>NC_090444.1:1473158846-1473461876 GCF_031143425.1 Pleurodeles waltl
GCATATTGCAGATATATATATATATATAGTAAACACCCTAAAAGGATTGTGCACCATGAATGACACAATATGGATTGAGGAAACAAATCACATAACTTGTCAACTCGAATATTACATAATAAATATCTTAGAATAGTGGCATACAATAAACAACATGAAATAAACTTGAGAGAATCGTACATCTTGCTGATTCGAGTGTTGCCATGTAAAATACCAAGAAATGGTAGCACGCAATGAATATCAAAGTCAAATTATCATTAATCGAATTGAGCATCTTGCCGATTCGTAAAACACAATGTAAATGTCAAGAAATAACAGCTCACAATAAATAACAAGATCAAAGTACAATGAAACGAATCGCGCTTCATTTGTCGATTTTTAAGCCACCATGTAAATGTCAAGAAATGGTAGCGCGCAATGGACAACAATGTTTAAAAACCATAAAACGAATCGCGCGTCTTGCCGATTCTTAAGCCACCATGCCAATGTCAAGAAATGGTAGCACGCAATGAATAACAAATTAAAACATTTATGAAACAAATTGCGCGTCTTGCCTATTTGTAAACTACCATATAAATGTCAAGAAATGGTAGCGCGCAAGTAATCTGTTACTCATTTAAGAATTAAATCAAGAATATGAAAATTCTCAATAACGGTGTCGGGACAGTCCAACCACCGTCTTACCACCTGGAACAATGATCACCAATGAAGGATGAAGGGCAGAAGACTGGAAGATCCAAATAGGCCACCGGGACAGGAGCTCAGGAAGAAGCTGCTGCTCTGCACCGGGACCTCTGAATAGTGAGCACTGGGAGTTGGGCTGGCTCTCTTTTATAAAGTCTTGGCCCAGCCCAGAACCACGCCCAGGCATGATGCAGGGAAAGTCTCTGGAAAGCCCTGGAAAGGGGCCACACCTTAACACACTCTGAAAACCTGCAACAATACATTGCAAAGGAACAGTATTTGTAAGCATATTAAAAATACGTTTTCAGGATTGAACTCTGCAATGCAAAAGGTTAAACCACAACATATCAGCACAATGCATAAATTACTTTGTTTTGAGAGTGCTGGGTTTTTTCATTTTTGTCGCCAATAGAGCGCATACTGCTCTGGTGTTGACATTACTCCCCTCTCCCAGACGCGCTCTAGGGCCTGGTTTGCTTGGATTAAGACGATGAAAGCGTCTCACAAGTACTGGAGCATGAACATCAGATGCGGAAAACCATGATTTACTTTCAGGACCATAACCTTTCCATGAGATTAAGTACCATAGATTACGCCCTCTCAGTTTAGAATCCAACACTTTCTTGACTTCGTATTCTTCTTCCCCTTGTACTAGAACAGGAGCTGGATGAGGGTGGACCTTTTGGACTGCCTTTTTCAAGAGGGAAGTGTGGAACACTGGATGAATCCGTAAGGATCTCGGTAATTGTAGTTTATAGGTCACCGGATTGTTTTGCTGAAGGACAGTATAAGGACCTATGAATTTGGGGTTAAACATGTGCTTCTTCTTGAAGTCTATATGTGTTGTGGAAAGCCACACTTTGTCACCTGGTTGATATTGCGGTCCCTCACAATGTTTCTTGTCATAATGCCTTTTATATTTTTATTTGGCTTTTTCTAAATGCTGTTGAATCAGTTTCTGGGTTTGATGTAAATGCTGAATGGTTTCTGACACAGCTGGAGTAAGAGAACTTTCTTGAGGAATTGTGATGGGCAAGGTGTCAGGATGATAGCCAAATAAACCAAAAAAGGGTGTAATGCCAATAGAAGTGTGGAATTGTCAGAGTCACCAGATCCTCAGGGTCTGTGCACGTTCCCAACACTTCAGCCACAAGACAGCTCCAATACTCTGATTAGATTTATCACAGAGTCTAAGAGAGTCCAAGTGGGGAAAAGGGGATTAGGACGGGAACAGCTGGGAAGGAGACCTGTAGGAAGCAAAAGGTTAAAACACAATATCAAAATTACATCTCATGAATTCAGTACCATGCTACAACTCTAAGCTTCGTCTTTTCCAAAAAACATGAACAACCCTAGAATAGTCCTAAAACTGACTAGGCTTTAGATGACCGAATACCTGAGGAGGAAACAGGAAAAGTTAAATAGGACTTTCAGATTCGAGTACGTTCTTTAGCATGAGAATCAGGAAACACTCTGAGCAATTTCTAAACAACCATATGAATCTCCTTTTAAGAATACATATCAGGAACACACAGCATTACATCTAGAATTCTGGTATTGTTGTGTTCATCTTAGAAAAAACATTGGGAAGTGAATTGCGCACATTGCAGATTTTTATATGAGTATTAAACACCATAAAGGATTGTGCACCATGAAATCACACAACGTAGATTCAAGGAATAAATCACACAACGTGTCAACTTGAAATGCTACCAAGAAAATGTCTTAGAATAGTAGCGCACAGTAATTTACATTATTTATACACGAGGAAAGAATTGCGCGTCTTGCCGATTCAAATGCCACCATACAAATGTCAAGAAATAGTAGCGCACAATGAACAACATGAAAAGCACTCACGGAAAGAATTGCGCGTCTTGTCGATTCAAATGCCACCATGCAAATGCCAAGAAATGGTAGCGCACAATGAATAACATGAAAATACACTCAAGGAAAGAATCGCGCGTGTTGCCGATTCAAATGACACCATGTGAATGCCAGAAAATGGTAGCGCACAATAAACAGCATGAATTACACACGAGAAGTGAATCGCGCGTTTCGCAGATTCGAATGCCACCATGTAAATGTCAAGAAAAGATAGCGCGCAATGAACAACAAAGTTAAATGCTCATGAAACGAGTTGCATGTCTTGCCAACTCGTAAAACATCATGTAAATGTCAAGAAATATCAGCACGCAATGAACAACCATGTAATAACGAAGTCAAATCTTTATGGAATAAATTGCGCGTCCTTCCTATTTGCAAACCACCATACAAATGTCAAAAAATGGCAGCACACAAGTAATCTGTTATTCATTTAAGAATTAAAATCAAGAATATGAAAATTCTCAATTACGGTGTTGGGAAATGTCCAAACACCGTCTTACCGCCTGGAAACAGTGATCACCAATGAGAGATGAGTGCAGAAGACTGGAAAATCCAAATAGGCCGCCGGGACAGGAGCTCAGGAAGAAGCTGCTGCTCTGCACCAGGACCTCTGAATAGTGAGCACTGGAAGTTGGGCTGACTCTCTTTTATAGAGTCTTGGCCCAGCCTAGAACCACGCCCAGGCATGTTGCAGGGTAAGTCTCTAGAAGGCCCTGGAAAGGGACCACACCCTAACACACTCTGAATGTTTGCAGCAATACATTGCAAATGTACAGTATTTATAAGCACCTTAAAAATGAATCTTTTGGATGGAATTCTGCAATGCAAAAGGTTAAACAATAACATATCATCACAATGCATAAATTACATTATCTTGCGAGTGTAGGGTTTTTGCATTCCAAATTCCCGTAGAACGCGCACTGTCCTGGTGTTGACAGGAATGAGTTATTGTAAGCTAACTCAGCTAACCAGAGCATAGATGTCCAAGAATGAAGTGCCTTTTCAGCTTAGGCACGTAGGTATTGTTTCAAAGTCTGATTTAGTCTCTCCGTTTGACCATCTGTTTGAGGATGGTGACTAGTAGATAGCATAGATGTCACTTGGAGTGTTTTACACTATGTCTTCCAGAAATTGGAGGAAAATTGTGACCCCGATCGGAGAGGATAACCTTTGGCAGTCCATGATAACGAACCACTCTGTTCAGTAAAATAGTTGCCAATTCACTAGAAGTGGGCAATTTTTTACAGGCGATGAAATGTCCATATTTCGTGAGACTATCTACTACCACCGGAATTACTGAATGCTGTTGAACCACTGGCAGACCGGTAATAAAGTCTAAAGAAATGTGCTCCCATGGACGATTTGGGGTTGGAAGTGGATGTAACAACCCTTTTGGTTTTGAATGACTTGTTTTAATGCGAGCATAAACTTCACAGTTGTTTACCATTGCTTTTACATCTTTTGTTAGGGCAGGCCACCAAAAATAGCGTTGGATCAGTTCAAGAGTTTTAGGAGTACCTGGGTGACCTGCCGTAGGTATAACATGCAACCAATGAAACACTATCTTGCGAAGTTTGGTAGTGGGTACGAACAAACGAGCGTCATGAAAGGGTAAACCTTGCTTGATTGACCTTTTGGGATCTGCTTGGGCCCATGTTTGCCATTTTTCAACAGTGAAAGCGTTGCGAATTTCTTCCAAGAAATCTTCAGTTTTTATGATAAATATAACCTTGACAGGAGCAATGATAGCTCTGGAGGCTTGAAATGCAGGCAACGTGGTAGACTCTTGACGGGACAAGGCGTCAGCCTTGCGATTAGCTTTACCAGGCCGGAAGGTAACTACAAAATCAAATTTGGCAAACAAAAGCATCCAGCGTAATTGCCGAGGGGTCAAAAGTCTGATGGAACTCATGAATTGAAGATTACGATGATCAGAATATACTGTGACAGTGTATTTGGAACCCAACAAATGATGTCTCCATTCTTTAAAGGCATCATGAATCGCTAGAAGCTCTTTTTCAGCAATGACATAGTTCTGTTCAGCTTTGTTCAATTTCCGAGACATATAAGCTACAGGATGAAGTTGACCAGTGTCTTTATTTCACTGTGATAAGACGGCTCCTATTGCTACATCTGAAGCATCAGCTTCCACTATGAAAGGTTGATTCGCTTCAGGATGAGTCAAGACTGGGGCAGTGGAGAAAGCTTCCTTCAAAGTCAAGAAGGCTTGATCAGCTTCTAGGCACCATACAAACTTTTCTTTCTTTCTTAGTAGCTTAGTGATTGGAGCCACTGTCTGGGAGAAATGATTTATGAACCTCCGGTAAAAATTTGCAAACCCCAGGAAACATTGTACATCACGAACAGTCTTTGGGGTGGGCCATTCAGATACGGCTTTTACTTACTTTTCTGTCATCACCATACCTTGAGGGGTAAGAATAACCCCTAAAAACTCAACTGTGGTAACATGAAACTCACACTTGGTTAGTTTACAATATAAATGGTGTTTTCGAAGGGCTGCCAGAATTTTCTTGACATGTTGGACATGTTCGTTTTCATTGTCTGAGTAGATCAAAATGTCATTGATGTAGACTATGGCAAATATGTCGAGGTACTCTCTAAGAACGTCATTCAAGAAAAATTGAAATGCTGCTGGAGCATTACACAGACCAAAAGGCATGACGGTGTATTAAAAAAGGCCATATCTTGTCTTGAACGCTGTTTTCCATTCGTCACCCTCTCTCATTCTGACCAAATTATAAGCACCTCGAAGGTCAAGCTTCGTGTAGATTTTTGCTTTCTTTACTTGTTCCAATAAGTCCGGAATTAGGGGTATTTATTCTTGATGGTGACTTTGTTCAAACCCCTATAGTCGATGCAAGTTCGAAGTTCTCCATTAGCTTGTGGAACAAAAAACAAAGGCGAAGCTGCAGGAGACTTAGAGGGGCGAATGAAGCCATTCTCCAAAAATGTATCTAGGTATTTTCGTAAATGTTGATTTTCATGTTCTGACAGGGCATATACACAACAGTTGGGAAGTATCGCACCTGGGGCTAGATCAATTTGACAGTCATAAGATGTATGAGGAGGTAGAGTCTCTGCTCCTTTCTCATCAAATACATCTTTGTACGATGAATACTATTTGGGCAGCTGAATTTCTTTCTCCGCTGCAGTAGCTATGTAAGAGTTGCAAACTTTTGGTACTTGAATCTTTTGGAGACATTGTTCGTTACATAGCGCAGATGAGAACACGATTTTTCGTTCTGCCCAATTGATCTCCGGATTGTGATGAGTTAACCATGGCAAGCCGAGGATAATCCCATATTGGGGAGCATGGATCACGTCAAGAATGATTTTCTCTTTATGTTTCTTTCTTTGATTCTTATCTTCACAAATCATCGACAAGGGGATAGTTTGAAGAGTTACTGGACCTCCAGTCAAGAGTTTTCCATCGACTGCCTGGATGATTTCTGGGGTTTTCTTTTCAATACATGGGATCCCCCATGCACAAACCAATTGGACATCAACAAAGTTCCCAGTAGCTCCAGAATCGACTAGAGCTTTTTTGAAATAGATCTTTTTCTTGACCTGAACTCTTATTTCCAGTTTAAGATGTCTAGATTGTGAAAAGAGCAACCCTTCTCTGCATCTCGGGTGTTGTAGTTTTCCAACTCGACTGGTGCATTGGCTGCGACCTTCTGAAATTGGACCTTGCTTGTTCTTTGGTTTGATTGGACAATCTTTGGCAAAATGACCCTTTCGCCCACAATAAAGACATTGTCCATTTTTTCTGCGTAGGTCCTTTTCATCTTTGGTCAAAGGTCTTCGGATGGTTCCAATTTCCATTGGTTCCGGCGTTCTCTCTTTCGGAGTTCTTGAGTCTCTGTTATCATGAACACGTCATGAATATTTTTCAATCTTTTTGCGCGTTCCTTTACGTTCTGCTAAACGATGATCAAGTCTCAAGACAAGATTTATTAATTCTTGACAGTCTGTAGGTTGTGGGTCGATTTGCGCTAAGATATCTTTTAGTTCCTCTTTGAGTCCCTTGTAAAACAATACCCCTTGTTTTTCTCCAGGCCAGGATGTCTCGGCAACCAGCCGGTTAAAGTTGGCTAAATACGACACTAGGTCTTGATTCCCTTGGCGTAAATCTAATAATTCATGATCTGCTGACTGTGTTACAGTTCTACGATCAAAAACTCTCTCAAATTCACGAACAACATTTCTCCAGTTGTACAACAAGGGACTATTTTTACGCACAAGAGGAATTGCCCAAATAGCTGCATCCCCAGACAGATATGATAACAAGAAAGCTACTTTGTACTGGGCATCGGGGAAAGTATTTGGTCTGCAGGTGAAGTGTAGTTCCACTTGAACCAGGAAAGATTGCGCTTTCAAAGGGACCTCTGCACCGGGACCTCTGAATAGTGAGCACTGGGAGTTGGGCTGGCTCTCTTTTATAGAGTCTTGGCCCAGCCCAGAACCACGCCCAGGCATGTTGCAGGGAAAGTCTCTGGAAGACCCTGGAAAGGGGCCACACCCTAACACACTCTGAAAACCTGAAGCAATACATTGCAAAGGAACAGTATTTGTAAGCATATTAAAAATACGTTTTCAGGATTGAACTCTGCAATGCAAAAGGTTAAACCACAACATATCAGCACAATGCATAAATTACTTTGTTTTGAGAATGCTGGGTTTTTGCATTTTTGTCGCCAATAGAGCGCGTACTGCTCTGGTGTTGACAATTAGTTTGAAAATGCCACTGTTAGAAAGTAGGCATTTTCTTGCTTAAACCATTCTGTGACTCTGCCTGTTTGTGGATTCCCTGTCTGGGTCAGTTGACAGTTGGGCTGTTTGAACCTCTACTCTAGACAGTGACATAAAGGGAACTGGGATGTAGCCTGCATATCCTGATGAGCCATCTGCGCTAGAGTGGAGGGAGGAGTGGTCACTTACACCTAAATGGGCTGTGCCTGTCCTCTCACAATGCAGTTCCCAACTCCCTGGTGTGTGTCTCGCACCTGGCCTGGGCAAGGCAGGATCTTGTGAACAACAGAGACTTTCATTTGAAGTTTGCCTACTTCAAAGGCAGAAAGGGATATAAGTAGTGGACCTAAATCCCCAGATTTTTAGATTTGCTTCTGGAACCAAGATGAACCTCTGACAAGGAGAAGAGCAGAAGAACTGAGAAGTGCTACCTCTGCCTGTGACTGTGCTATGTTGGGCTATCCTGCAGTTGCTGCTTCTCCCTGTGAAAGGGGACAATGTTTGGACTTTGTGGTATATTCTTTCTTGTGAAGAATCTCCAAGGGCTTGGACTGAGTTTGCCTCCTGTTTTGAAGTCTCAGAGACATCAAGGACTTCCCTTGCTAACATCTGGACTCTCTGCTGAGACTCTTGTCTTGCCAAGTTGTTATCCTACCGAGTTGCTGGGACCTTAAAAGTTGAAGTTGGTAGAAAAAGGACTGAAATCCACATACAGGGAGCCGTGCGGGGAACATTTTGATGCACCATGTTCAATGTGGCTGAAAAATGATGCGCCACCTGCCTTGCGGCTGATTTCAGCGCATCATCTGCATCGAGGCTAGAGAAACGTTGCAACACCCACTTGTGGCTGCTAAAAATGACACAAAACCCACACAGCACGGTTTTCCATCACGTCTGGCCGAATTTCACACGCAGCGTCGCTGGGCGTCATAGTCATCGTGAATATGCGTGAATCCGAGGTACCCTATCTGGAAATCGACACACATTGCCTTTGAGATAATCCTGACTGCTTGTGCCAAGCTTACAAGGAGGTAAGCATGGGTTTTCATAGTAGTGTAACTCTCTTACCCTGACTAGGACAGAGTGCACACTGACTGCCAATCAGAGACCCCATTTCTAACACCACCGTAGATGACTATGAAGCGGTCCTGATAATAAGGGATGCAGGCTTAAAGATGCTCAAGGATGCTCCTGATGCAGTGAGGTCTGTGGGGGTGCAGTCTCATCAAGTCCTTGGTCTACAGGTGAGCGGAAGAGACTGAATCCATTGATCGTGGGGTCTAACAAAGTCCTCTTTTATAGGCTTCCAAAGGCTGCCAATGCAGATGTTGCACTTGTGCAGCACAGCACTGACGGTGCACATCTTTGGTGGAAGCTTGAGTTCACCTTGGCTGATGAATCAAGTCACAACCAACAATCATGGGTCTAGCAGACATAGCTGAACCTTTTGGCTATCTCCAAATTGTCTTTTTTAGGGTCGAGCCTGCGTGGCATGCGCTTGCGCATGCCTTTCGCTAAGCGAGACGCTTTAGTAATTAAAAAGGGTTCGGAGCCCTGTCCACGTCATGTCAGTGTTTGTCATTGGCTTGCCTATTAGAATCTGCTTGATTTCAATAGTGGAAGGCATGCATATGTCATGCCTTTTCCGGTGGATAGCCCTCCTCGAGCGCATCAACCAAGTACAGAAAACATGCGAGGCTCGCTGTTTTCTGTCCGGCTTCTGGACTACTTTTTCTCTATTTTTCCAGCCCGATCTCGCTTGGGAGAAGTCGAGCGCTTGTTACACAGTTAATTGCACTTTTTCCGGTTAGTACATAAATGCTCTTTTGCCGATAGGTTTCATTACCAGTGAAAAGTCGGGTTAGGAGTTTACAACGCTATCAGCTCTAACACGAGCAAACGCGAGACCCGTTGCATTGGAAATGCTTGTGTTTGTATCTTATACCCCTGGTGAGCAAACGTCTCTGTGTCAGTGGGAAATAATGTATACCGACCAATGCTTTAGTATCTTTTTTTGAAAGTGCATGCTGGAAGTTGTAGTCTTCAGTAACTTCATTTTTAATGAATTGACTCATGGTGCTAAATAACAATAGTTTGGTAAAAACAAATCCCAGTCTTGTAAACATAAAGGCCCAGCAAATATGAGTCACGCTTTCATCACATTATTTGTTTGCCTGGCTCCCCATTGACGCCCCCCCCCCCACACACACACATCCTAGTCTAGTCCAACAGACATGATCTAACGAGGAATGTCCCACTTCTCTGGGGGTGTTTGCAGTTTATGACCTGAGATTATGCACAAAGCGGCCTGGGTGGCGTGAAATGTCAGACACCGAGCAAAACCTTTGGAATGTTAGCCGGACACGCGCAGACCTGTCTGGACAGACGTGCCTGGGGTCTGAGATAAGACACCCCCTCGGAAAAAGGTGCTTTTCCATGGAACATTGCAAGATGCTGTGGCCAGAGTCATGGAAAAGTCAGACATTTCAGAAAAACCACAGAAAATAAGAATTCATGCAAACTAGCACACCATCCCGACCTTCACGAAGCAGACTGTAATCGTTGTCCTGTCACCAGCTCAGGAATAAACTAGTTGGTGATTGAATCACGCAGGGCGTCGAGGTATGTTTACAATTCTGTGTACGTTACAAACTTTTCCAATTCACGTACAACTTGGTGAATTGGCTTTTACATACCATCTATCGGCGTAATAGTCTTAACTTAGACGTTCACAAAAATTATGTAAACATTATGCTTATTTACAGTTTACAATAAACTGCTGTGTCATATTTGTTGTCAGGGAATTTCTTATCTGCAAATGCTACATTTTATGTGATATTTTACCTCTTCTTACATGTGTATGGTAAACACTAGATTGACTGTACTCTGATGAGGTGCTTCGGTCAATGACAAAAACAGTGTTGCTCGGGGTCAGTGCTTAATTTGTAAATAAAAACGTGCCGGTGCCCAAAGCCCTCCTCTTAAACACGCGGCTGCTCCAATTAAAAGTGCGAGCTCAGAATACTGACGCAGTGTAATCCTAAAGCCATCTCTGGCCTCCTTAATCCATTTACAGCCACTCCCTGCCCCTTCAACTCAGCTTGCAACTCTCTGCTTTCTCCCCTTGTGACTTTTTTTTGTTTTTCTCTTCCTCGTCTTTCCCATACATATCTTTTGCTCGCAGTGAATGCCTGATGCAGAAAAATAAGTGCAGGCCTTCAAAAATAGGTGCCTGTGCCCTGTACCGGAAACCACCGGCTCAAATTAAGCACTGTTCCGGATGCTTTTACGCCTCAATCATTACAGCAAAACCAAAAAAGTTGCTTGTTTGTCTTGCCCTCCAGGATGTCTGAATAAAATACTTGATGCTGGGAGCACATTGTGGTGAGCTTACCTTTTTACTAAATTTACTTAATAAAAATTAAATTATGGAAATAATCCCTCACTTTTATAATCACCAGGGTTTTCTCCGCATTATTTTCTTGCACTGTCTGTCTATAATGAATATTTAGGAGTCAGGGGACTAAGGAATATCTATGCACAATCTCATGAAAATAATTAACTGAACCAAATTCCAGTCTCTCATTTTTTGCTCATTCTGCCAGTGCAGACAGAGAGAAACCATATGCAAAGCGGTCTTAGCCCCACTATGTTGGGGTACCCAGCCAGAACTGTCATGTCAGTGACTCTCTGCCCAGGAATAGCGGCAGCCCTCGGCCTTGCAGCACTACATCAGTGAAGTGGACCACGTCTCTAATAGTACAGTTAACTAGAAGCCTCATATCTAGTCATACCTGTCACACCCAAAGCATCTTGTAGAAAACAAATATGTATAAATGGAATGCTTCACTTAATAGGTTGGGCTGGACTCAGGCCCTTCATTTTGTGCTCACTGTGCCACTGCAGACAGTGACCAACCATACACAAATCAGACTCAACCCTACAGCAAAAAAAGTGTGAGAACTGCTATGCCATGCCCCATTTGCACGTACTCACAAAAAGCAACCCCAGACATGTTTCAGCCTTGTTGGACTGCATCAGTGAGGTGCAATAATACCTAACACAATGTTAAGAACCTCTAACAAAAGCAAGGCCCTTAGGAGCATTAGCCAACTCTATGTCTGACACTCTCCTGCCGCCTGGAGACATCAGCATCTGTCAACCAAGTCTCTCTCCAAATACAACCCTACCAAACAGCATTGACCTCAAACGTCTGTCTGCTAAACAGTCCCATGATCCACCCTACCACCTGCCAAGATAACTTTCATTAGTCTGACTGTCTCAAACCGCTCAAACATAGTGGCACTTTTCAAAGCAAGCTGCTACAGGCACACCATTACAACATCAACCATCATTAACACCATCCTCAATGGAGGATACACCCCCACCCTCATGCTCAGCAGAGTAAATTCATCACTTTCACTCTCCACTGCTCTAAAAACCAAACACATTCTCTCAAACTAACACTTTTCAAAGAACTATTCAAGTATCGAACAATCATTTACCCAATCAGCCTCGTAAAATACTTCAAAGAGGTGAAAGTCACGAAATTGCAGACCCATACACCCAACCAGTTTTATGTAGATTTGACAATTAGACACCATGCACCTCCTTAGAGACAACTGCAATCCAAGAGGCTAGTGATGCCCATTCAACTACATGGCAATGGAAATTCTTTATACTAAAAATACATAATAACCCCTATAGACAAAAATGAATGGGGGTCATCAATGCTGTAATTAAACTTGACCCTTTCTTTCATTGCTGTCACTGATGGGCAGCACCATTATTCTGTCACCTGTAGGAAAAAGTAGACATTTCAACTTCATAACATGGAAATAAGAATGGATGATAAAACACACATCTTCAAGATATGAACAATAAACATGTAAACGTATATTTGGGTAGTTACAGAAGTAATTAAAATATTAACAATAAACAAAACTCAGAACAAAGGATCTCATAGTTTGCTCTCATTTGGTTACCAAGATGTGTTATAGATCAACTCTTCTACAAAGCACTCAGACATCACTCACCCAATAGCGTTTCAGCAGCTGTGCAATGTATAGCACTTTATAGAGGGAGGTAAATTCTTTATGTACTTCAAACCACTGCAATTAACAGTTGAAAGACATGCTATGCCCACCATGAAGGTAATTCCATGAGAATATTAGCTACAGCTGAGAATCTTCCAAGGAAGTGTGTGTTACTTTTTCTATATCTTTCTGCATTTTCCATGGCTACCAAACTCTAAACCAGGCCTGTACACATCTGTGAAAGTAGTGCAATATGGAACTAACTCACATTTTGGCTGCCATGTGGAGCGAACCATTACAGATAGATATTTTTTGGTACTACCCAACTTAAAATCAAGTCCTATCACGAATATATCACAACAAAATACTGAAAATCCATATGTCCCCCAAAGGTGTAATCCAGTTTATTACTTGGCTGGAAGAATGGGACAATACTTTAATGCAGGCTTTAATTTGCACTGACTCAAGGTGCAGGTTTAAACTCTGTTAAAATTAGCCAACTCACCTTCTATCAGGTTAGACATATTTCACTAAGTTTAATGCTTCACTTTTTCTCCAATAACTATCTGTTTTGATCTTAGCTTCATTCCCCATGTGACTCGTGCAGACAATTCGAGCACTAGTGATTGGAGATATGCATTTCATTCATATTCCCTTTTAACACTGAGACCCACTCGCCATCTCCTTCTCATCTTCTGAGCAAAAGTCTTGATCACTCCTTCATCATGGAGACCCGTAGAACTACTAGTTACATTAGATTAAGCTTGTGAGACTCTTCATCATATACACATCACCTACAGCATCCATAAATGGAAGGCAAATGCTAAAAATGCCACAGTGAAGCACCTGAAGCCCTCACAGCTGACAGCTATTTTGAACCAAAGTCAATTAATTCATCAATAAGGATCTCCAATTCTTTACAACTAACCTAGACGCATTCCTGTCCAAGCTCACCACCAGGGACGTAGCTTCAGGACGGTGTTTGGGGTGTTACACCCCGTAATAAATGTATTTTCTGGTAAGTATTTGGTTATTTGAGTGCTTTGAGTGAGGTTTGGTGAGGTGTCTGTTGGATTTCACCAGGACTATTTCCATACACAGACAAACACACACACATTCTCCATTGCTCGGTTTTGAAAGTCTTAAAAAATGTTGGCTATTTTACAAAAAATTGTGATTTCTCTCACTCAGTTCCCCTACCAATCTGCATTCCTCTCCATTTTCACTGTCCCTTAAGAGCCTTTCATGCACCTTTCTAGTGGTAGAATGTATTTTCACATTAAACTATGAACCTCACCCCCCCCACCAATCTTTCTGACCAAGCTACAGTCCTGCTCATTATAGACAAGCTATAACAAATTCGAGGTGTCCACAGATTCAATGCCATCATACCTCTCTTCTCCTCCAGGAACCACACCTTTCAATATGAACAGAATTTGAACTATCATGATCCATGTCAATGACAGGAACTTGTTGGCATTTGAAGAAATATTCAAAAGCTTCAAAAACACAAAATTGAGTATTGATATTTCGATTAGTCTCACACAGCAGCGCTCGTCCTTTGGGGCTGAAGAGCTATGTCCCCCCACCTTTTGCCCCTCAAGAGTGTCTGTTAGGCTGAGCAAAGGTCAGCCTTCATTTTCAGGTCAGGGAGCCAGGGCTACATGTGCTAAATGTGCAGACTCCTGGCAGCCTGAGCTGAGCTTTGCTGGGCTGAGGAGCTCACTGCCCCTGTGGGTATGGCCTCCTCAGCTCAGCAAAGGTGCCTCGAGGCCCTCCCCCTCGGTGATGAGGGGAAGCATCACCCATTGACTCCCACCTGGGTTTAAGCCCAGAAGCGCCCAGGGCGAGTGTCAATGAGTGACACTGACCCCATACCACTCTGTGATGAAGTTGGAACTGCTGCCTTCCCTCATTGGCTGACCTAAGGTCAAGGAAGTGAAGGAAGGCAGCAGTCCCAACCCTCCTGGGACCTCCAAGGCAAAGCTGTAGATTAGTAGGAGAGTGTGTGTTTTTTTAAATACATTTTTGGTGAGTGCATGCATGTATGTTTGAATATTTGATAGAGGTGTCAATGGATGTGTATGTGCATGCATGTGTGAATGAATGAATGTGAGTGTGCGTGTGTGTCCCGCCCGCCCCCAACCCTCCTAAAGTTACAGTCGGCCACTGCTCTCACATCATCTGCATCAGTACTTTATGCCACCCTTCCTATGCCAAGCTCCACAATAACCACTTATCACCACTTCACATTACCATTCACTTACACTAATGCACTCTCCAGCAACATCCAATCTGAAGATCTTAATGCTAAAATCTGCAACTCGATCATCAATACATGGAAGTGTCTGTCCTACTCTCCTATTGCACCTCCACAGCAAAGATTCACTGTCACCTCTTTCAAACCTCTGGACTATTGAGGTCTTAAACATGTATCTCAAAGCAAAATAATCTAATTACACTCTCAACTCTTGCTTGGCCGCATGTTTCAAATTACTCTTACCCTCTCGCGTGAGCGACTCAACCACTATGATCAATATCACTATTCTCTTTTAAACTGATCCTGATTCTCAGAAATGCACAGTCATTACCCCACTACAGGAACAATACACTGATGACCCTAAAATTGTGTCCCACTATCGACCTATCCATTTTCCTTTTTAGGGTCAAGCCTGCATCGCATGCGCTTGCGAATGTGTTTCGCTTGCGAGACGCTTTAGTAGTTAGAAAAGGGCTCGGAGCCCCGTTCATGTCACGTCAGTGTCTTTCATTGGTTCGTGGGCTTGCCTGTTAAAATCTGCTTGCTTTCATTAGTGGAAGACATGCATACGTCATGCCTTTTCCGGTGGTTAGCCCTCCTCGAGCGCAGCGACCAAGTACTGAAAACATGCGAGGCTCGCTGTTTTCCGTTCGGTTTGTGGACTACTTTTTATCTTTTTTCGCGGTGCGATCTCGCTTGGCAGAAGTCGAGCGCTTTCCATGACATCGACCCTGTTACACAGTTAATTGCACTTTTGATGGTGACGTAGATAATTTTACTTTTGCCGATAGGTTTCACTACGAGTGAACTGTCGCAGCGCAATCAAATTATTTTCTCCATTTAATGTGGCAAGAAAATTCCGATTGGGAGTACAACTGCTAATAGCTCTAACTCGGAGAAATGCGAGACCTGTTGCATTGCAAATGCTTGTTTCTGTCTGGTGTCATGTAGCTGTGGAACGTACACAGTGGCTACCGGGTGTGTCTTGGGCTCTAGTAGCTTTAATGTGCCCAGTGCCGTTCAGGGAGGCCAGCCAACTTACCCTTGGAGTTTCTGCATGGACAGGGGGTGGGAATCAACTTTTCCTCAAGCCATGCAAACAGAACCGGTCCAAACTCTACTAGCCCAAAGTGCAGCAGGTACAGTCACCCTAGTGTTACAACCTTTCTTTGTTTGCTTCCAAAAGGTGCAAAGTGGTCTTCTTTTCACCTTCCTTCCAAGTACATGGAGCACTGAGGGTCAAGAAGCCAAGGGTGCCATATTTATCCCAGAAAGGTGGCCCAGAGGGACCACATAGTCAATAGCCAATGGGCAACTGGGTCCCCTCCTATCTTATGATTAAGCTCCTGTGGTGTGTGGCATCTGGCCATCGTAGAATGCCACCTCTGTGCATCTTCAAAGACGGTACAGCCCTTCTTTGGTCATGAGGAGCGCAGCAATCCACCCTAGAGGTGTGGCTACCTGAGGGCAACATGCCAATGGTAAAATCAGTTCAGGGGTGAATTTCCCCTCTCTGGCCCTGTCTCCATGCAGCTAGCAGGAACAAAAGGTATCCTGCTCAAGGGTGTTGGGCCATGCAGCCCATCATAGATAACTTCCCCTTTGAAGCTCGCCTCTGGGCCAAACCCCCTGTGTGTAAAATAATTAATTATGATACTCAAGTGATTTTGACATAATCTTCACCTGATTAATGAATTGCCTGCAACCCAGATGCACCTTTTATTGTGATCACCTTCCGATGAGAGACCTCTACATCCATGAGGCTCTTCATTATATCACTGTAATGTGCCCCGGTATGTGATCCTGATTCAGAGCACCATGCCCATCAAAAACGTGTATACACTTTCACGATAGCCTAACATATGCCTTTCACAGTCTTCACCTTTATATGACATGTTATAAGCCACCTGCAGTGTAGATTTTTGTTGATGCTCGCATTGATTGCATTTTTGATGCCACATGATGTCTGTCCATTTTATGTACTTTTTTCTCTGAGTTTATGTTCATTCCAGCCTTTTATGCCATATGGTATCTGTCCTTTTTATGCATTTTCATCTGTGAGCTTTCATTTATCTCTCTCGGCTCGCATTTTCCCAAAGGGCCTGTTCCTTAATACAGGAGGAGAAGATATTGAGCTCACTATGTTTACACATATACTCCCATGGGTGCATTGATACTGCTGCTTGCAAACTGTTTATGTGGCCACTGTGAATGGTCAAAATAAGACATCTGCTCATAGCGCTTGTGCATGCTATCACTGAGTCTTTTGACACCACAAAGATGTTTAAACTTGTGATATACTTAACTATGTCATTGCATTTCTCTCTTCTTTTTCTGCCCCAGGTCAACTTTTAACTAGGGCTTTATGTAAGTTATTTATCTATTGTTTTATACACCTCATGCTCACATAAGGTTATTCTTCTTTCCCTGATTCTTTTCTAGGTTGAGTGGAGGAACATTATTTCCTTGATCACTCCCCTTCTTTTTAACTTTGTCCTAGACTCCCTAGTGATAATAAAGTGATTGACGGTAGGCTCAGAGTCAATTTTAACACACCACCTCCAGCCCTTATTTTCCCTTTGTAGGTTTGAGTCTACTCCTACTGCTGACTACAGCACTGATCAAAAGATCTCCGGCAAAGAGCCCCCCAGAGGGGCCCGTCAGGCATTGCAGCGCCAGCCCAACAAGGAGCAGGCCCAATGATGAACCATGACACCCATTGGGTGTGTGAGAGCTCTTGCATCTACTCATAGAAGTGCCCAGCTGACCTGTGAATTCCCCTTGGAACAGTGTACCTAATTATTTTGTATTTGACTTTCAGGAGAATGTGCACTGGACCAATCTAAAATCTCCCAGTCCCTCTAATGTATTCTCCCCCTCAACAACTCCCTGGGTGGCCATCCAGGCAGAGAAGGTGAATTTGTGGCACTGCCCTTTGTTCCGAGCTTGGGATTCATTCACACATCTCTCCAGGCAGTCTGAAATCTTTCTGAATGTGTATGTCTTTGTGAGGTTGCTAGACAAGCAAAAGCACAAAGGGGCAACTTTTCCAAAAGCTGCCCACCATTAATAGTGACATTAATTTAGACCTGGGCATTAGATTATATTTAGTGTCATGATTGATTTGATACCTCACATGACTCATTTTGGTAGTCCCAGACAGGCGTTAGCAGGGTGGGGTTGACACATGGTAACCCTATACTAGCCAGTGGGGCCACAAAGTTTACCCACAGCAACACAAGAATATGGAAGTATTGCTGCCAAGACATATCATAACACATATGGCTTACGTAGCAAAATATTGCTCCCTGCGTTAGGACTCAATTAACCTTCCTTAACGGAGACTTACATATAATGTTAAGGGATAGGGTGGCTTTACCAAAGGTTTAAATGTCAAAGTTCAACTGGCAGTGTGAGCACTGCCCTTCCAGTCCACAGTAGTAGGCGGGGAGCCATTTTGTATGTTGTCACACAAATAGTGGCACAAACAGTGTATTAGCTCTAAGTGGACACTCTGCCTTACATACCCTGGGCACCCTAGGTACCATGGACTAGGAAGGTACACGTAAGGCAAGCCTTGTCAATTGTCTGTATCCAATTCGACATGTACTATGTATGGGATTAAGACTCTGGCACTGAGGTTCGGTTATCAGGCCTCAGTGCACTCTCAGAGTCGGAAAAAAAGCATCGTCAGTCCAAAAATGTTGGGGCGAACATGCAAAAAGAGAGGTTTCTTTACAATGTCCTTGTAGTCTGCATCCACATTCAGCAACAGTGTATTGAGAGCTATCCAGGACGGCGAAGACAAGATACTGAAAATGAATGTAAGGCAGAGTAGGCTTACTTTTGACCCAAAAATGTGGTCAACATTCCACTCTAAACCCACATCACCTGCGGATATTTCTTAGCAAGGTGAGGCTAATATGTCAAACAGGAACATAAAAATGATACTTCTGGACATGAAGTCCAGTCTGCGTGCAATAGACTGGAAGACAGATCATCTCACCACACAAATGGAAATAATGAAGTATAGACTGGGCATTCATGGTCATCAATTGGATGACATGGAGAACAGGGTCTCCACTCTAGAGGATGATGCCCCTAACAATATGGGGACTGTGCAACTTGCAAAATTAGGTGCAAAGAAGAAAGATCTAGAATACAGATGACACAGGAACAATATTTGCATCATGGTCCTCTCGGAAACTACCACCATCGGCAAACCTGAACAGTATGTTGAAAACCATCAGGCTGACCTTCTGGGCAGATCGAACTTTTCTTATTTTTTTTTAAGGGAGCACAGCTTACTGGGTCTCCATCCTCCACCAGGCCCATTATGGGAGGCAATTAAATTATCGTGACTGAGATACAGCACTCACTCTGGTCAGTGAGAAGGGCTCCATACTTTACTGTGGCAGTGTAGACAGACAGAAGAGAATTTGCAAATGTAAGGACATTTTTCCTTGGAAGGCATACTGCCATGCGCCCCATCTCTCGATCCTGATAACTGCGAGGAATCTAAGGACAATCCTTGCATCTAAACTCTCTAAACAGACACAGTTTATACAAATGGTGCAGATCACTAGCTAAATTTGGTTGACAATGGCAGCCAGTGCCTTATAAGATGCCCCGGTATTCCCCTGCACATCACCTATTAAATCATTGTTGCCTACCTCCAATGCTTTATAAAAGATTGATCCAAAGAGTGAAAGGTGATGAATATTCTAGGCTTGGTCAGCTCATTGTTGATGGCAAGTTTAAGACACCAGACCGTTTAGGTACACAAGAGAAACGACATTCATTGACAAATTTGACTCTTTTAGATTGTAACACTATGCATCAGTGGGATGGTCCTCTTTTCTTGCTGAATCAAAGGAGTTTGTTCTACTGCACTAGTTGATCAACATCCTGGATTTGAGGGGATGGGTCCACAGATTCTACAATTATATACTAAATGCTGTACTTCACCCAACCATAGGAAAGTGTGAGAATGACTTGAACCTTGATATAGGCCCAGAGATATATGGAAGTATGGTTGTGAGCAGACCAAACTCATTTCTATTAACTCGTGAAACAAACTGCTCCATTTTAAATTTTTAAACGTTATATTGTTCCAATAGTTTCTTACACAAAATCAACCCAAAAAGATCTGCCCATTGCGCTAGATGTTCCTCATGAGGAGACAATCCTGTTCTCTTACAGGGGGGACTGTGTATAGCACGACAGAACGTGTGTTTGGCCATTTGAGAGATATGGAGGCGTAGGGTTTAGCTAACTTAGCTTTGATTGCTCCGTTCATTGTCCTTACAACACCTGCTGCCTCAGGCCACTCGCTACAGTAGAATCTCTGGTCAGTCCCTAAAGCTGTACACATCGACTGCATCACTTCACTCTTGAAGTGGGTTCCTTGATCTGATTCAAGATGAACTAGCATCTGAATAACAGTCTCACCTCGTGCAGCGATAATTGGGCAGCTGTGAGACTGCCACATCTCCTGCTGGAATATTACTCAACCCATCGTGAAAACAAACACACATTGCTGAGAATGTACCTCAGTTAGTTACATACAGGCATTGACACGAAAATGATCTGGAAATGGGTGAAGGGACCTTCAGACTTCCCAATGTGGATAGTGGTCACCACAACTCTTTTGGTTTTTATAAGTGCTGTAATGTTGGCACACATTTTCGGCCATTAATCAGAAATGGGAGTTATGCCAGTAGAGTTTAAATGTAGACACCATCCCTTCTCTACTCACATGTGTTGGGCCGTACATGTGCTGCACCACTTCTGGCAGTAGGGAATCAGGAAGAACTGTTTTCCCATCACTGGAAATCTCAATGTCACTGGCATCCTTCACACATCCCATACTTTCCCATTTGGCCTTATTTAGCTCTGGGGCAGTAGTCTGCAGTTCCCTCGACTCAATAAAGGTATGTACAGTAATCAATAGCATTTTAGAAACAGTTTCTCCCTCTAAATTACAATGTTCATCCACATGGATGGTGCAGGACTCAAGAGCGCAGCATTGGCCAATTTAATCTGCATAATCATTGCATCTGGTACCAAAATCACTGCCACTCTCGTGCATAGCACACTTCACTACAATGCTTTCTTTTGGCAACTGAAAACCATCCAATAGATTCAAAATGAACAACCCATTTTAGATTGAGGTACCAGCCGAGGTCAGGCAACCTCGCTGTGACCATAACTTGCTCCAAAACCATACTGGCTGTCAGTATAAATAGTGATTTGCAAGCCTTCTGAAGTGCAGCAAACTCTGATAAGGACAATCAGCTCAGCTACTTGAGCAGGCATTACATGGCACAAGTAAGACACTTTCACAACTCATAAGCACCTCTTAAAATCCTGGGTCGATCTCGTAAACAGCACCCATCAACAAAAAGGTTATGGTCTGAGTCAGGAAGGGGTACATCCAGTATGTCAGATCTTGGTTTTGTGCACAACTCAGTACATTAACTATGATAAATTAAGTTGTTGGTTTACTGGGTTGTGACCGCTGGTTAAGCAACAGCATCTAATCCCTTGCACGGTGAACCACAAAAAATTGCTGAATTAAACTGTGCTCAAACTGGGTAGGATGGCACAAAAAGATGTAAGGCTTAGTTAAGAGGCAATGTGTAAAGTATTTATTCAGCACACAAATAGTAATAAAGTAAACACAAGAAAAATACCAAACCAATTTAGAATGATAGAGTACATTTTAATAAATTATGTTTTTATTTGTTTATTTATTATTTGTTTATTTTACACTAAAACAACAAAAATCGAATCAGTTCCGCACCCCATCCTGCCAGCAGATGGCCCATTGAGGCACACCTAACCCCTCTATTGAAGGGCATACTGGCAAGAATCACAACAGGTGACCCAAGACAGGCTGCAGGCACAAAGAGCTAAGTGCAGGAAAATGCCAGTTTTCTAACAGTGGCATTTTCAAAATTGCAATGTAAAATACAGTTTTAACATTGAAGATGATTTAGAATTTCATAGGTGCCAAACATGATATATCTAGGAGGTCCTGAATGATCCTCCACTTTTTGTTCTCCTTCTTTAAGAACATGGTTGGTGAGTTACATTGACTATGGATAACATCCCTCAAGGTGCCTTGTTCTATCATGCTCTCAATGACAGGGTTGATCGTTGCAATGGTTTCTAGAGTTGTTTGATAGGGATAGATCTGTGGAGAAACAGCATTGGGATGAAGGGTAAACTTCAGGGATGTGGCGTCTTTGATTGATCCAGTTTCACTCCCTGTGAAATCTTAGTCATCCTCACTAACAGTCTCTCTCAAATCAATTATTAAGTCCTCCTTTGTAGTGGCCAGGTATAACATGACAACAGGTTGCGGTCTGTAATTTAAATTCAATGTTGGCTGTTTGAGTTTCATTTCTGACCATCTTCTATGTGCAATAGATCATGTTGTTGTTCTCTGATGTCTTCTATTTTTACTGAAACAGGGGAAGTAACTTGGTTGGTACTCTGTTCATTAGTAATGCCTACAACATAGACTTCCTTTCCCAAGAGGGTTAGGTTAGCGACCTCAGCTGTTCTAACCATTGAATGAGCAGATGCTGTGTCTATTAGGAAGGATACTGGATGCCTGTTAGCCTCTTTGTTCACATATGTTCCACTCTGGTCCACTTCTAGGACTGCGCACTCCTCCTCTCCCTCAGGCATTGTCATTGATCCTGGTTGAAATCTGTCTGAGACATAATGGAGACTAGGCCACATTGAGACATCATGGAATTTTGTGGTACTTTGTGGTTTGGCTGAGGATGTGGAATACCTCCCTGCATCTGTGATGGTTTGAAGGAATTCAGCAGTATGTCTGATTTAGGGTCTTTCAGGGCTGACATAGGGGGTCTAGGTATCGGGGAGGCTCTCCTTGCCCTACTGGACTCACAACTTGGGGATTGGTCATGATTTGTTCTGTGTTATAGTGACATTCCCACTTCCAATGTTCTACCTTGCTGCAAATGTGACAATGGATAACTTTATTTAGGGCTCTCATGCTGGTCCCTGACATATCACCTCATCCTCTTCCGATTCCAGGGACATTTCCACTGTAGGTCATAGAGACTCCTCAAATTGTCATTCCGTAACTGGGGTGGATCTTGGGTCCAGGGAGTGGAACTTTAAGCCCTTTTGTCCCTCCATTCTGTGCCAACTGTGTTTGGGCTTTCATGTACTTCTCATTAAGCCCCTTTCACTTTGCCTCCAGCATGTCACTGCAATATTTCACATACTGAAAGATCTCATCAACCAGTTTGCTCTGCCAGCAGAGGACACCTTGGATGACTTGATTGGTAAGCTCAGGGTGCAGTACCTGTACAAAGAAGGGTGAGAAACTCTCCAATGTCTCCAAACTCTTCAGATCCTTATCCACGCCCACAAAGCCCTCCATAACACCGGACCAGCATACCTGAACAGCCGACTCATCATACACGTACCCCACTGGACCCTCCGGTCAGCCCAGCTCTCCCTCGCCGAAGTACCCCGCATCAGGAAATCAAGAACTAGGGGACACTCTTTCTCTCACATCAAAGCCACGGCCTTGAACACCCTCCCGCTTCACCTCAGACAAACTACCTCTCTCCTCAACTTCACAAAGGAGCTGAAGACATGGCTTTTTGGAGAACCACTTCACTGATGGTAGCTACGCTACCCACCTTCCTCCCCCAGTGCCTTGAGGCCCTTACCGGTGAGTAGCTGCGCTAAATAAGCAATGCCTGATTGATTGATTGCCTGAAAGTTATCTCCCAGGGGATTATTCATCCCACTGTGTTCCCTGTACAGCTGCATCAAGCGTGTAAGCTTGTACTGACTTTTTCAGCTCTTGAGAGATTTGGAAAATCTAATTTTGGGCCAATTCATCTCCTTTTGCGGAACCTTTGTCTTTAGGTGTTTTATGACCTCGTCATATTTGATTTTGACTACGGGTGAAAGTGCATTAGATCCTGCCATCTGAGGAGGCTCTTGTGTTGGCCAATCATCTACCCTCTTACACTCTCCTGCCCTCAGGTCCTTTGGGACCACCACCTCGAAGAATACACCAAAGTCTTCCCACAGAACTTTGGAGATGGTCATAATCTGTTCCATTTGATTGTACCTCTTATCAGGATTCACTTTGAGTTTGGGAACAGAGGTTGTAAAATGGAAAATGTCTGATCTTGACCATGGGTCATGAATGTAGTCTCTCGCTGCAGCTTCCTAAAAAGGATACTTCTTTCCCACCCCTCCTACAGCTCCTTTCTCATCTGACCTTGAACCCTCTCCACTTTGTTTCACCATGACCTTCTCTTTCCCGGACCACTATTCCCTAAACGTTTCTGTCTCACTCCATTCCCTAATAATTTCAATTGATTCCCTTACAAGTGTCCTTAATACCCTCAAGTTTAACATTCTTAACTCTTTCTTGCCCATCATCATCCACACATTCTTCTGGAGTTTCCTTTGCTGGGATGTGTCAATTCCAAAATTGTCCTCCACTTTTTGAGTCCTCACATGTGCCTCCCTTGACACTTTCACTGGTTCCTTGCTCATTTAGAGTAACTTGTTCTCACTGTAATGTTCTTAATAGTCATTCCCACATTTCCTTTAATGATTCCCTTAAACACTATTTTCAGATGGGTGACATTAATTTGCTGTCAGGTCAGTACTGCATCTGGGGCATCAACTGATAAAGCCGTACTAGTTAACTGAACTTTCATCCTGCTTTTGACCAAGCGTGCTCTTTGTAGGAATTCTAGTGCCATCATTCCAGGTCTAGGTCCTGAGTCCTGAGGTATGCTTGTGGCAGGTTCAAGTTACTGACAAATGTCTCAGCTAGAGAAGAAATGACAGTGCTAGATGAGGATAGTGTGCTTTCTGTGGTGGGTATGAGGTCCTGATCATGGGATGAAATAGCAGTTTATGTATATCTTGGAAGTGGCAAGCTTCTATTGGGGCTTCTACATCTATCCCAACCTTGGTTACTGCTGGGGCTGTGGAGCTGCCACATTGTATGGGGGTGGTCTTATTCTGAGAAGTTTGTCCATAAAGGCACCTTCATCCTAACTCTCTGTTTGAGTCCCCATTTTTGGTTTACCCTTCTACTTTTCTTTGGCCTTTATTGAAGGATAGGCCCCATACAGTTTTGATGGCTTCCTCTCACCACTTTCTCTGTCACTCCTTGTCCTGCACGCTTCTTCGTGCATGAGCACTACTTCAACTTTTTAAATTTTATTGTCTTTCTTTCTTTTTGCTTGAAATGTGCTCCCAAATGTTTAGAGCTTCAAGTTGAGTGGTCCTAAGCTGTGGTTTTAAGTCATATGTCCTCCTTCTCAGGTACTGCATGCAAGGAATAGGGAAGGTCTTGCTTAGTATGAATCATAGTTCTCCATCTTTGGATGTGTATTCGTGCCATTGGCTAACCATATGCACATGTGTAACCCTTTCTTTCCTGCCATCTGTCTAGCTGGAGTAACTTCAAGAAACACTTTTTCTCCTTGTTCACTTCTTTCCCCATCTTTAATGAGGGATTTTCCATTTTGACAAACTCTCAGTCACCCTCTAATGCAATCTCTCACTTACTCTATGTTAATAGGTTTACAAATTGCCCATCAATACCAGCAAGTCTCAAAGGTTTCGCAGTGCAGCTACAGCATCTGGCAGCTAGTCCCTGCACAGCAAGCACCTTGATGAAGCAACACCCAACTACTACCAGACTGAACCTGAACCATCTTTTACAAAATGTCCACAATTTACCTGCTTCAACTAAACAGAAAAACTTTACAACAGTAAAAATACTCCCTACTTTCATCCAATAGTGAGCCTTCAACCTGAAAAAGATACTGTACTTGGCACATTCTCCACCATGCCCAGAGGAGTGAGCTGCCACTGAGTTCAATTAGTACAATTGTACAAGTGAAGATTATGGCCCTAATTACAACATTGGTGGTAAAAGCCGCTTACCGCCGTGCAAAAGACCGCCAACACACCGCCACAGCTGCGGAAATCCGCCACAGCTTTTAGGACCCACAGGTCGGAATCCGCCAAAATTCAGACACACACACAAGTCTGCCACACCAAAGGTCAGTGATAAACTGGCGAAAACTAAACCTCCATTGTCACGCCAACAGAAATACGCCCACACTATCACAACACACGAATCCACGTGAAGGTCGTTCAACCGCGGTATTCCATTGGCGGTACACACCGCCGCGCTCAAAATACTAAATTGTTTACAAAACACAGCCACATTGAACAATTCAAAATACACACACCTGATACACATACACACACAACTCCCACACACCCAATACAATATAAAACACACACCCACATCACCCACAAACCCCTACGACCACAATTACCGAGAGAAGACACCACAAACAACTACCAAGCATCCACAGGCACACAATACCATCACCCACATAACTTCCACACACCTCACACAACACACCACTAAATATCACCCAACTTATCACTACACACATGGACAGGCTGAATGCAGTGGGACAGCACCCAAGAAATCGGGATGACATCAGGAAGAGGTGGAACGACATACGGGGAAGGTGCGTTCCGTGGTCTCAAGACACCACCTTGCGGTTCAGTGGACTGCGGTGGACCCCACCTCTCCCCCAACAACTAACAACATGGGAGGAGCAGGTCTTGGCGATTCTGCATCCTGAGGGCCTCGCAGGAGTAGATGGAGGAATAGACTCTGGTAAGTCAAATCTTAACTATTACATCCCCCACCCTACCTACATGCCATCACATACCCCACCCTCACCCTCACTCCCATCACTCCAACTCCTCACACATGTCCCAACATCACAAACCACACATCCTAACACCAAGCCCTGCATGCAACAACAAAGCATGGACACCCATCACCAAAGCATGGCCACTGCACATACCCATACACCCCCCTAAACCACCATCACACAAGGTCCCACACAGGAATGCAAGCACTGGGGTACACGGTCACCCACCTATTGCACACCATGGCACACACAGATGTAATAAACATCCTTTTATACCCCTGCCGGACCCCTACCCAACGTCACCGGACAGGAGGGTCCACACATGTCCACACCACCAACAGAAGAGGCCCACAGTGATGACAGCAGCTCTGTCCAACTGGATCTAGATGACCAGCCCGGCCCATCGGGGACCTCGGGAGAGTCGGTTCCCCTCACACAGTCACAGGCCACTACAGAGCTTCCCCCCTATGGAAACACCAGCACAGCACCCACCCAGCGGGCCCATACCTCTGTCCCCAGGACACGTCAATCAGCAGTGAGTCCACCACTACAGGGAACCCAGGCTAACCCACCACACCAACAACAACAGGGACCTGGGGGCAGTGGTAGTGGGCACACGGTCCAGGTGACGTAGGCCCAGGAACATAGGGGAACTGGGAGGGCTGCTGTGCGACAGGGGGAGGACCGGCCAAGGGAACCCACTCTCCACAAGGCCCTCTCCAACATCATGGGAGCCTACCACCACTCCCTGGAGACGATGGCAATAGAAATTGAAGTTTCAGGAGACTCAGTGCCTGCAGGAGGAACAGTATTTGGCTTCAGGGAGGAACTCAGATCCATCAATTCCACCCCAGGCACCATAGTAGGGGTGCTGAAGGAAGTACTCAACACCAGGAGGGACACTGTGGCACAACAAGGGGCCCCTGACACTAGCCTGGATGATGAACTGCCCACCACCTCCGCCGGTGCTAGTGGACAGGAGGCACCGCCACAGGACCAGCACACCAGCACCCCACCCCCTGTAGAGGGAGAACCACCCTGCAAACGGTCCCTGAGATCCAGGACAAAGACAGAGAACGATGCCAAGACCCCGCAAAGAAATGAGACCACTCTGAATGTCATCTTTCTGTCCCACTTTGTCACCCTGTCCATCTCAAACTGCCCCAGCTCCACTTCCTATGCCCATTTGGGCAATGCACCTGTGAGACTAATAGACTGGACTCTGCCATGGACATTCCTCCACCATCACCCCTCACCATTTTACAACCTCCTCCAATTTTGAGCACTTAAATAAACACCCTTGAAGCACAAAACAATCTGGAGTCAGTCTGTGATTTCGAAATAGTGTATTAGCAATTATAGTGGCAAAATGCTATAACAAATGTAATGTCAACATACCTATGTCACACAGCTCTGGTCCATGAGGAAACAAAGCAGATGTCACACTGTGGGACCCACATCTGTGAAATCGTAAGGAAAAGTGACAACTCAGTGACCATACACTGGGTGAAAACGACAGACAGTAGAGAGGTAGTAGTGTTAAAGTACATGTAGTAGGCAGGTTTGTATTCTTACCTGTGTTTCACTGGAAATATTTCAGGATCACAGAGTTCCTGTTGTCGATGTCCTCTTCTTCTGCTTCCTCATATTCACTGTCCACAGGCTCCACAGCTGCAACAACACAGCCATCTGGACCATCCTCCTGCAGAAAAGGCACCTGTCGTTGCAAAGCTAAGTTGTGAAGCATACAGCAGGCCACGATGATCTGGCACACCTTCTTTGGTGAGTAGAATAGGGATCCACCTGTCATATGGAGGCACCGGAACCTGGCCTTCAGGAGGCCGAAGGTCCGCTCTATTATCCGCTGAGTTCGCCCATGGGCCTCATTGTAGCTTTCCTCTGGCCTTGTCCTGGGATTCCTCACTGGGGTCAGTAGCCATGACAGGTTGGGGTAACCAGAGTCACCTGCAAATGGCGAGGGACAACTGTTAGACACACACTAACCTGTAGGGATATCCCCAGACCGAGACAACCATTCCCACTGACTTGCTTCCAGGTGCTCACCTAATAGCCACACCCGGTGCCTCTGGAGTTGCCCCATCACATAAGGGATGCTGCTATTCCACAGGATGTAAGCGTCATGCACTGAGCCAGGGAATTTGGCATTAACATGGGGGATGTACTAGTCGGCCAAATACACCATCTGCACATTCATGGAATGATAACTCTTCCAGTTTCTGTTCACCTGATCACTCCTGCGTGGGGGTACCAAAGCCACATGTGTTCGATCAATGGCACCTATGATGTTGGGGATATGTCCCAGGGCATAGAAGTCTCCTTTCACTGTAGGCAAATCCTCCACCTGAGGGAAAACGATGTAGCTCCGCATGTGCTTTAGCAGGGCAGACAACACTCTGGACAACACGTTGGAAACATAGGCTGTGACATCCCTGATGCTAAGGCCACTGTTGTTTGAAATGACCCACTTGCAAGGAAATGGAGTACTGACAGCACCTACACTTGAGGGGGGATTCCTGTGGGATGGCGGATAGCTGACATCAGGTCTGGCTCCAGCTGGGCACACAGTTCCGGGATTGTGGCACGGTCAAGCCTGTAGGTGATGATCACATGTCTTTCCTCCATTGTTGACAGGTCCACCAGTGGTCTGTACACCGGTGGATGCCGCCATCTTCTCACATGTCCCATGGGACAGTGCTTATGAAGGACAACAGCGAGCACAGAGTCAACAAACTCAGAGGTACGTACCCACAGCTTACACATAACACAAATCATAATCCGAAATTTGGCCTGTATGAGTGTTGAGGCAAGGCCTAGGTATGTGTGACGCAGTTAAAAATTAAGCCATGTGGGCCCCTGAAATGACGGCTGCCTGACCTGTAAAGTGGGAGAATGGGATGTGAGGTAACTGCGCTGACGTTGTACACCGTCGAGGTAGGCGGTCGAAGACCGCGGCGCAATTCTACATTGGTTAACATTGGACCCTATGGGTCCCAGGAGCCAATGACAATGTACGCCGGAGGTGACGGTACGCACCGCCGCGGACGTGACTGCCATTTTCTATCTGTTCAATCACTCGATACCTGATCTTCGACAGGAGAGGACCTACACTGCAAGTGCTACTGTGACCTCGGTCTGGAAGAGACAATGGCTTGTGCGTCTGGGGAAAGGGCCCCTGCCTTCACATCAGAGGAGTTGGAGAAACTCGTGGATGGGGTCCTCCCCCAGTACACGCTACTCTATGGTCCTCCAGACAAACAGGTAAGTACACTGGGAGCATGCTGTATGGGCTATGCCTGTGTGTGCAGTGGGGTGGATGAAAGATGGGGGGGAGATTGAGGCGTGCATGAAACGACGGTGAGTGCATGTGCATCATGGCAAGGGTAGGGATGGGGGCCAATGACTGTGACGGTGCATTTGGTAATAACTTTTCTTTTCCCCCTGTACAATTCATGTAGGTCAGCGCCCACCAGAAAAAAGATATTTGGCGTGCCATCGCCAAGGACGTCTGGACCCTGGGGGTCTACCAGAGACGGAGCACCCACTGCCGTAAGAGATGGGAGGACGTTTGCCACTGGAGCAAGAAGACGGCGGAGGCCCAGCTGGGGATGGCCTCCCAATGTGGGAGGGGTGCCTGTCGCACCATGGCCCCCCTGATGTTCAGGATCCTGGCGGTGGCGTACCCGGAGTTCGATGAGCGCTGGAGGGCATCACAGCAGCCACAAGGGGGTGAGTACACTCCCATTCTGCTGATTTTGCGCGCAGTGGAGGTGTCTGGGTGGGGGAGGTGGGCTGTGGGTTTCCCTAGGCCAGGGCGAGTGTGCTAGTTAGGTCCCCTTGTTCTGGCAGACCCTGTGGCACCCCACCTGTGTACAGTGCCAAGTACAACTAGGCAGGCTCCTGTGCCATCCATGTGTGCAGATGTCGCCCATAGCCTTGTAGGCCATGTCCCAGGGATTGAACAGTGGAGCCCAAGTGTGCGGCGTAGTGCAGGGGGCCTCTGTGTCTGTTGTGTCTGCCAACGGTAGCAGTAATGCATGCACTCAACATTCCTTTCTTCTGTCGCCCCTCCCCCTTTTTGTGGTCTCCCTGTTCTTGTGTGCATTAGCATCATCAGGCGGAGGACCAGTGGCAACGGAGCACTAGGGGGCTGCATCCCACATGGCCCTGGAGGGCGAGACAACGGACTCGGAGTTCACCAGTGGGACGGAGGGCGAGGGGAAATCCATGGCGGGGACAGGAGCTGACACCAGTGACACAGACTCGTCCTCTGATGGGAGCTCCTTTGTGGTGGCGGCAACATCTGTGCCCCCCGCATCTACAGGTACAGCCGCCACCCCCCCACCAGCAACGCCCTCCCAGCAGCCCCTCAGCCTTTGCCCCGTGCCCACTCACCCAGGAGGGTGGGCATCACCTTCGCCCCAGACACCTCAGCCCCTGCCCCTGTCACCCCTGCTGCTCTCAGTGAGGAGGCCATTGACCACCTCAGGTCCCTTACTGTTGGGCAGTCTACCATTTTAAATGCCACTGAGGGTGTAGAAAGGCAGTTGCAACAAACAAATGCATTCCTGGAGGGCATTCATTCTGGTCAGGCGGCCCTTCAGCGACCTTTTCAGACTCTGGCCGCAGCACTGATGGCAGCTATTGTCCCTGTCTCTAGCCTCCCCCCTCCAACTTCCTCCACCCAAACCCAATCAACTCTACCTCAGCCTATCCCAAGCACACCTTCAGACCAGCATGCACACACATCAACACATAAGGGAAGCTCTGGCAAACATAAGCACCATACATCCCACAGGCACTCACGCAAGCATCACACACATGCAGACACACCAACATCCACTGCCTCCACTGTGTCCCCCTCCTCCTCGACTCCCTCCTCCCTCCCAGTCTCGTCTACACTCACACCTGCATGCACCACATCTAAAGCCACTAGTTCCATCACCAGCACACCCACCACCACACCCCGCTCACGTGCAGTCACCACCCCCACTGCCATTCACACATCCCCTGTGTCCTCTCCCAGTGTGTCTTTGACGCCACCTCCCAAAATACACAAACGCAGGCACACACCCACCCAACAGCCATCCACCTCACGACAGCCTCCAGCACATGCACCTTCACCCAAAATCACCAAACGAACACCTCCTACAACCACAACCTCTTCCTCCACTCCCAAACCCCCTCCACCTGTCCGTCCCAGTGTTCCCCAAAAACTTTTCCTGTCCAACCTTGACCTCTTTCCCTCACCTCCCCCACCCCGTCCGTCTCCTAGGGCCCGACTCTCCAGGACCCAACCTAGCAACTCAGCCACAACATCTCCGGGACCAGTGGTGCCTGCAGTCACCGGAATCTGGAGTGCACCGGCCACCAGGGCAGCCAGTGTGGCACCGAGCCACAGCACGGACAGTCCCCCACCTGTCAAGCATCGAAAGTTGGCCAGTGCCCGGCGGGAGAGGGGGAAGACTCTAGTCACCAAAGCCGCTCCCATGGGTACAGGTGGGAGTGTGGAGTCAGCTGCGACACCTTCCAAGGTGGGGAAGGGCCACAAGAAAGTCAGCAAGTCTGGGAAGAGCAGCACGGTGGAGAAGACCGCTGTTAAACCTGACAGCCTTAGGGTGGTCACCCCTAACTTTTTGCCTGCCTCCCTCCACTTTTTGGACACTGTTTTTGCTGGCTTTTAGACTCTGCGCACTTTAACACTGCTAACCAGTGCTAAAGTGCATATGCTCTCTCCCTTAAAACATGGTAACCTTGAATCATACCTGATTGGACTATTAATTTACTTATAAGTCCCTAGTAATGTGCACTCTATGTGCATAGGGCCGGTAGATTAAATGCTACTAGTGGGCCTGCAGCACTGGTTGTGCCACCCACTTAAGTAGCCCCTTTCCCTTCTCTCAGGCCTGCCATTGCAAGGCCTGTGTGTGCAGTTTCACTGTCACCTCGACTTGGCATTTAAAAGTACTTGCCAAGCCTAAACCTCCCCTTTCTCCACATATAAGTCACGTCTAATGTGTGCCCTAGGTAACCCCTAGAGCAGGGTGCTGTGTGGGTGAAAGGCAGGACATGTACCTGTGTAGTTTACATGTCCTCGTAGTGTAAAACTCCTAAATTCGTTTTTGCACTACTGTGAGGCCTGCTCCCTTCATAGGCTAACATTGGGGCTGCCCTCATACAGTATTGAAGTGTTAGCTACTGATCTGAAAGGAGTAGGAAGGTCATATTTAGTATGGCCAGAATGGTAATATAAAATCCTGCTGACTGGTGAAGTTGGGTTTAATATTACTATTCTAGAAATGCCACTTTTAGAAAGTGAGCATTTCTTTGCACTTAAATCTTTCTGTGCCTTACAATCCACGTCTGGCTGGGCTTAGTTGACAGCTCCTTGTGCATTCACTCAGACACACCCCAAACACAGGGTACTCAGCCTCACTTGCATACATCTGCATTTTGAATGGGTCTTCCTGGGCTGGGAGGGTGGGGGGCCTGCTCTCACACAAAGGACTGCCACACCCCCTACTGGGACCCTGGCAGACAGGATTGAACTGAAAGGGGACCTGGTGCACTTCTTAGCCACTCTTTGAAGTCCCCCCCCACTTCAAAGGCACATTTGGGTATAAAACAGGGCCTCTGCCCTACCTCATCGGACACTTGCTGGAGAAGAAACCTGAACCAGAAACTACATCCTGCCAAGAAGAACTGCCTGGCTGCTCAAAGGACTCACCTGTCTGCTTTCTACAAAGGACTGCTGCCTTGCTGTTGGCCTGCTGCATTGCTGAACTCTTGTCTGGCTGTAAAAGTGCTCTCCAAGGGCTTGGATAGAGCTTGCCTTCTGTTCCCTGAAGTCTCAGGACCAAAAAGACTTCTCTTTTTCACTTGGACGCTCCGTGCGCCGAAATGTTCGACGCACAGCTTGTTCCGCGGCGAGAAAAACGATGCACACCGACGCTGATCGACGCGACGCCTTCGGGGCGACGGAACTTCGATGCACGGCTTTGCAAGGACAACGCCGCCCGACCTCCAGAGGAGAAATCAACGCGACGCCTGCTGTGAGATCGTAATTTTGACGCGCAACCCCGCAGAACGACGCGCAGCCAGAAAACAAGCAGGAAAATCCACACACAGACCCGGGACATCTGGTAATCCCCGCGATCCACAGAAAGAGACTGTCCGCGTGCCAGAAAACGACGCACGACTTCCCCGCGTGATAAATAACGACGCAAGTCCGTGTGTGCTGAGGAGAAATCGACACACACACCCTTTTTCCACGTATCTCTTCTTCTGTGGCCCTCTGAGGAGATTTTCCACTCCAAACCAGGTACTTTGTGCTTGAAAGAGACTTTGGGGGTCATTCTGACTCCCGCCGGGCGCGGACACCGCGCGCCCGGCGGGAGCCGCCAAAATACCGTACCGCGGTCGGAAGACCGCGGCGGGTATTTTGAGTTTTCCCCTGGGCTGGCGGGCGGCCTTCAAAAGGCCGCCCGCCAGCCCAGGGGAAAACGACCTTCCCACCATGAAGCCGGCTCGTAATCGAGCCGGCGGAGTGGGAAGGTGCGACGGGTGCTACTGCACCCGTCGCGTATTTCACTGTCTGCTATGCAGACAGTGAAATACAAGCAGGGCCCTCTTACGGGGGCCCCTGCAGTGCCCATGCCATTGGCATGGGCACTGCAGGGGCCCCCAGGGGCCCCGCGACACCCCCTACCGCCATCCTGTTCCTGGCGGGCGAACCGCCAGGAACAGGATGGCGGTAGGGGGTGTCAGAATCCCCAAGGCGGCGCAGCATGCTGCGCCGCCTTTGAGGATTCTAACGGGCAGCGGAAAACCGGCGGGAGACCGCCGGTTTTCCTGCACTGACCGCGGCCAAAGCGCCGCGGTCAGAATGCCCTAAGGGGCACCGCCAGGCTGTTGGCGGTGCTCCCGTGGTCGGTGGCCCTGGCGGCCACCGGCCGCCAGGGTCAGAATGACCCCCTTTGTTTGCTTTTTAAAAACTTAAGACACTTTATATCACTTTTCAGTGATATCTCTACAAATTCACATTGCAACTTTATTAGTTTTGACCTACAATTATCCTGATAAACATTATATATTTTTCTAAACATTGTGTGGTGTATTTTTGTGGTGCTATATGGTGGTATTGTATGATTTATTGCACAAATACTTTACACATTGCCCTCTAAGTTAAGCCTGACTGCTCGTGCCAAGCTACCAGAGGGTGGGCACAGGATAATCTTGGATTGTGTGTGACTTACCCTGACTAGAGTGAGGGCTTTTGCTTGGACAGGGGGTAACCTGACTGCCAACCAAAAAACACATTTCTAACAACCGCTATCATCCCTGCTGCCCAGGAGGCCACCAGCCCTGCTGCCCAGGAGGCCACCGCCACCAGCCCTGCTGCCCAGGAGGCAACCGCCACCAGCCCAGCTGCCCAGGAGGCCACCGCCACCAGCCCTGCTGCCCAGGAGGCCACCGCCAGCCCCAGGCCAGCTGTCCAGGAGGCGACCGCCATCATCCCCGCTGCCTAGGAGGCGACCGCCACAAGCCCAGCTGCCCAGGAGGCCACCGCCAGCACCAGGCCAGCTGCCCAGGAGGCCACCGCCATCATCCCCGCTGCCCAGGAGGTGACCACCACCAGCCCTTCTGCCCAGGAGGCCACCGACACCAGCCCTGCTGCCCAGGAGGCCACCGCCACCAGCCCTGCTGCCCAAGAGGTGACCGCCACCAGCCCTGCTGCCCAGGGGGCCACCGTCAGCACCAGGCCAGCTGCCCAGGAGGTGACCGCCATCATCCTCACTGCCCAGGAGGCGACCGCTACCAGCCCTGCTGCCCAGGAGGCGACCGCCACCAGCCCTGCTGCCCAGGAGTCCACCGCCAGCACCAGGCCAGCTACCCAGGAGGCCACTGCCAGCACCAGGCCAGCTGCCCAGGAGGTGACTGCCATCATCCCCGCTGCCCAGGAGGCGACTGCCGCCAGCCCTGCTGCCCAGGAGGCCACCGCCATCATCCCCGCTGCCCAGGAGGCCACCCCCAGCACCAGCCCGCTGGGCCAGACAGGAACGCCAGCACCAGCCCCGCTGGGCCAGACAGGACCGCCAACACTAGCCCCGCTGGGCCATGAAGGACCGCCATCACCAGCCCCGCTGCGCCAGACAGGACCGACAGCAGCTGAGTCACTGCAAAGAACCCCGCCGCCACAGGCACCGCTGAACAGGGCACCGCCGCCACATGCACCGCTGAACAGGGCACCGCCACCATATGCACCCACATGCACCGCTGAACAGGGCACCGCCGCCACAAGCACCGCTGAACACGGCACCGCCGCCACAAGCACCGCTGAATAGAGCACTGCCGCCACAAGCACCGCTGAACAGGGCACCGCCGCAACAAGCACCGCTGAACAGGGCACCGCCGCCACAAGCACTGCTGAACAGGGCACCGCCGCAACAAGTACCGCAGGCCCATGAAGGCCAAGGGCACTGACGCTACTGAGTCCGTCACGAGCAGGATGAAGCACTCTGGGCACCAAGCCCCCTCCAGAACCAGTGGAGTATCACATCCAGTACCTCTGTCCTTGGCAGGATGAAGCACTCTTGGCACAAAGCCCCCTCCAGAACCAGTGGAGAAAGGCATCCACTACCTCTGTCCTTGGCAGGATGAAGCACTCTGGGCACCAAGCCCCCTCCAGAACCAGTGGAGTATCACATCCACTACCTCTGTCCTCGGCAGGATGAAGCACTCTGGGCACAATGCTCCCTCCAGAACCAGTGGAGTAACACATCCACTACCACTGTCCTTGGCAGGATGAAGCACTCTGGGCACCAAGCCCCCTCCAGAACCAGTGGAGAAAGGCATCCACTTGAGAGACTTTAGCTTTGCACTCCCCAGGATTGAACAATGGGCAAACCACCCATTGTAGAGACTTGTGAGACTGTGGTTTTGCACTCCCCAGGATGGAACAGTGGGCAAGCCACCAACTGTAAAGACTTGAGTGACTGTGGCTTTGCACTCCCCAGGATTGAACAGTGGGCAAACCACCCACTGTAGAGACTTGAGAGACTGTGGCTTTGCACTCTGCAGGATTGAACTGTGGGCAAACCACCCACTGTAGAGACGTGAGCGACTGTGGCTTTGCACTCCCCAGGTTTGAACAGTGGGCAAACCACCCACTGTCGAGACTTGAGAGACTGTGGCTTTGCACTCCCCAGGATGGAACAGTGGGCAACCCACCCACTGTAGAAACTTGAGAGACTGTGGCTTTGCACTCCCCAGGATTGAACAGTGGGCAACCCACCCACTGTAGAGACTTGAGAGACTGTGGCTTTGCACTCCCCAGGATTGAACAGTGGGCAAACCACCCACTGTAGAGACTTGAGAGACTGTGGCTTTGCACTCCCCATGATGGAACAGTGGGCATGTGGCCCCCTCGTGGATTTGGCATCGTACACTCAACCGGCCGAGGTGCCCCCCCTTTCCCTTCCCCCTGAGGTGCCTGTTTTATTGCTATCTAATGGCCCTGCAGTGTTCTCTCCGTCATGTTCGGGGATTGAGTGTGGGCCTTGCCCGTACCGTGTGGGCCCAGTGTTCCACGGACTTCAATGGAGCACTACCTGGACTACTATTCTTGGTGTACATTTTGTTTATAGTGTATATATATATTTTTGTGTACTGGATTTTAATATATTACAATGGTTACACTCATTTTCTTTGGTCTTTGCATTCTTTCGGGGGGGTTGGGGGTGTAACTGTAATGTATCATGCTGTATTAGTGTGTGTGTTGTTGTGGGTGAGGGTGGGGGTGTTGCGTATTGCGTGTGTGTGTCCCTGTTTTCCCCCCCCCCTCCCCTGTGTCGTAGGTGCAGTACTCACCGTTGTCTTCGCCGCCGCCGTTCGTGCTCTTGGTAGAGGAGCAAGAAGATAAGGGCTGGCAGGATCTGGAGCTCGGGTTCCATGGCGTCCGGATTCCTCGTGGGGTGTGTAGAGGTGAGCGTTTTCCCTTTGAAGTCCTGTTTCCGCTGTGTTTTTGTCCGTGGTGAATCCGCCCCGGAAAAGGTGGCGGATTGGTAGGTTGTGATACTGTGGGCGGTATATTGTCCTCCGCCTGTCTACTGGCGGTGACCGCCAAGCTGTTTGTTTGTACCGCCATGGCGGTCTGAGTGTTAAAGTGGCTGTCTTTGTTGGCAGTTTCCGCCACGGTCGTGATTCCATTTTTTTTTCCGCCGGTCTGTTTGCGGTTTTACCGCCGCTTTAACATTGACCGCCAGGGTTGTAATGACCACCTATGTCCCATTTTGGTGTAACGGGTAGTGCCTAATAGTCACCTCACCTCACCAATTCAGCACTGTTGAACCTGGCCTTATAACTTGAGATAAGTCTCTTTAGCTCTGTATCATATGTGTAACAACTCAGGCATTCATCACTTTCAAAAGCCAAAGAGTTTAACAAAAACATAATAATTATTGCTTCTACAAATCCAGCAATCAAAGCCACATAATAGCTGCTCTTGAAATCCACCCACAGCACCCCACTACAACGCAAATACTAAAAAAAAACACCATCCACTGCTATGCAACTGGGTAATTGTTTGCATGCATGCAATCTCTGTTGAAACTCGTGTTCTTCAGCATTTCATCTTTGCAGAAAGAGGATCAGGTTATGACTGGGTCAATTTAAATCTCTGGGATAATCTCTCTGCACCATGAAGGTGCAGTACTCGGTTCTGCAGCCAATTAGTTTGTCAATTACAAGTCGGTGCAATCGGAACCACCCTTTGCTACCAGATCTGTCAGTGCACAAACCCATCCTAAATGATCATACCAAAAAGGCACATCAACAGCTAAGACTGGGAGTGGTACAGACCTTGGTGCTCCCCAATTTGACCGGTCACTGCTATTCAAGTTCAATAATCAAAACTGCAACATTTTCATAAAAATGACAGACAAAGAGTGCCATTTGAAATTTAACATAAAGGTTTAATAGGCAATTACATGAAATATGTGCTCAGCAAGTTTTCAAAATCGTACAGATCGTAAGTACAAAGAACTCAGTACAGATTGATGTGATATCTGGCTTAGATTCACCTTAAAAGGTGTGGAATAAGGCACTCCTGTACAGATCACATTTTCTTTTTAGAGCTATAGACAAAGAAGTTCATACATTTTTCACAGGTATATGGATCTGTGAATAAGCAACCATAGGGAACAAGGAGGAAGGAACATTTTACTACAAAGTACATTTGAAGATTGAGTCATGGCAGTGTTATATAGGATCTGAGTCATTTTCACATTTTATTCAAGCATGTCAATTGATACAGTCGATAGCAGTAGCTTGGAACAGTTGAAATGTCCTTGGTTAGGTACAGTGAAGGGAAGGTTCTGGGAGCACTCTCCATTTACAGCAGCAAGCATCACGTGATATATTGTGACATTGATCCAAAGATGGAAGATGGTGTAAACACGGCTTTTGTTAGCATATGCTTAATTCACAATGCAATTGATATAACAAGGGAAAAAGTCAACTCTCACACTGACAATAGAGAACATGGGAATGTGTCAAAGTGCAAGTCTTACCTGGGGAGGCTTAACAAGGAGAAATGTGTTTATTTCTTATCATTTGTTCCGGTTTTTGCATGTTCTGCATCCTGCAGCACAGATGGAAAGAGTAAAAAGCCTCTGAGGTGTCCCTTCCTGCATAAAAAGCCTCCTAACTCTGATGATGGGGTGCAAGGGTGTCTGCATTGGCACTTGGCAGCCACAAATGCACCATCACAGAGGATGAGCTACAATGCGCTGCATCTTGGGAGATATGGGGAATTCCTGCCCTCTCCATATGGTGCAGCAGATCACAACAAGTTGTCTTGCTTCGTTGCATTACTTTGCACCAAATATTAGTAAATCTACCCCATTGTGTACAAAGAGAGTGCCTCAAGATTGTTTTAGAAGGGGAAACTGATTTTAAAAGTAGATGTTAAAATATTCAAACTGTCTTTGTAAGATTGAAAAATAGAGAGTGTCACACACACTGGTAGCTTGTTTACAGAAATTGTTGAGCAATCCAGGAAGTGGATTTGCCACCTCACTAATTTGTCGAGCGGCGTTTTATGATCCTCTACAGTGTTCTTTGGTGCTCCCACAAAGTAAAATGGGCGTGCTTTGCCCTTAATCTTTTTCCGTCATTGTAATCCTTTCAAGCATTTCATGTTGACTGTCTGAAGGGTAAAGAGGCAACCTTACATTGTCATTTTATCAGTTGAAATGCCATTAGGGATTCATTACTAACGCATACTAATATGCCATTAGGTTTTCAGTTAATAATTGTGTTAGAGATGGTGAGTCCTGTGCTAGGGTGACATCGGTAATTGTTGTGGAGCTTCATTTGTGAATATGCCAGCACTGAAACACAAGTTCAAACTCCCCTAGATGTTGTTTTTTTTTTATCTTCTTCATTCGTAATTGTGGAAAAAGTGGAACATTTTAGTGGCGTAGTCAGCTGAGGGTAGTTTTACCCTATTAATAGTTTTTTTCCTCTGGTTAATTTGGCAGATTCTACATCTCGCTAAGAGACTGTAATGCTTACTTCCGTTCAGGAATGTCTGCTCTATAGAAAACAATGCCTTACTGGAAATTCACTATAGGTCGTTTTAATTTTTTGAAAGTCAGACATTGTATTGGTGATGCAATGTTGAATTATCCATAGTGTAAATTCGGATTTTTTCTATTTTTATTGCCAGAATAATCCTGCGTTTTTGCTCTTTACTTTTTTTGCTTCTCTTCGTCAATATTTTCGTATTGTGCTCCCTAAATTTCTCTTGCATCTCTCTTTGAATGTGTTTTTGTCCTTCTTTCTTAGAATGTAATTTGTCCAGCAGACATGTTGCTAGCTCGTTTGTTTTTCAATATTCTTCTGTCCTACGTTTAGGAACGAATTGATTCATATGATCATAAGAACAGAAGATGCAGGGTAAGACAAGGATCCTTTAAACCATCAGTGTTTACTCTTTCCTCCCCTGTATGACTTTATTTGCTCTTACAAAATGTATTTACATTCCTATTTTTTACAGCACCACACTTTCAGACATGTTTAGTCTTCTTCCTCGCCTTCAATACGACTTCGCAGACATATTCATAATTGGACTAACTAATTGGGTGTGTGAAGCAACAGCGACAGCTGGGTTGTGATTTTACTGGATCAACCCTCGTCTCCACTTGTAGGTACAGCAATGCTGATGCTGAATCGGGCAGGATGTCCTGGTGCGTGAATATATACTTCATGCTAGCCCTTGGAAGTCCAGTAATCCATCATATATTGTACAAGAATTCCTGGGGCAGTGGTTAGCGCCTGATGGAGTAGGACGCGTCCTTGTTGGCTCCCGCCCGGTGATCCCAAGCCCAGAAGAATCCTGCCCAAAGTTGCGGTCCCCCTAACCCTGCAGCACCACTGATCAAGCAAACTCATGAAGCAACCACCAGAATCGGAGTGAGTTCACAGTTACAGTGGTCCCAGGAGGTGGTTCAGCACCAGAGTGCAGAAAGCCGCGAGCAAGGTAAGATGACAGCAGAGCCCTGTCCCTGCGTTCCTGACAGCCGACCCTTGACTTCTGACAGCAAAGAAGGCTCACAAGACAGCTGCTGAAGGGTGGCGCTGACCCCGGTACCCTAGAAGCCTAAGCACAGGGAGAGGAGCAGAGGCTGCAGGAAACGTATTGCGGCGAAGCACAGCATCCCAAGACGGAAATCCCTGAGTGAGGCAGGCGTATTCATCTGGTGGGCAACGGCTGCCTGGAGACTGCGGCCAGGGGCCATGCATGGTGGATCAGCAGACTAGCTGTGCTGGGCCCTGGTCCCTCCTGAGGACTGTACATAGGTGAGCACCTGTGGTGCAGCATGGGACGGGCTCAAGATGGTACAAGGCAGCAAGTCCCTGGGGCCTAGAATTCTTGAGTATGTGAGTGGGCATTGGGCCCAGACGTGCAGTGGCCGGCCCCATTACCTAAGATTAGCTCCACAGAAAACTTGAATAACAAAGGGGGGGCTGCCCACAAAGAACTGCATAGAGCTGTGGATCCTTCCTGCGCTACATGAGGAGAGTGAGGATCTATCCCCCACCTGGGATTCAGCGTGATTGTGTCACATGCTCCCACGGGGAAGACACCCCCCTGACACACAGATATTACTTGCAAGGCACTTCTGCCAGGACCAGTGCACAACTTTTGGGATTAAACATCTGTGTTGCAGGCTCTGCAGCCCTAAGGTGGAACTGGCTGCAGGAGGAGGGGGAGGAGAACGGACTATCCCCCTCTTCAACCATTACTAGCACCATCCACAAACAGTGCCATGGTGACCTGCAACCCTTGGGGACTTTATGGGTGGTGAGTGCAAGCGAGGGTGTGCTTGGGGTCCTTTTGAGCCCATCCCTCCTCGGACATTGACTCTGGATGGGCGGTGAGGATCCACGCCTGGCGAGACTATAGAGAAGAGTGTGGGGGTCTGCATAAAGGCCTCTGGGGCTGGGAATGCTGCTGACTGGGACCTTGACAGCTGGAATGTGAGTGGAGAGCAGAGGCTGGGCACTGCCCGAAACAGGAATAACTAATGCCTCGAGAGAGACTTTGTCCCCACCACCCTGAGCTATGGGACTCACTGTAGGAGGCTGGCCTAGCTTATAATAGGTACCTGATGGTGCTTACACCTTGTGCCAGGTCCAGTTATCCCTTATTAGTAGATTAGTAGTGTCCTAGCAGCTTAGGCTGATAGAGGTAGCTATAGCAGAGCAGCTTAGGCTGAACTAGGAGACATGCAAAGCTCCTATTATACCACTTATATCATATAGCACTATATCATAAGAATCACAATACTCAGAGTTACAAACAATAAAGGTACTTTATTTTTGTGACAATGTGCCAAAAATATCTCAGAGGATATACTCCCTTAGGAGGTAAGTAAAATACACAAAATATACACACAAACCAAAATCAGGTAAGTAAACAGTTAACAAAAAGTAGTGCAAACACTGTAGAATACAATAGGATGCAATAGGCCTAGGAGCAACACAAGCCATATACTCTAAAAGTGGAATGCGAACCACAAATGGACCCCAGGCTTAATGTAGTGTGTAGAGGGTCGCTGGGAGTGTAAGAAAACACTAAGGGTGTCCAAGATACCCCATCCCAAAACCCTGGAAAGTATGAGTAAAGTTACCCTACTACCCCAGAAACACACTAAAGTTGTGATAGGAGATTCTGCAAAGACAACAACTGACTGCAAAGCACTGAAGACGGATTCCTGGACCTGAGGACCTGTAAAGGAAGGGGACCAAGTCCAAGAGTCACGCAAGTGTCCAGGGAGGCAGAAGCCCACTAAACCCCGGATGAAGGTGCAAAAGGGCTGCCTCTGGGTGGAAGGAGCTGCAGATTCTGCAACAACGGAAGATGCCAGGAACTTCTCCTTTGCACAGAAGATGTCCCACGGCGTGCTGGAGGACGCAGAGTTGTTTCCACGCAGAAAGACTGCAAACAAACCTTGCTTTCTGCAAGAGTCGCAGTTGAACAAAATGGGTTCTGCACGGGCCCAGGAAGGACCAGGAGGTCGCCCCTTGGAGGAGGAGACAAAGAGGGTGATCAGCAGCACAGAAACCCCATGCAGTAGCAGGCAACACCCGCAGAAGCACTTGGACAGGCATTCAAGAAATCTGAGCATGGCGGTCATCTCAACACTACAAAGGAGATTCCCACAAAGTCGGTGGTCAACTCAGCGAGTTGAACAATGCAGGATGGAGTGCTGGGGACTTGGGCTATGATGTGCATGAAGGATTCCTTGCAAATGTGCACAGAAGCCCTAGCAGCTGCATTTCACACAGTACACAGGATTACTGTCTGGCGTGGGGAGGCAAGGACTTACCTCACCAAATTTGGACAAAAGGACTTCTGGACTGTTGGGGTCACGTGGATCTAGCTCCTGTGCTCCAGGGACCACGCTCGTCAAGATGAGAGGGGACCCAGAGGACCAGTGATGCAGAAGTTTGGTGCCTGCGTTAGCAGGGGGAAGATTCTGTAGACCCACAGGAGATTTCTTCTTGGCTTCCAGTGCAAGGTGAAGGCAGACAGCCCTCAGAGCATGCACCACCAGGAAACAGTTGAGAAAGCCGGCGGGATTTGGCGCTACAATGTTGCTGGTAGTCGTCTTACTACTTTGTTGCGGTTTTGCAGGCATCCAGGAGCAGTCAGCGGTCTATCCTTGGCAGAAGTCAAAGAGAGAGATGCAGAGGAACTCTGGTGAGCTCTTGCATTCGTTATCTGATGAGAAACCCACAGGAGAGACACTAAATAGCCCTCAGAGGAGGATTGGCCACCTATCCAGGTAAGCACCTATCAGGAGGGGTCTCTGACGTCACCTGCTGGCACTGGCCACTCAGAGGCCTCCATTGTGCCCTCAGACCTCTGCATTCAAGATGGCAGAGGTCTGGGACACACTGGAGGAGCTCTGGGCACCACCCATGGGGTGGTGATGGATAGGGGAGTGGTCACTCCCCTTTCCTTTGTCCAGTTTCGCGCCAGAGCAGGGGCTGGGGGATCCCTGAACCGGTGTAGACTGGCTTGTGCAAGGAGGGCATCATCTGTGCCCTTCAAAGCATTTCCAGAGGCTAGGGGAGGCTACTCCTCCCAGCCCTTAACACCTATTTGCAAAGGGAAAGGGTGTAACCCCCTCTCTCGGAGGAAATCCTTTGTTCTGCCTTCCTGGGACTGGGCTGCCTAGACCCCAGGAGGGCAGAAGCCTGTCTGTGGATTGGCAGCAGCCGTAGCTGCAGTGAAAACCCCAGAGAGCTAGTTTGGCAGTACCCAGGGTCTATGCTGGAGCCCCGGGGATGCATGGGATTGGCACCCCAATAGCAGATTTGGCATGGGGGGATAATTCCATGATCTTAGACATGTTACATGGCCATATTCGGAGTTACCATTGTGAAGCTACATATAGGTATTGACCTATATGTAGTGCACATGTGTAATGGTGTCCCCACACTCACAAAGTCTGGGGAAATGGCCCTGAACAATGTGGGGGTACCTTGGCTAGTGCCAGGGTGCCCTCACACTTAGTAACTTTGCACCTAACCTTCACCAAGTGAGGGTTAGACATATAGGTGACTTATAAGTTACTTAAGTGCAGTGTAAAATGGCTGTGAAATAACGGGGACGTTATTTCACTCAGGCTGCAGTGGCAGTCCTGTGTAAGTATTGTCTGATCTTCCTATTGGTGGAAAACGAAATGCTGCAGCCCATAGGGATCTCCTGGAACCCCACTACCCTGGGTACCTAGGTACCATATACTAGAGAAGTATAAGGGTGTTCCAGTGTGCCAATCAGAATTGGTAAAAATGGTCACTAGCCAGTAGTGACAATTTTAAAAGCAAGGAGAGCATAAGCACTGAGATTCTGGATGGCGGAGTCTCAGTGACACAGTTAGGCACCACACAGGGAACACATACAGGCCACAAACTATGAGCACTGGGGTCCTATCTAGCAGGATCCCAGTGACACATATAAAACACACTGTCAAAATAGGATTTCCACTATGAGCACTGGGGCCCTGGCTAGCAGGATCCCAGTGAGACAGTAAAAACACCCTGACATATACTCACAAACAGGCCAAAAGTGGGGGTAACAAGGCTAGAAAGAGGCTACCTTCCTACACTCACAACTCACCTAGATGCGGAAGGTGACCAGGAAGCGCAACATTGACACTGGCTCTCAGACCCATAGATTGTTGGCCCAGGTCATGTCGCCTGCCAGAGTCTCGTCTATAGGACCTACCCTTCAAGATATATTTAAGCCTGTCACAGCTACCAGAGAAGTACTGGAAACAAAAATTGACACCGTGAGGGCAGATTTATGCCTTTTGCAGGATAATCATAGGAGCCTAATGGACCTTGTAGCCTCAACGGAATGAACATAGTCCGAACATCAGCCAGATGTTGCTGAGATATGAGTTAAAATGGCCGCACTAGAAGCCAAGGTGAGAACACCGGAGAACCGGGCAGAAGATTGGGAGAACAGATCACACAGTAGCAATGCACAAATAGTGGGCATGTGGGAATGTGGCTGTGCGAGGAGGTGGCCCTGGAGGGGCTCTCCCCCTTCTATGCTTGGAGCAGGCCCAAAGATTACTGGCCCGGCCACCGACACCAGGGGCACTACCGAGACCGATAGTAGCACAGTTGCTGCATTATAAGGACCTTAATCATATACTAGCCTGTGCCCGAATCAAAGGAGATGTCAGAATAGATACCAGAGGGTTATGATTATCCTAGACTTTACTAAAGGCATCTAAAAGCAGTGTGCATCATTTATGGATGCTAAAAGAAGATTCCGGCAAGTGGTACTCAAATACGTTTGTAGGTAGTATCGCAGGAGGGCATGCAATTCTTTCACATGCCCCAAGAGGTCTGGACCTGGCTAGATGCACAAGAGCACACTGAACCTAGTGGGGAGCCGCCCGGTACGGCACAGCCGCCAGTGACAAAGTAGAGGCGTAAACAAACACCTAGCAGGCTGCTCTGTCAGACAAGGAAGCAAGAGGGCCCAGCAACGCGCAGGAGATGGCGCCAATGAGTGACGGGGCTGGATCTTGCCTACTGACAGGGGAGGACTTCTGAAACGCAGTCACCTCCAGCGATGAAAGCCTACCTGGGCCGACCTATGATGAACTCCCCAAGATCTACATGCACAGTGGATGACCTATTTTAGTTACAAATGCAGAGATTGCTAAATGGCCCATCAGATCACAAAGTGAGTCACAACACCCATGATGCTCAGATGCTCCATGGTTTGCTTGTATTTTTCATGGGGGGGAACCAAGCATGGAGGCGGGGCCATGCATGACCATCCACCAGCACATACACACCTACCCAAGGATAGTTATCTTCACATGGACTAAACATCCAAATGCAGACATGTGGATAGTTATTTTGATCCTTAGTGGTGATGGGGAGGGAGGACCGGGTGGAGCCGGTGCTGCAGGCAGTAGCCGGCTTGAGTTGGCCGTGAAGTGGCAGCTCCCATAATTAATTGATTGATCAGCATTTGCCTGTTTGGATGAGGGGGAAATCCTGCTTATCTTGGTGAGGGGGAGTTCAAGGGGTTCTTGTTATTTGTTGTTGGGGAGAACATGCAGTGGTGCATCAGAAGGGTGTCTGTTTCTTATGACGAGGGTGATGGGGCGAGACACTGAGAGGGGCTATCACCCGCTGTGCATGTGCATAGGGCACTTTTCCACTATGATCCCATGGCTACTCCTATGACCTATGAAATTATCACTTAGAACATCTGAGGGATGTGCTATATGGTCAAGTGATACAAGGTCCGCTCATATTTACAATGCAGAGGAGTGCAAATCGTCCTCCTTCAGGAAACACTTAATTGCAGTGAAGGGGTTAGCCTTGCAGCTAGGTGGAGAGGGCGGCTCTATTATATGACCTACTCAGCCTATACATGTGGTGCACTAATATGGGTTAGGGTGGGAGTCCTATTTCAGCACACTGGCCAGATCGTTGACTCCGCAGGTTGCAACGTGATAGTGACGGGTAGACTGGACAGGAACGATATTGTATTGGGCAGCATTCACAGCCCAAATGTCAGCCAGCTGCAGTCCTTTGAAGAGCTTTCCCGTAAACTCGCCCCACACTTGATGGGTTCGGTCCTTTTGAGCGGTGATTATAATTGTGTTGCGGACCTGGAGTTGGACCGCTCCCACAAACCTCTTCTGGAGGTGTCTGCCACACAAGTGTTCAAAGCATTTGCAAGCTGGCAGCAGAAGTGGGGTCTGCTCAACTCCTGGGACAACAGCACCAGCAGATGTGTGACTACTCCTTCTTTACCGGCCTCCATGACCTCCATGTGCGGCTAGATACCCTCTGATGCACCCCAGTAATGCACACAGTGGTGTCTAATAGTGAATATTTGTCCAACACCATTTCTGATCACAATCCCCTGTTGAGGGGACTGCAGTGGGAGAGACGAGACCCAGCCACACCCACATGGTGCCTGCGTCTGGACTCCTTGGACAATCAGGTCTTTAGAGACACAATTGGAACAAGCATACTACAATATTTCGAGGACAACACAGGCACCGCAGAGTCCTCACTATCAAAATGGTAAGCCTTCAAAGTGGTGCTTAGAGGATGTTGCATTTCAGAGGCAGTAGAAGTCCGTTGGATGCTGTTCAGGAGATCTGAGAGGCAGAGCGATCCTTAGGCCAGCTGAGAGGCGTCAGCCAGGGAATCTGGAGGTCTAATCAGAGTCGCTTAAGACATGGGAGTCGGTGGCGATGAAGGTGGAAAGACTGCAGTGTTTTACAATTGCAACTCCATGAAACAAGCACACGTCGAACGCAACCGTACTGGCGCTCTCTTGGCATGGCTCACAAACCCCGCCAAGCAGCGGGGCTCAGTAATTGTGGAACTGACAGCTGACAACGGCAGCAGGCTGTACTGTCAGGATGACTTCAACATGGAATTCGATGACTACTCTGCTAAACTGTACAGCGGGGTCATGGACCCCTCTGCAGCCCCACAAGTTGAATTTCTAGACCTACTGTCCCTACTGACTCTCACCCGAGAAGACTCAGCTTCCCTTTGGAAGGCAATCATCCTCTAAGAGGTCATAGCAGCCATAAAAGTAATGGCCAGGATTAAAACACCTCAGGTGGATGGCCTACCTATAAAATGTTATGCCGCGTACTCGGAGAGACACTGGCCCCTCAATGGACATGTATAATGCCACCAAAACTAAGGGTCTCCTTCTGCAGTCCACCCAGGAAGCTCTAATAGTCTCCTTGTTGAAACCTGGAAAGAAGCCTCATGATAAGACGGCCTACCGACCACTCTCCATGCCTAATACAGATTATAAGACATTGAGCAGAATTGTAGCCCAGCGCCTCTTGCCACATATGTCAATCCTCATCCACAAGGAACAGGCTGGCATAATCCTTGGGCACAATGCAGACCATTAAGATTAGATGGTTCTGTTCAATTATGGGGGCTAATACTCGAGTAAAGATAGACTTTTGGTCTAAGTTTAGACTTTTGGTCTAAACTTAGACTGTTGGTGTAAACTTAGACTTTTGGTCAAAGTTTACCTTTGTGAATCAGGCCCATATTGCTTATGTAACCCCTTTTAGGACATGGTAATGTTTTTCCGACTCCTGAAATGGGTTTAGAATGTTTAGTTTTTATATATTCATAAGCAGTGTGTTTTGGATGTTTAGTTTAAATACTGAATAGGTACTATATGTGTCAATGGTTTGCAACCACCGTTATGTTTGCAATCTGTTGGTAAGCTACATATTCCCACATTGGGATAGTAACTCATTCACAAAAGGGAAGGGTTGTATTGAGGCCCCTTCTATTGTCGAATTGGGTGGCAGCTTCAGAATATTAATGGTACTAAATATCAAGGAAAACCATATTGACAGCTTAAAAATTCTTGATTTCCTATACTTACCTCCACATATATTTACAAAATGAGTACAGATATCTCCAAGGTACGTAGATGCGGTATTACAAATAGTAAGTCTATAATTATTTTTTTTTTGCAATTTTATATAGCGCAAACTCGACCTGAAGGTATTGGATTGCTTTTGATGAGCACAATTTACATTACAGATATTATAATTCCCTATATGCACTTACCTTTTGATATTTTACCCCTCAATCTTTTTGTATGTCAATATTCTTCATGTCGATATTCAATCGTATAATCTTCATGGGGAGTAGGCAGTGGTCCCAGGTTCAAGTTTTTCCAAATTTCCAAATTTTCTTTTAAGGAAATAGTGCTGCTTGAAAAAAAAGCTTTCAGTTTTGAAATGCAATCACAGGGATGGCGGTCTGCTATCTCTTGCAGGTCATCATTCCTGTGATTGTAGCTAGCCGTAGCGAGTTGCAAACTGTGACCTGCCTAATTATTATTTACGAATTGCTAACTTTTTGACCCCCTACAGTTTGGTATTTTGTCAACCTGTTAGGGATTAGGTCAGCTTGTGTAATAATGTAGTAGTCACAAAAGTAGAATCAATTTTGGGATCACTTTTTGCACCTTGTATCTTAGTACCGCTTGTCCTGGAATAGCCTTTGCAATTTTGTATTAATACTATGCGTTTTGCTCAGTAAGGAGTTTCTGAATAATACTCCATTGCAAACTTCTCCTGGATTACAGTTTTTAGATTCTGAAAGCTATATCAGTAGGTCTGACTACCACAATAGCTGATGGCTATCATATCAGAGGAGATACAATTTCCTGTATTGTAATGTAGTGTATTTACACCTGATATAGCATGCTTGTATTATTGCATGACAATGAATGGCTGTGCAGTCCTTACCTCATCTACCAGAAGCCATGCTAATATGCACAATATTTTTTAACATGGTATCTATAGTGATTTGGTATTATTCTTCAGTGTCAAAAGGAGGCTTCTGGATTGCTATCTTTAGGTATGCCTAAATGTCAGAATTATAGATCAGTACTTTACTAATACATGTGTCTACTTGATATTTCTTGAGTTTATGATTTTCTGGTACAGCCCCTCTGCATTAAGAAATTAGTTTAGCAGCTAGTGGAACTAGTGGAACTTGCATTTAGACTTCTCTTGTGGCAAAATGTTGGTTCAAATATGGTGGCATGATGTCATACACCACCCCGCAGTCTCTGTTACTCTCTTTGCCCCTCCTGCTGTTGAACTGACCTCTCCCCTCTCTTCCTACCACTAGGTGAGACATTTAGGTTGGCTTGGATGGTATTTTACCAGTTCAAAGCTGTAATACTCTGCCTTGAGTGGTGAAAGGTTTTTGTCATTTTACAGCTAAGCAAGGATGGCACTGGGCCAATCCAATGTTTAAAGATTTTGCTGTACAAATGACAAAAGACTTTGGCCCTCATTACAACATTGGTGGTAAAAGCTGCTTACAGCCGTGCAGAAGACTGCCAACACACCGCCGCGGCCGCGGAATACCGCCACAGCTATTATGACCCACAGTTCGGAATCCGCCAAAATCTAGACACCCACACAAGTCCGCCACACCAAAGGTCAGTGATAAACTGTCGAAAACAAAACCTCCACTGCCAGGCCAACAGAAATACGCCCACACTATCACGACACACGAATCCACGCTGCGATCTTTCAACCGCGGTATTCCATTGGCAGTACACACCGCCACGCTCAAAATACACACACATTTACAAAACACTACCACATTGGACAATTCGAAATACACACACCTGATACACATACACACACCACTCCCACACAGCCATTACAATATAAAATACACACCCACATCACCCACAAACCCCTACTACCAAAAATTCAGAAAGAAGGCCAGAGAGAGACAGCACCAGCAAGAACAACAGCATCCACAGGCACACAACACCATCACTCACAGAACTTCCACGCACCTCACACAACACACCACTACATATCAGCACACTTATCACCACACACTCCACCCCACACATCACCTACACCACCCCATGGCACGGCAAAGACACCCCAGGTTCTCGGAGGAGGAGCTCAGGGTCATGGTGGAGGAAATCGTCCGGGTAGAGCCACAGCTATTCGGATCACAGGTGCAGCACACCTCAATTGCAAGGAAGATGGAGCTATGGCGAAGAATAGTGGACAGGGTAAACGCAGTGGGACAGCACCCAAGAAGTCGGGAGGACATCAGGAAGAGGTGGAACGACCTACGGGGGAAGGTGCGTTCCGTGGTCTCAAGACACCACCTGGCAGTTCAGCGGACTGGTGGTGGACCCCCACCTCCTCACCCACAACTAACAACATGGAAGGAACGGTTCTTGGCGATTCTGCATCCTGAGGGCCCCGCAGGAGTAGGTGGAGGAATGGACTCTGGTAAGACAAATCTTAACTATTACATCTCCCACCCTACCTGCATGCTATCACATACTCCCACCCTCTCCCTCACCCCCAGCACTACAACTCCTCACAAATGTCCCAACATCACAAACCACCCATCCTAACCCCAAGCCCTGCATGCAACAACAAAGCATGGACACCCATCACTAAAGAATGCCCACTGCACATACCCATACAACCCCCTAAACCATCATCACACAAGGTCCCACACAGGAATGCAAGCACTGGGGTACACGGTCACCCACCCATTGCACACCATGCCACACACAGATGTAATAACTATCCTTTTATACCCCTGCAGGACCCCTACCCAACGTCACCGGACAGGAGGGTCCACACATGTCCACACCACCAACAGAGGAGGCCCACAGTGATGACAGCAGCTCTGTCCAACTGGATCTAGATGACCAGCCCGGCCCATCGGGGACCTCTGGACAGTCAGTTCCCCTCACCCAGTAACAGGCCACCACAGACCTTCCCCCCTCTGGAAACACCAGCACAGCAACCACCCAGCGGGCCCATACCTCCGTCCCCAGGACACTTCAATCAGCTGTGTGTCCACCACTACAGGGAACCCAGGATAACCCACCACCCCAACAACAACAGGGACCTGGGGGCAGTGGCAGTGGGCACACGGTCCAGGGGACGGAGGCCCAGGAACACAGGGGAACTGGGAGGGCTGCTGTGCGACAAGGGGCGAACAGGCCAAGGGAACCCACTCTCCACGAGGCCCTCTCCTCCATCATGGGAGCCTACCACCACTCCCAGGAGACGATGGCAACGGTACTGGCCAAGTTTCAGGAGACCCAGCGCCTGCAGAAGGAACAGTATATGGGTTTCAGGGAGGAACTCAGAACCATCAGCTCCACCCTGGGCACCATCGTAGGGGTGCTGAAGGAACTTGTGAACACCAGGAGGGACACTGTGGCACTACAAGTGGCCCCTGACACTAACATGGACGATGAACTGCCCACCACCTCCGCCGGCGCTAGTGTTCAGGACGCCCCGCCACAGGACCACGACACCAGCACCCCACCCCCTGCAAAGGGAGAACCACCCTGCAAACAGTCCCTGAGATCCAGGAACAAGACAGAGCACGATGCCAAGACCCTGCCAAGAAATGAGACCACCCTGATTGTCATCCTACTGTCCCACTTTGTCACCCTGTCCATATTTAAACTGCCCCAGCTCCACTTACTATGCCCATATGGGCAATGCACCTGTGAGACTAATAGACTGGACTCTGCCATGGACATTCCTACGCCATCACCCCTCACCATTTTACTACCCCCTCCAATATTGAGCACTTAAATAAACACACTTAAAGCACAAAACAATCTGGAGTCTGTCTGTGATTTCGAAATAGTGTATTAGAAATTACAGTGACAAAATGCTCTTTCAATTGTAATGTCAACTTACCTATGTCACACAGCTTTAGTCCATGAGGAATCTAAACAGATGTCACACAGTGGGACCCACATCTGTGAAATCGTAAGGGAAAGTGACAACTCAGTGACCATACACTGGGTGAAAACGACAGACAGTAGAGAGGCAGTAGTGTTAAAGTACATGTAGTAGGCAGGTCTGTACTCTTACCTATGTCTCACTGGAAATATTGCTGGATCACTGAGTCCCTGTTGTTCATGTCTTCTTCCTCTGCTTCCTCGTCTTCACTGTCTACAGGCTCCACAGCTGCCACAACACCGCCATCTGGACCATCCTCTTGCAGAAAAGGCACCTGTCGTCGCAAAGCCAAGTTGTGAAGCATACAGCAGGCCACGATGATCTGGCACACGTTCTTTGGTGAGTAGAATAGGGATCCACCTGTCATATGGAGGCACCGGAACCTGGCCTTCAGGAGTCCGAAGGTCCGCTCGATCACCCTCCTAGTTCGCCCATGGGCCTCATTGTAGCGTTCCTCTGCCCTTGTTCTGGGATTCCTCACTGGGGTCAGTAGCCGTGACAGGTTGGGGTAACCAGAGTCACCTGCAAATGGCGAGGGACAACTGTTAGACATGCACTAACCTGTAGGGATATCCCCAGACAACCATTCCCACTGTCTTGCTTCCATGTGCTCCCCTAATAGCCACACACGGTGCCTCTGGAGTTGACCCATCACATAAGAGATGCTGCTATTCCGCAGGATGTAGGCGTCATGCACTGAGCCAGGGAACATGGCATTCATATGGGAGATGTACTGGTCTGCCAAACATACCATCTGTACATTCATTGAATGATAACTCTTCCGGTTTCTGTACACCTGTTCACTCCTGTGGGGGGGTACCAAAGCCACGTGGGTCCCATCAATGGCACCTATGATGTTGGGGATGTGTCCCAGGGAATAGAAATCACCTTTCACTGTAGGCAAATCCTCCATCTGAGGGAAAACGATGTAGCTCTGCATGTGTTTCAGAAGGGCAGACAACACTCTGGACAATACGTTGGAAAACATAGGCTGGAACATCCCTGATGCAATGGCCACTGTTGTTTGAAAAGACCCACTTGCAAGGAAATGGAGCACTGACAGCACCTGCACTTGAGGGGGGATTCCTGTGGGATGGTGGATTTCTGACATCAGGTCTGGCTCCAACTGGGTACACAGTTCCTGGATTGTGGTACGGTCAAGCCTGTATGTGACAATCACATGTCGCTCCTCCATTGTCGACAGGTCCACCAACGGTCGGTACACCGGAGGATGCCGCCATCTCCTCACATGTTCCAGCGGATGGTGCCTATGAAGGACAACAGTGAGCACAGAGTCAAACAACTCAGAGGTACGTACCCACAGTTTACACAGAACACCATTCATACACCAAAGGTGGCCTGTATGTGTTTTGAGTCTAGGCCTAGGTATGTGTGACGTAGTTGAAAATTAAGCCATGTGGGCCCCTGAAATGGCAGCTGCCTGACCTGTAAAGTGGGACAATGGGATGTGAGGTAACTGCGCTGGTGTTGTACACCGTTGCGGTAGGCAGTCGAAGACCGCAGCGCAATGCTGCATTGTTTAACATTGGACCCTATGGGTCCCAGGAGCCAATGACGATGTACGCCGGCGGTGACGGTACGCACCCCCGCGGACGTGACCGCCATTTTCTATCTGTTCAATCACTCGATACCTGATCTTCGACAGGAGAGGACCTACACTGCAAGTGCTGCAGTGACCTCGATCTGGAAGAGACAATGGCTCGAGTGTCTGGGGAAAGAGCCCCTGCCTTCACATCGGAGGAGTTGGAGAAATTCGTGGATGGGGTCCTCCCCCAGTACACACTACTCTACTGTCCTCCAGACAAACAGGTAAGTACACAGGGAGCATGTTGTATGGGCTATGCCTGTGTGGAGAGGGATGGATGTAAGAAGGAAGGGGGGAGAGTGCGGTGTGCATGAAAGACGGTGAATGCATGCACCACATGGCTAGGGTAAGGATGGGGGTCAATCAATTTGACAGTGCAGTTGGTAATTACTTTCTCTTCCCCCTGTACATTTCATGTAGGTCAGCGCCCACCAGAAAAAAGATATTTGGCGTGCCATTGCCAAGGACGTCCGGACCCTGGGGGTCTACCACAGACAGAGCACCCACTGCCGGAAAAGATGGGAGGACATTCGCCGCTGGAGCAAGAAGACGGCGGAGGCTCAGCTGGGGATGGCCTCCCAACGTGGGAGTGGTGCCCGTCGCACCAAGACCCCCCTGATGTACAGGATCCTGGCGGTGGCCTACCCCGAGTTGCATTGGCGCTTGAGGGCATCACAGCAGCCACAAGGGGGTGAGTACACTCTCATTCTGCTGACTTTGCGTGCAGTGGAGGGGTCTGGGTGGGGGAGGTGGGCTGTGGGTTTCCCTAGGCCAGGGCGAGTTCTGTAGGCAAGCTCCCTCCATAAGGCAGGCCATGTGGCACCCCACCCCACCTCTGTAGAGTGCCAAGTACACCTAGTCATGCCCCTGTGTCATTTATATGTGCAGATGTCCTCCATAGCCTTGCAGGCCATTTCCCTGGAAATTAACAGTGGAGCCCAAGAGTGCGGCGTAGTGCAGGGGGCTTCTGTGTCTGTCGTGCCCGCCAACTGTAGCTGTAATGCATGCACTCAACATGTCTTTCTCCTGTCGTCCCCCCCCTTTTTGTGGTCTCCCTGTTCTTGTGTGCATTAGCATCATCAGGCAGAGGAGCAGTGGCACCGGAGCACCAGGGGCCTGCATCCCACATGGCCATGGAGGGCCACACTACTGACTTCACCAGTGGGACGGAGGGCGAGGGGAGCTCCATGGCAGGGACAGGAGCTGACACCAGTGGCACGGACTCGTTCTCTGATGGGAGCTCCCTTGTGGTGGTGGCAACATCTGTGCCACCCCCATCTACAGGTACAGCCGCCACCCCCCCTACCAGCAACGCCCACGCCCTCCCAGCAGCCCCTCAGCCTTTGCCCCGTGCCCACTCACCCGGGAGGGTGGGCATCACCTCCACCCCAGGCACCTCAAGGCCTGGCCCAGTCATCCCTGCTGCCCTCAGTGAGGAGGCCATTGACCTCCTCAGGTCCCTCACTGTTGGGCAGTCTACCATTTTGAATGCCATCTAGGGTGTAAAAAAGGCAGTTGCAACAAACAAATGCATTCCTGGAGGGCATTCATTCTGGTCAGGCGGCCCTTCAGCGAGCTTTTCAGACTCTAGCCTCAGCACTGATGGCAGCCATTGACCCTGTGTCTAGCCTCCCCCCTCCAACTTCCTCCACCCCGACCCAATCCCCTGTACCTCAGCCTATACCAAGCACACCTACAGACCATCATGCACACACGTCAACACACAAGGGAAGCTCAGGCAAACATAAGCACCACACATCCCACAGGCACTCACGCAAGCATCACAAACATGCAGACACACCAACATCCACTGCCTCCACTGTGTCCCCTTCCTTCTCATCTCCCTCCTCCCTCCCAGTCTCGTCTACACTCACACCTGCATGCACTACCTCTACAGCCACTACGTCCCTCTCCAGCACACCCACCACCACACCCCGCTCACGTGCAGTCACCACACCCACTACCATTCACATGTCCCCTGTGTCCTCTCCCAGTGTGTCTGTGACACCCCTTCCCAAGATACACAAACGCAGGCACACACCCACCCAACAGCCATCCACCTCACGACAGCCTCCAGCGCATGCACCTTCACCCAAAGTCAGCAAATGAACACCTCCTACAACCACCACCTCTTCCTCCACTCCCAAACCCCCTCCAGCTACCCGTCACAGTGTCTCCCAAAAACTTTTCCTGTCCAACGTTGACCTCTTTCCCACACCTCCCCCAACCCGTCCGTCTCCTAGGTCCCGAACTAGCACCTCAGCCACAACATCTCCGGGACCAGTGGTGCCTGTAGTCACCGGAATCTGGAGTGCACTGGCCACCAGGGCAGCCAGTGTGGCACGGAGCCACAGCACAGACAGTCCCCCACCTGTGAAGCATCAGAAGTTGGCCAGTGCCCGGTGGGAGAGGGGGAAGACTCCAGCCACCACAGCCGCTCCCAGGGGTCCCGGTGGGAGTGTGGAGTCAGCTGTGACACCTTCCAAGGTGGGGAAGGGCCACAAGAAACCCGGCAAGTCTGGTAAGAGCAGCACGGCGGAGAAGACCGCCATCATCCCCGCTGCCCAGGAGGCCACCACCAGCACCAGCCCAGCTGCCCAGGACAGGACCGCCAGCACCAGCCCCGCTGGGCCATGAAGGACCGCCAGCAAAAGCCCCGCTGGCCATGAAGGACCGCCAGAAAAAGCCCAGCTGGGCCATGAAGGACCGCCAGCAAAAGCCCCACTGGGCCATGAAGGACCGCCAGCAGCTGAGTCCCTGCAATGGAGACCGCCGTCTCAAGCACCGCTGAACAGGGCACCGCGGTCTCAAGCACCGCTGCACAGGGCACCGTCGTCTCAAGCACCGCTGTGCACCGCTGAACAGGGCACCGCCGTCTCAAGCACCGCTGAACAGGGCACCGCCGTCTCAAGCACCGCTGAACAGGGCACCGCCGTCTCAAGCACCGCTGAACAGGGCACCGCCGTCTCAAGCACCGCTGCACAGGGCACCGCCGTCTCAAGCACCGCTGAACAGGGCACCGCCGTCTCAAGCACCGCTGAACAGGGCACCGCCGTCTCAAGCACCGCTGCACAGGGCCCCGCCGTCTCAAGCACCGCTGCACAGGTCACCGCCGTCTCAAACACCGCTGAACAGGGCACCGCTGTCTAAAGCACCGCTGGCCCATGAGCGGCAAGGGCACTGACGCAACTGAGTCCGTCACGGGGTAAATGATGCACTCTGGGCACCATGCCCCCTCCAGACCAGTGGAGACTGTCATCCACTACCTCTGTCCTTAGCAGGATGAAGCACTCTGGGCACCATGCCCCCTCCAGAACCAGTGGAGAGATCCATCCACTACCTCTGTCCTTAGCAGGATGAAGCACTCTGGGCAACATGCCCCCTCCAGAACCAGTGGAGACTGTCATCCACTACCTCTGTCCTTAGCAGGATGAAGCACTCTGGGCACCATGCCCCCTCCAGAACCAGTGGAGACTGTCATCCACTACCTCTGTCCTTAGCAGGATGAAGCACTCTGGGCACCATGCCCCCTCCACAACCAGTGGAGACTGTCATCCACTTGAGAGACTGTGGCTTTGCACTCCCCAGGATAAAGCAGTGGGCAAACCACCCACTGTAGAGACTTGAGAGACTGTGGCTTTGAACTCCCCAGGATTGAACAGTGGGCAACCCACCCACTGTAGAGACTTGTGAGACTGTGGCTTTGCACTCCCCAGGATTTAACAGTGGGCAACCCACCCACTGTAGAGACTTGAGAGACTGTGGCTTTGCACTCCACAGGATTGAACAGTGGGCAACCCACCCACTGCAGAGATTTGTGAGACTGTGGCTTTGCACTCCCCAGGATTGAACAGTGGGCAACCCACCCACTGTAGAGACTTGAGAGACTGTGGCTTTGCACTCCCCAGGATTGGACAGTGGGCAGGTGGCCCCCTCGTGGATTTGGCATCGTGCACTCAAGCGGCTGAGGTGCCCCCCCTTTCCTTCCCCCTGAGGGGCCTGTTTAGTTGCTGTCTGATGCCCCTGCAGTGTTCTCTCCGTCATGGTCGGGGATCTTGTGTGGGCCTCGCCCATACCGTGTGGTCCCAGTGTTCCACGGACTTTATTAGAGCACTACCTGGACTACTATGCTTGGTGTATATTTTGTATATGGTGTATATATATATTTTTGCCTACTTGCTTTTAATATATTACAATGGTTGCACTCATTTTCTATTGTCTTTGCATTCTTCCGGGGGGTTTGGGGTGTGTAACTGTGATGTATTGATATGCATTAGTGTGTGTTTTGTAGTGGGTGAGGGTGGGGGTGGGGGTGTTACGTGTTGCAAGTGTGTGTCACTCTCTTTTCCCTCTCCCCTCCCCTGTGTCGTAGGTGCAGTACTCACCGTGGTCTTCGCTGCCGGCGTTCGTGCTCCTGGTAGAGGAGCGGAAGACTATTGCAGGTAGGATTTGGAGTTCCGGATCCATGGCGTCCTCGTTCCTCGTGGGGTGTGTAGAGGTGAGCGTTTTTTGTTCGGGATTCCCGTTTCTGCTGTGTTTTTATCCGCGGTGAATCCGCCCCGGAAAAGGTGGCGGATTGCCCTGTCATAATAGTGTGGGCGGTACATTGTCCTCCGCCTGTCTGTTGTCGGTGACCGCCTCGCTGTTTGTTTGTACCGCCGTGGCGGTCGGAGTGTTAAAGTGGCTGTCTTTGTTGGCGGTTTCCGCCACGGTCGTAATAGCAAATTTTTTACCGCCGGCCTGTTGGCGTTCTTACCGCGGCTTTATCACTGTCCACCAGGGTTTTAATGACCACCTTTGTTACTTTCTAGCTTGGTGAGGATAGCACTGTGCCAATTCTATGCTTAAAGACTTTGCTAGCAAAACAGACATTTGAGGTGAGCAAATCCAGAATGTCACTGGTGTTGCAGTGTGCTTGTTACTGGGGCTGCTTTCCACCTAAACTTGGGAACTAGCCAGAGTTCTTTCTTTTGTTTTGCATAATTTATGTGTCACTCTAACCATGAAAGGGTGTTTTTTGGCTTATACTGGGTGCTCCCTTTCGTCTGGACAAAGCTAATCTTCTCTGATGAGATGTAATGACATTGAAACACATCAGGGGTTGCTTTTGCTCATTCTAGGTTGGCTGGGTCGGTATTTTACCAGTCCAAAGCTGTTATACTTTGCTTGGAGTGGTGAAAGGCTTTTGTCATTTTACAGTTTGGTACGGATGGCACTGTGCCAATCCTATACTTAAAAACTTTGCTTGAAAAACAGATATTTGAGGTGAGCAAATCTAGAGTGTCACTGGTGATTCAGGGTTCTTGTTACTGGAGCTGCTCTCCATCTAAACTTAGAACTACCCAGAGTTCTCTCTTTTGTTTTGCATAATGTATGCATCACTCTAACCCTGAAAGGGTGTTGATATCTATATATCTATATATCTTAGTGGCAGTTGCCTCTAGGTACACTATTTAGTTATGGTTAGGACCTTTTTTCAATAGACGGAGCATTTTTAGTTTTGCCAATAACTCTGGCACTGTTTGATGAATCTTCATAAACTTTTCAAAACATATACTTTAGTCAGTTCAGCTGCTCTCTTGAAATTTTTGAGGTGATCCGTGAAGCGGGGGGCAAAATAAAGGGGGATCCCAAAGCACGTTTAATACATTCTGGGTCTATGGGTATTTTGCATTCTTTAGTCGTGCCTATAGCCTAACCTGCTGAAAGGAATTACACCAAATTTGGCAGGATGTTAAATTCTGTTCCACAGATTATGCTTTCAGTGGTTTGGTGTAAAGTTGTTCAGTAGTTTTGGAATAATTCAAGGCCAAAAAGTATAGATATCTAGAGCCATGAATTCTCCGCAGATCCACCGTGGATCGATCCGCGGATCCACGGGCCAAAGGGAGAATCTGATTGGCTGGCCCCAACCTGATGGGAACTTTATGGCTGCTATTTTATTCATCAGGAAACTGTCCCCAGGAATGAAATCTTGGGTGAATGTAGATTGTGGGGTCAGGGTAGAGGTTCCCTGACCCAATGGAGGTTACATAGTTGAGCAAAAATAGTGAAAATGGTCTTCATATGCATTAAAACATATTTTTTTATGGTTTCTGAGGGGCTCAGCACAGCCCCCGGTGTACATTCACGTGTGGATCCACGTATTTCGCAAAACATCCATAAAAAGAATGTAAGTTCATACACCCATTCAAACACTGAGACAAACACTCCATCATCCACTCTCACCCCCAGAAAGACACTGTCACATCCACTGTCACACCCACACAGGCACTCTTACACCCACTCTCATAGCCATGCACACACTCTCACATTCACTCTTACCCTCAGAGAGACACTCTCGCACCCATTCTCAAATTCAGACTCAGAGTGTTACACATACTCTCACACCCTTGCTCTCTCACACTCAGGCGGTCATTCTGACCGCGGCGGGCGGCGGTCGCCGCCCGCCATGCGGTTACCGCCGAATGACCGCACCGTGGTCAAAAGACCGCGGCGGTCATTCCAACTTTCCTGCTGGGCCGGCGGGCGACCGCCAAAAGGCCGCCCGCCGGCCCAGCGAGAAAGCCCCTGCAACAAGGAAGCCGGCTCCGAATGGAGCCGGCGGAGTTGCAGGGGTGCGACGGGTGCAGTGGCACCCGTCGCGATTTTCACTGTCTGCAAAGCAGACAGTGAAAATCCTTGTGGGGCCCTGTTAGGGGGCCCCTGCACTGCCCATGCCAGTGGCATGGGCAGTGCAGGGGCCCCCAGGGGCCCCACGGCACCCGTTCCCGCCATCCTGGTTCTGGCGGTGGACACCGCCAGAAACAGGCTGGCGGGAAGGGGGTCGGAATCCCCATGGCGGTGCTGCTAGCAGCACCGCCATGGTGGATTCCCTGGGCCAGGGGAAAAACGGCGGGAAACCGCCGGTTCCCCTTTTCTGACCGCGGCTTTACCGCCGCGGTCAGAATAGCCCAGGAAGCACCACCAGCCTGTTGGCGGTGCTTCCGCCGCCCTCCGCCATGGCGGTCATGGACCGCCAGGGTCGGAATGACCCCCTCAGTCTCAAACCCCGAGAGATGTTCTTACACTTTGTCCCACACCCACAGACACACTTGGACATTCAGGCCCTCATTACAAGTCTGGCGGTCTTTTGGCAAGATCGCCCGGTTAGTTGCGCCAAAAGACCGCCAGTGTTGACGGTATCCGTCTGCCGTATTACGAGCCACACACAGCACACAGCCAAAAGACAACCCCAAATCCGAGACTGCCAGGACGATCGAGGGTGAGAGATAGGCAGTCCCACCACCCGCACCTCCATGCTGACTAAATTCAGCCCTCCTCATTACAGCCTACAAATCAGCACAGTGGTCATTGCATGATAGACCACCACCCTCACCCACTACAAAACACACACTAATTGCATGATAGAAAAACATTGGTGGTGCGAACCGCCATGGTGAAAAATACACCTCAACCAAAACGCCACACCATATTGGACTGTTTGAAAACACGACACCTGACACATATTCACAGACCAGACACACCTGCACACACCACTATAAAACACCCCCCACACAATCCACAATATTTTACAACTCAAACGACGTACACAGACAGCGAGGAACCAACAACATATGATTTTTCACTTGTACACCATAGGTACTTTTAGACTGTTCACTCACACAACTGCACAAACAACACTATATACACATCAGCACAGCACACAAATACCACAAAATAACCAGCACACACAACCGAGCACCCTTCACCCCATTAAGCTCCTTACACTGCACCCTTGCACACAACACCCCCCACTCACAACAAAACCACCATGTCCTGTCAAAAGCACCCACGCTTCACAGACGAAGAGCTGAGGGTTATGGATGATGATATCATCAGGGTAGAGCCACAACTGTTAGGAGCGCAGGTCCAGGAAACATCCATAGCCAGGAAAGTTGAGTTATGGCAGAGGATCATTGACTAGGTCAACTCAGTGGGCAACCATCCATGCACCAGGGAGGACATAAGGAAGAGGTGAACAATGTACGGGGGAAGGTATGTCCCATGGCATCATGACATGAGATTGCCATCAACAAGACTGGGGGTGGGCCCCCACCTCCACCCCCAGAGTGTGCATTGTGGGAGGATAAGGTCTTGGCCATCCTGCATCCTGAGGGGCCTGACTGGAATAACTGGAGGACTAGACTCAGGTAAGTCACTAACACTCTCCTCACACCAGGTCCTCCAGTCAAGCATACATTCCTACCACCCATCACTCCCCAAGTCACCCTATCTCCCACTCCACTTCCACCCAATCACCAAATCCCTCCCTTGCATGCCACTCCACTACCCAGCCACTATCCCCACACAGTTACTGCCCAGTGCATGGATACCACAACCAAGAACCATCACAACAACTCCCACAATGCACCTGCCCAGCCACATGACAACCTGAAATGCCTATGTCACAGTGCAACACCTGCATGGCAAACTATTACACCTGCTACACCTGCTGCATGTTACGACTGAGGACCACTACATGGCAATGGCAGCAATACAATCTTTATTCCTCAAATCGGAACGGAACATGGTTGCCATTTCTTTATCCATGACCCACAAACTATATCAACAGTGCTGCATCTGGCATTGCCATAACTGCCAAGTCAAGCCTCAGTATGCATCACACAATGTCAATACCAATCGCATCTCCACTATGTAACTCTCTGTCACTCCACCCACAGGTACCCCTTCCACTGCCACTATGCGGAGGATGCCTGAGTCAACCAGCCCTCCCAAGGATGAAGTCTCTGGTGAGGTCTACGCCTCTGGATGTCTGGACAGTGACAGCTTGCCTGGCCCATCTGGGACTTCTGGTTAGTCCACCACTACCAGCCTCACCTTGCCCACATCAGATCCCCCCACCCTGTGGCATTAACAGCACAGCCAACCCCTCGTCCCCAAACCTGTGTCCAAGGACTGTTCAATCAGCAGTGTGCCCCACAGTACAGGGACCAGAGTCAATCCCTCACACCCAAGACAATGAAGGTAATGGCTTAACTGGGGGTGGGCACACCATGTCAGGGACACAGTGGGGGCAGGGTGCGTGGGAGGGATGCTGTGGGCCACAGGATGGGGCCCCCCAGGCACTTAAAAGAGCAGGAAGCCATCTCCCAAGTCCTAGGAGCATACCAGAAATTTCAGGACAAGATGGACCAGATACTCACCATCTTGCAGGAAAACCAGATTCTGCAGAGAGAAAACCACCAGGATGCCATGCAGCAGTGGCAGGCTCACAATGCCACCATGGCCTCCATTGCAGGGATGGTAAAGGAACTCACCATCATCCTGCATGCAACCTCCACCCACTAGTAGGCCCCTTCCACTATCCACATATCAGCGGAGCCTTCAACAACATCTGCTGCAGCTAGTGGAATGGAGGCCCTGCCTGAGGAACCACAGGCTACTGGCACCTCTCCCTTTGTAGATGAGGAGCCCCCCTACAAACGTGGTCATCCATCCAGACATCCTGCAGGAGCTGATGCCAAGACCAAACCCACTGACCATTCTCCCTTGTATGCCTCTGAGACACCCTGTTGACTGGCCAATGTCATGTCTCTATTATTCCTTTGCCCCTTGGACACTGGACCTGTACTACCTACAGCTGGGCCACCTACTCTGATGACTTAATCCACCATGCCTCCACCCATCACCTATTGGACTATAGAAGCACAATAAACACCATAGAACACAGTAACTGCATTTGTGTCTTTAATGTAACATGTTCAAATGTGTGTTCACCAGAAATTAATGTGTGTCAATCGACATTCACCATAAGTCTGTTACATGGACAGGAGAGGGAGGATTCACCAGCATGTTACACTGTACCTCAGACATGTACCAAAATCCATTTGCCATGGGAGCCACTAGTGCAGGCAGACACCAGAGTAGCTCCACTAAAGTGACCTACAACTAGACCAAAACAGGACAACCATCAGGATAGGGATCATGGTGGCACACACAACACATATGCAACACATTGTAGTCAGCCCCAGGGTGAATTGTCAAGTGGCATGGGAAAACAGTATAACATGCCACATTCACAATCTCCGGAAACACATTGCCATTTCTCGCAAGCTCACAGCTGATATGAGCCAACAAAAGACACGTACAACTGTTAGGAAAGGCCGGTATCCATGAATGGAGATGGGAACAGCCAGGTTAAGGAGTGATACACACTACCAAATATTTAGTAGTCAATACATCTGCTTTGGAGTTTGCAGGACTCAGAACACACCACATGCCTGTACATAGGAGATGTCAACCTACCAACCTGCAATATTAACACATGTCAGACTTGAGATGAGTCAGACAGCTCCTGATGGGCAATCTTTCTCCCACGACAGGCCATACAGAGGAATATGTACATTGGACACCTCCACTGATGGAGCTGAACAGGAGGAGCAATATCAGAAGGCAGATAGGAAATCAGAGACATGACAATACACATTACACAGACCTGAATGTCACTGGATGTATTGATTGATCAGCTCAGACTTAGAGTCAGCTGCACCTTCACCATCATCATCATCATCACTTTGTATGTCACCATCATCAGCCACTGGTCCAGCTGACACCTCTTTTTCATCCAGTAATGGTCTGACCTTCAGAAGCCCAAAAGTCCTTTCTATTACATGCCTTGTCCTGCTGTGAGCCTTATTGAAACAGTGTTCCCTATCCGTTGTAGGATATCTCACTGGTGTCAACAGCCGGGTAAGGTTAGGATAGCCAGAGTCACCTGTGTGCATAGAAGTAGGACCTGTCACTATACCGGTAGAGACACAGGACAGAATGAGATGACATGTGACATCACAGCTGCACACACAATAATGCATCCATACCAACTATCCAGGATAGGGATCATGGTGGCGCACACAACACATATGCAGCACATTGTAGTCAGCCCCAGGGTGAATTGTCAAGTGGCACGGGAAAACAGTATAACATGCCACATTCACAATCTCCGGAAACACATTGCCATTTCTCGCAAGCTCACAGCTGATATGAGCAAACAAAAGACACGTACAACTGTTAGGAAAGGCCAGTGTCCATGAATGGAGATGGGAACACCCAGGTTAAGGAGTGATACAGACTACCAAATACTTAGTAGTCAATACATCTGCTTTGGAGTTTTCAGGACTCAGAACACACCACATGCCTGTACATAGGAGATGTCAACCTACCAACCTGCAATATTAACACGTCAGACTTGAGATGAGTCAGACAGCTCCTGGTGGGCAATCTTTCTCCCACCACAGGCCATACAGAGGAATATGTACATTGGACACCTCGACTGATGTAACTGAACAGGAGGAGCAATATCAGAAGGCAGATAGGGAATCAGAGACATGACAATACACATTACACATACCTGAATGTCACTGGATGTATTGATTGATCAGCTCAGTCTTAGAGTCGGCTGCACCTTCCTCGTCATCCTCATCATCACTTCGTATGTCCCCATCATCAGCCACTGGTCCAGCTGACACCTCTTCTTCATCCAATAATGGTCTGGCCTTCAGAAGCCCAAAAGTCCTTTCTATTACATGCCTTGTCCTGCCATGAGCCTTTTGAAACAGTGTTCCCTATCCGTTGTAGGATATCTCACTGGTGTCAACAGCCAGGGAAGGTTAGGATAGCCAGAGTCACCTGTGTGCATAGAGGTGGGACCTGTCACTATACAAGCAGAGACGCAGGACATAATGGGGTGACATGTGACATAACAGCTGCACACATAATAATGCATACATACCAATTAGCCAGGCCCACTCTCTCTGTAGTTGTGCAATCATGTGTGGGACATTGCTGTTCCTCAGAATGTGGGAGTCATGCACAGGTCCAAGAAACTTGGCCGTAACTTGGGAGATATACTGGTCCGCGAGACACACCACCTGGACATTAATGGAATAAAAGATTTTACTGTTTCTGTACACTTCTTCATTGGCTCTGGGAAAGACCAAAGCAATGTGGGTCTTCTATGGCCCCTATCACATGAGACCTGTGTACCATATCAAAGAAGTTAGCCTTCACAGTGGGCAAATCCACACGTTGGGGGAACCTGATGTAGCTATCCATGTGTTTCAGAAAAGCACACAATATATCCTTGAATACATGGCTGTACGGGGACTGTGACATCCCTGCTGCCAAGCCCACTGTAATCTGGAAGGAGCCTGAGGCAAGGAAGTGTAGCACTGATAAAACCTGTACTGTGGGTGGGATGGCAGAAGGATTGTGTATGGCAAGCAATAGATCCGACTCCAACTGATTATACAGTTTCAAGATGGTCTGATGATTCAGGTGATAGTGTGTATGGTGTGCCTCTCCTCCAGGGTAGCAAGGTTGACTAGGGGGTGGTACACCAGTGCATTTCTCATTCTCACCATTGCACGGTACCAAGGACATAGAGAGGAAAATGTACAATTGATGTCCAAAATAAACATGCTGGCTAACACTAAACTTGTAGTACACAAAAAACACTGTAGATATGGTGGTAAAGTTTACACATATCAGTAGGGCATATTGGCGGACTGTGTATGCCATCCTGGCTGCCCATTGCAGCCCCAGATCAACAGCATGTCACACACAAACCATGTGTAATGTTCTATGTTGCAGCAGCCTATTTACCCCGTATGGAACATGTATGGAACAATTTCACTTGCCAAATATGGTTACCTGCCAATGAGGCATCAAGTAGCTGCACATTTACTGGAATCCACAGCCGCACATCTGAGTCCACTGTGCCATTTATGGCACATGTAGGGGGCCAGTCATGAGGGCAAAACATAGGGCAACTCTGCTTGATGAACAAAAGGTTGGCATGAGACACTTCTTTTTGCTCCACAAGCCAGGAAATGTGTCTAAAATGGCAGCCGCCTGTTCTGCATGCACAGGACAGATAGAAATGACCTAATTACCCCGGCGTATGTTGTCATGGCAGTAGGCGGTCTCACCCGCCCTGCAACTCCTCATTGGATAACGTTGTTGCCAATGGGAGACTGGGGCCAATGATGATCACCTCCGGCAGTGATGGTCATGTACGCAGCAGCCGAGACGACATTTTCTGCCACCTAACTCACTTGACTCCTCACACTCATGCAAGCAGGACCTCCTCTACGTGAGCTGCTGTGCACTGTCTCTAGGAGCCATCATGCCACATCCTGCAAGGTGATAGGGTCCCAGCCTTCACTCAGGCGAATTTAGAGAAAATTGTGGACTGGGTCCTACCTGAGTATGGACACCTGTAAGGGGCACCTGTGGAGCAGATGAGCTGACTTTCATTGCCCTGTCTGATGGGTATGTGGGTGAGGCACTGGGAGTTGTTGCAGGGGGCATAAAATAAGTGCGATTGTGACTTGTAGACACGTTAGTGTGGACATGTGGGGGCATATTTATACTCCGTTTGCGCCGAATTTGCGTCGTTTTTTTCGACGCAAATTCGACGCAAAACTAACTCCATATTTATACTTTGGCGTTAGATGCGTCTAGCGCCAAAGTTCATGGAGTTAGCGTCATTTTTTTGCGTGAACACCTTCCTTGCGTTAATGATATGCAAGGTAGGCGTTCCCGTCTTAAAAAATGACTCCGATGCATATGCGTCGTATTTATACTTCCGGGCAAAAATGACGCCCGGGAGTGTGCGGGTCTAAAAAACCCACATTAGCGCCGGATTTTAGCGCCTGGGTCAGGGCAGGCGTTAAGGGACCTGTGGGCTCAGAATGAGCCCAGAGGTGCCCTCCCCTGCCCCCAGGGACACCCCCTGCCACCCTTGCCCACCCCAGGAGGACACCCAAGGATGGAGGGACCCACCCCAGGGACATTAAGGTAAGTTCAGGTAAGTATTTTATTTTTTATTTTTTTTGTGGCATAGGGGGGCCTGATTTGTGCCCCCCTACATGCCACTATGCCCAATGACCATGCCCAGGGAACAGAAGTCCCCTGGGCATGGCCATTGGGCAAGGGGGCATGACTCCTGTCTTTGCTAAGACAGGAGTCATTTCAATGGAGGTTAGGCGTCGTAAAAAAATGGCGCAAATCGGGTTGAGGCGATTTTTTTGCCTCAGCCTGACTTGCACCATTTGTGGACGCCCATACGCCATTTTCCCCCTACGCCGGCGCTGCCTGGTGTACGTCGTTTTTTTAACGCACACCAGACAGCGCCGGCGGCTAACGCCGGCTAACGTCATTGAATAAATACGCCGCCCGCATGGCGCTTCAGAATGGCGTTAGCCGGCGCTAATTTTTTTGGCGCAAAACTGCGTTAGCGCAGTTTTGCGTCAAAAAGTATAAATATGGCCCGTGATGTGTATGATGTGTGTAGTCCACCGCTGCTGATGTGGTGCCACTCTTAAAGACTTTTTCCTTCTGTCTGTGTCACCCCCATCAGGTCAACGCTGATCAGAAAAATGGGATCTGGCATGCCATTGCCAAGCAAGTGTGGACCCTGGGGGTCCATAGCTGGCAGAGCACCCACTGGTGAAAGTGGGGGGAGGTTCTGAGACGCTGGGCCCGGCAGTCCGCTGGGCCCGGAAGACTGCGGAGGCCCAGCTGGGGATGTCGTCTCATCAAGGGAGTGGTGCCCGTTGGACCCTTACCCCCCCCTAATTGGCAGTGGCCTAACCTGAGGCAGATAGGCGCTTGAGAGCAGCAGATCAACCACAACAGAGTAAGTACAGGCTCTCACCTCAAGCATGACAGGTTTTGTCTGGGATTGGCTGGCTTATGTGTGGGCAGATGTGCATGTGATTAGTGGTAGATGCACATTGACAAAAGGTATGAGTCAACCTGGCAGGCCTCAAATCGATTATGAGTGACAATATAATGCTATCAGTGACATAGTCAATGGTTGGATGAGTGTGGACTCCCTACACATTCTATCATACCAGCTTCTTCCATCTGCATCAGTGTACCTGAGGTGTAAGTGCTATCACATCAGTATTTGTCTCCCACAATGACTGAGGCAATCTCTATTTTGTACAGTCACTGGCATGGACTGATTGTGGGGGTGGCATCAGTGATCCATTACATGTATTTCCTCAATGGGACAGGACTTTGGGCATGGTAGCCTACCATGCTGACATATGTTGAATTATGAGTATAGAAAATGTGTAGGGAAACAACCATGGCATTCTTTTACATGTGAATTCATGTGGGCAAATAGCACAGTGATATTTATTTTGAAGCTATCGTTCTGTGGACTTGCCTTTCCAACAATGGTTTGATACTAGATGTGGTCGGTCCCCTGGGAGGTCCCTGGAGTCTAATCATAATGTTTACATGTCATGCATGACATCTCCTTGGAAATTACAATGCTGCTATGCAGTGTGTCAGCCTTGCCCAATTCACAGTCAAAATGTTCCCATTATATCAGGTTTTTTAGCATTGCATCTTGATTTACCCAATGTGTTTTTGTAGGAATGGCATGTCATTGTCATGGCATGGCCTGCCATAATATGTCGGAAGAGAGGTACATGTTGATCTGTGTAAATGGTAGGTAGATATTGACCCTTTTGCACCATATCTTTCTCTCCCTCCCTCCCTCTCCTCTTCTGTCTTTGTGTGCATTAGCATCATCAGGCAAAGGAGAAGGGGCACTGGTGAGTGGGGAAGCAGCAGCCCACGGGACCCCAGCTGATATCAGAGGAGCCGAGGGGACCAGTGGGATGGAGGACGAGGGGAGTGACACAGGGGAGACTGAATTATCTACATCATCTTCGGATTCCTCCTCTGGTGGATGCGCCCTGGCTGTGGTAGACCCATTTGGGACCAGCCCAGCACCATCCTTGTCTACCACACCCCTTACCAACACTACCCTCCCTGTTGCTCCCCACCCAGTTGCCCGTGCCCTCTCATCCAGGAGGGTAGATGTCTCCTTCACCGCAGTCACCTCTGCCCCTGCCCCAGTCAGCCCTGCTACCCTCAGTGAGGGGGCTATTGACCTCCTGAGGTCCATCTCTGTGGGTCAGACAACCATTGTGAATACCATCCAGGGACTGGCAGCTCAGGAGCAGCAGAGCAATTCTTACCTGGAAGGCACTCACATGCCTTGTCTAGCCTCCTCACTGATGGCAGCCAGTGTCCCTTTGTCTACGGTTCCCCCTCCAGCTACCTCAGCCCAATCCCATACACCTCTCACAAGACCCATCCTAAGCACACAGTCAGACCGCCATTCATCCACCTCAACAGACACAGCTTGCAGGGGCAAACCCAAGCTCCACAAGACCCACCACTGTCATGCTCACAGACAACACCCACCTGCACACACAACAACATCCACTCCCTACACTGACCCCCACACCACCCCCTCCTTTATAGACACTACACCACTCACACATGCTGCCACAGCACCAACACTCCCTGGTCCAGCCACAAGTCCCATCATACCCACATTCACCACACATCCAGACCAGAATACATCCACCCCATTCACTACATGCGCATTCACCACAACTACCAACACCTCCACATGCAGCACATCCACCTTACCTGCAGGCACCACCCCAACAGATAGTCACCCATCCACCATGGCAACTCCCTGCACCTCATCCCTCTTTCTCCCAAAACACCTGTATGCCGGCACTCACCCACCTAACAGACACCCAGCACACATATGCCTTCAACCCATGCACCTGCACCCAAGACACCTACAAGAACACACCTCACAGCCACTCCCTCTCCCTCCACTCCCAAATGCTTTTCCCATGACCGCCTTTGTGTTCCTAAGAAAAGATTCCTGTTTGAGTTTTCCCTCTTCCCTACAACCCTCCCACCCTGTGGTTTCCCAAATCACCCTGTGTCCCTCCCTGAGCCCAGCCCTTCCACCTCCCAGTCCTCCAATGCCACTTCTGGAGTTGCCCATGCCCCTCCCCCTGAAAAAAAATAAAACCCCTCCCAAATCCAAGGTACCCCTTCCAAGCGCAAAGTGAAGGAGCTGGCCCCAAAAACTAAAAAGAAACCAAAGTCCCCCGTCTAAACCAAAATCCAAGCCCAAGGACCCCCTCCTAAGCCATAACCCTCACCTCTGCCTGCCTGCCCCTTTGATGCCCCTGCCATGTGGAGGCCACTTTGCAATCAGGAATCAAGTTGGGACAATGTCAATTTCCATATGTGCTTGGGGCACATGGATATATTTGACTGGCCAGTTGGCCTGTTTTGTATATAGTTTAGCAGATTTGTATTTCTGCATAATATATACGGGCAAACTGCATATTGGTTGTAAGGTTTACATACTAGTCCTGCCTTTCCTTCAACATGGATGTGTTATAATTGTGCTATTTGGTTTCTGTGTGTTATGTGTATGTGATGTGATTGTGTTGCAGCATGAGTTGTGTAGCAAACTTGTGCATTATACTTGGTGTGATGTGTTGTGACTGTGTTGTGTGATTGTTGTGTGTGCATCCGTGTGTTGTGACTGTGTTGTGGGATTGTTGTGTGTGCATCCGTGTGTGTGGTGTTGGATATGTCATGTGCGTTGTGTGTTGTATGGACAGGGAGTGACATCTATCACGTTGAAGGCAGTGTTTTGGTATTGTTTGGTTGTGTGTGGTTGTTACATGTTGCTGTCAGTATGTGTTGTCATGTGGAGGTATGCAGTGCTCTTCCTTGCCAATGCGTTTGTGTGGTTGTGGTTGTGATATTGTTTTGTGACTTGGTGGTGTATGATTGTGTTAGACTGTGGCGGTGATGTGTGTGGGGAGGTGTGTGTATGGCATGTGTAAGTTGGCCGTGGTGTGTATAGTTTGTGTGTATGTTGGTGTGTATGTTGGTAGCAGTGTTTGCATGTGTGTGTAGCCATCCCTAGCCGTTCCAGCTGGGTGTGCTGTGTCTGCATGTGTACTAATGGCCTTCCCTCCAGTGTGTGCTAGATGGGTGTACTTATGGTTGTTGTCTTTGTCACAGGTTCAGGAGTTCTAGTGCCATCAGGAGTAGGGGAAGACTTCAAGTTCAGGTTCCATGGCGGCTCCCGACGTGTCTGTGTTCCTGAAGGTGAGTGTCTCCTTTAATTCTGTTCATTTCCACTAGGATTTTGGTGGTGGTCCCAGTGTCCCAGAAATCCTGGCTGTGTGCAACCTCGTAATATGCTTGGCAGTAACATGGTCCCCGCCGGCCTGGAGATGCTTGCCGCCGTCCAAGGCTGTCCGTCCGCAATGGCGGTACTGTTGGTGTTTTGGCTGTGTTCTGTTGGGAACACCGCCATGGTCATAATATGACGGTCTTCTCCGCCAGGCCGGTGTACTCGTAACGAGGGCCTCAGTCTGATACCCATACGGAGACGCTTAGATCCACTCTCACAGAAAGATAGCCACTGTTGCATCCACTCTCACACCCAGACAGACACTTTCACACCATGCAGCCACTCTCATACTCACTCTCACACTCAGAGAGTCACTTACACCCACTCTCTCATTGAGGTAGACACTGTCACACTCCCTCTCACACCCAGACAGAAATTCTCACACCTACTCTCACAGCCATACAGACACTCTCACAGTCACTCTTACACTCAGAGAGACACTCTCACACCCATTCCCAAATCCGGACTCAGACTGTTACACTTACTCTCACACTCATGCTCTCTTACATTCACTCTCACACCTAGAGAGATGTTCTTACACTTTGACTCACACCCAGACATACCCTGACACTCATTCTGACACCCATATAGAGATTCTCAGACCCACCTTCACAGCAAGATAGCCACTGTCACATCAACTCTCGCACCCAGACAGACACATTCACATACACTCTCACACCCATGTAGACACTCTCACCCTCACACTCAGAGAGAGATACTTTTACACCCATTTTCACATTGAGGTAGACAATGTCACACTCCCTCTCACACCAAGACCGAGACTGTCACACTTACTTTCACACCCAGACACTCTCATACCACTGTCACACCCATGCATACACTCTCACACTCACTCTGACTGTCACACTTACTCTCACATGTGTACACACTCTAACACTCACTGTCACACCCACATGGACACTCCCATGCTCACTCTCATATTTAGAGAGGCACTCTTACACCTACCTACTCTCACATTAGGGAGACAGTGTCACACTTTCTCTCCCACCCAGACAGAAAGTCTCATATTCAGTTTCACACTAATATAGACACTCCCACACCCAGGAACACACTCTGACACTCACATGGAGACATACACTATCACATTCACTCTCACAGCGGGATAGTCACCGTCACAGCCATCTCACAGCTAGAGAGATGCTGTATAATCCAGTGTCCAGATGGACAGTCAGCACAAAAGGGTCCTGGGGCCAATATGTAGGCACTGATGCAAATAAATTAGTTAGGGTACGAGTACTATTAGAAAATAAATGTAAGTTAATATGGCACATTGAAAAAAATGTGTACAGGTTGTTAGAAATAGTTTTTTGTTGTTTTTGGTTTCTGTGAATCTGTAGGACATTAAAGAAAATTAGTAGTTAGAAAAATATATTCATTTTTGTCTGTTTAAGGTATTGGCTCTGAGAAGACATTGTGTGTTTATGATGTGTAGGAAAAAAAATTTAAATTCACTGAAAAAATAAAAGTTTACAAGGTCGTTATAGTTCAGAAATGGAATTTAAAAAACTTAGAAATTCACTGAAAAAACAAAGGTAACAGGGACATTATAGTTGCATTCTGAATTTACTCGTACAAAACCAATAACTTGCACTCCTGTAATGCACTGCTTAAGACCTCTCATATTACATCAGTCATGACATGGTCAGTGACATTACTGACCACCACCACACACAGCCTGTGGCCAGGCCCTGTGGCCAAACCCTATTACAACCCAAACCCATGCAGTGGAGGTTGGCCGTAGGGCCTGTCCATGCAGCTAACCCCTATAACAACCCAGGCACACGCTGCACACAGCCTTTGGTTGTGCACAGCAGGGGTTGGCCGCAGGACCTCACCTGCCTCCAGGCCCTAAAACCACCCCCTACAACCACCCAACCCTGTACTGCGCAGCCCAAGGCATTTGGCCGTGCACAGTGGGGATTAGCAGCAGACCCTGACATGTGGCCAGATCCTGCGGTCAACCCCTATAACAACCCAACCCCACACGGCTCCCCTCCCCAGGCTGATTTCAGGCCAGAGGACCCCATCCCCTGGGGCCAAGCACAATTATTGATTTTTTGGGGGGAGAGGGTCCTTGTGGCCACCCCCAGGCTGAATTTGGTCCTGGGGATTACATCCCCCTGGGTCCAGCCTTAACATTTAAGCTTTTGGGGGCTACACAGTCCACCTCCCCAGGCCGATCTTGGGCCCTGGTGACCCCATTCCCAGGGGCCCAGCCTAAAAGGAGAGGTTGCTGTCTCTGAGGCTGTGGGGGGCTGCACAGCCTCTCGCACTCAATTTTGACAATGCCCCAGGAAGGTGATGGTCCCGCAGCCTGCAGGGGAGCACCACACAATCACACAAATGCCCCAGTGAGGTGGTGGACCCTGGTGTTGGAGGGGGGCAGCATGGCCCCCACACACAATTACACAAATTCCCCAGGGAGGTGGTGGTACCCGGGGCTAGGGGGGTACACTCTGCTCCCCGTACACAATTTTAGAAGTGCTTCTGAAAAACATGTGCTGGAGCCCATGCATGTTTAAAAAAAAAATCCAATGATTTGTTGACGTCATCACAAAATCCCAGCAAAAATATATTTTTTAAAGTATTTTTGAAGTCCTAGGTGTTCCCTCTGGGACCCTAGCACCAGAGCCAAGAGGTCAGGGTGATTCTACCCTGGCCCTTTGTCTTTTTTTAAATATGTTTGTGGGATTTGGATGAAGCCTTGTCTCAAGATGGCTGTTCACACTTCCTGGTTGAAGTTTTGGCAATCAATCAGAACTGTGCATTTGCCCTGCACGAGTTCCTAATCTTCGCAAAGTCATTGTGGACAGAAATATACAAATGTAATTTCCCTTTAATATCGCCTAAACTACTGGACGGATTTACACCACATATGCAAAAACAAGATCTGCAAACCGAAAGCTAGCTTTCTGCCAAATTTGGTGTAATTCCGTCCCGTGGTTCAGGCTGTAGCCTTGCTCAAAATTAGCATGGGAAATGCATCATTTTTTACACCCCTTTTTCTTGGCCACTGCTTGACAGATCACCCTGAACTTTCCGTGCACAACAAGAATCATTCGGGCACTTGTTTGGGAACATTTACTGAAAATTTGTTAAATGGTGCCAGAGATATAGGCAAGACGAAAATGCTTTTTTGATGGAAACATGGTCCTAACTGTAACTACCTAGTGGCAACCGCCACTAGGTAACATATATACACAGGTTCCAATTTGGAAAAGGATATAGCATATATCCATATATATGCGGAGAAGGATATAGCATATATACATATATATATGCCATGACATGGAAAAGGAAGACTGTTTGCATAAGTAAATAAAATCGTGAAACAAACCAGAGTGTACCACCGTCATCTGTGATCTCTATGTGGCTTGTGAAGGGTTACTGTGCCATGGATGCGAGTCAATGGTGATTTAATACTATATATATATATATATATATATATATATATATATATATATATATATAAAGAGAGAGAGAGAGATAGATAGATAGATAGATAGATAGATAGATAGATAGATAGATAGATAGATAGATAGATAGATAGATAGATAGATAGACTTCTCCAAATCGGATCCCATGCCATGAAGAGCAGAGTGACCGGAACGGCGGAGCGAGCTTCCTGACCAACATCCAATCCCAACAAATTCTTCAAGTAAACGATCACCATGGGTCATAGGATGCAGAGTTACTTGTACTTTGCTGGAAAAAACAAACGTGTTTCGGCTGCACAGCAGTCTTTATCACCTGACACATTTGTGAATACCATCCCTTAAAAGAAAACTAAATTCCCAAACATAAAAAACTGACATACTCTGAGAGTGAAAAAACCACTAAAGATGCGGACAACACCACATTGAACTGTAAAATATAAGCATGAAAATCACTTGTTTTTCAAACTCTGGTTTCACCATTGTTAATGAAGTTCTTGCAAATAGCTAATCCTGAGTACAGATTCAAATTGCACGAGTTTGGTATTCAAAACTATATCCAGGATATTAATTAATAACAGTAATCAAACTGTCAAAGTGTACAGCTCTTAGACCCCAAGAATATCTCATCAACCTTATGTTAAAACTATCCAGGCTCTCAGATCATACATTATGTGTGTGATGTTATCCCCACACATTATTAATATTGTGCTTAATGAGACCTTCCAACCTAGACATAAGGCCTATCATGTTACAGGTAAGCAGCGCTCCACTTAACATTATATTTTAAAAAGGGGTCATGTGATTTGCTCCACTGCTTGCTAAATTGTTTGTTCGAAATGAAATGAGAACATGCAAATAATTTCAGATGTGCATATTGATATGCACACAATGAACAAATGACAAGATGCATCAAGGAAATAAAAAGTTCATGATTAAAGCAAATAACACATCGCATTAATGACATACAAACTTCACGTCACCCTACACATCTACATGTGAAAAAATAAGTGCCACACATCACCAAAGTGCCAAGGAAGAGAAGGGGAGGGGAAACCAAAGGATTTAACAGCCTCCAGCATCTTTCTTTTCTTCCTAGAAATAAGAGAAATATAAAATCAATTAAAACGAATTCAAACTGGAACATCAGAGACAAGACTTGTAAAGGGAGACACACTGATATTTCAATTATTACATAACTCTAAGGCCCTCATTCTGACTTTGGCGGGCGGCGGGCGCCACCCGCCAAAATCAGGCCACCGAAAGACCGCTCCGCGGTTAAAAGACCGCCGTGGCCATTCTGTCTTTCCCGCTGGGCCGGCGGGCGCCCGCCAAAGGAGCGCCCGCCGGCCCAGCGGGAAAGGCCCTGCAACAATGAAGCCGGCTCCAAATGAAGCCGGCGGAGTTGCAGGGGTGCGATGGGTGCAGTTGCACCCGTCACGATTTTCACTGTCTGCAATGCAGACAGTGAAAACCTTTATGGGGCCCTGTTAGGGGGCCCCTGCACTGCCCATGCCAGTAAAAACCGCCAGAAACAGGGTGGCGGGAAGGGGGTCTGAATCTCCATGGCGGCGCTGCTTGCAGCGCAGCCATGGAGATTCAGCCCATGCAGGGGAAATCCGGCGGGAAACCGCCGAATTCCCTTTTCTGACCATGGCTTTACCGCCACAGTCAGAATGGGCTGGGAAGCACCGCCAGCCTGTTGGCGGTGCTTCATTGGTCCCCGGCCCTGGCGGTCTTGGACCGCCAGGGGCGGAATGACCCCCTAAGTGTACTTTGAATTCTTCAGAGCTCAAACCATTAGGATGCTTAGTGTCAAGATCAATAATGGATCTGGATTCATGTCTCCTGAGCTGCTGAACACGATTGCCATCTCTTATGTTAGAGGTTATCTGCTCAATGGCGAAAAATGGTTACCTTCTTCTATCACCACAGTGTTTGTCATGAAAGTGGTGTGCAACAGGATATTGTGGATCATTTTTGTAAGTGTCCCTCATGTGTCACAATATCTGCTTTTTTCACACTGTAAATGGTGCTCCCTACATAGTACAACTCACAGGGCACTGCAAACTGTATATTACAGAAGTGGATGTAACCACTAAAGGTGTGGGATAGTTGGGGTTGAGGGTGGAGTTGGACCAGTGTTCCCTCAATTGTCAGTACCGGTTGGGTCGGGGTTCGTGATGGGATGAGAGCGTGTGTGGAGAGTGTCTCTAGAACGGATGGCTGTGTTGAATAGTGGGGGGGGAGGTCCTATACGGACTAGGTGGTCTCACACACATAATAGTGTCTTGCTTCATCATTTGACCACCTAGCCCCACCCAAGTAAGATGATACTACTTGGGCGGACTCAACCTCTTTGTTAAAAGAACAAGAGGGAGTGCTGAAATTAAACTTACTGGATAAATAACAGGGATCCAGATGGGGTGAGAATAAAATTACCATACATGTCACCTATATCAATTAATTAAACTTTAATGGAGGTGCATGTTGGTAAGGTTAAAATAGGGGGAGAGAGAAGGCTCACTAGAGATTAATGTCTCTTAGAGTCTAAAAAAGTATATGTATGACCAACATGTTTCTGCCCTCTCGATGTGCTGGAAGGTCAGGGGCATTCGTCAGGGTCCAGGATCCCGGAGCACTACTGCTAAGGGGTGTGCTCGCTAAGTGAAATCTAAAAGCCTACCTGAACAGGTGGTTCATGGTACGGTAGGTCTGTAAGGTATAATAGATAAACTGCAGATTATAAAAAGGTGAAGGGTGGTACACCACTGGACACAACACAGCAAAATATGGTGGTAATATACACGAAAAAAAGTGAAAAAAAACACTCAAACACACATGCAGTGATGACTTACCCCGGAAATAGGGGCGAATGGCCTCTGGTCTGGGTAACGCCAGAGGTAGGGTTTTCCCTTGTAGTCACACTCTTGAGGGGGGGCGGAAAGGGGAGAGATGCCAAGGATAATCAGGTCCAAGTAGGAGAGGGAAAGAAAGAAAAGGAAAGTAGGAGAAACGAGGGGAAAAAAAAGGAAAAGAGAGAAAGACAGCAGGGCAGAAGAAAAGGGGAAGGCAGAAGAGGAAGAGTCCAGCAGAATAAAAAAAAAAAAAAAAATAAAAAAAAAAAAAAAAATGCTGGTATCCGGTGGGGTTGCCACAGGACCGGGGTGAAAGAGAGACCCCAAATGCAGGAATGACCAGAATCAAAACTTACCACTCCAAAGGGAATACCCGGTGAGAGTACCTACATGCCGGTGCCAGACCGCTCTGATGTCGAGTGGAGGGAGGGCCCAGTATTTAAGGTAGTATTGGAGATGAAAGAGCCAATGCATGCTGGGCCGGCAAGTTCCGGCGTTCATAATTCGTTTTTGTGTCAATCCTGGAAGTTCGGGTATGTCAGGAGCGCCATTAGGCTGACGCGCTGTAAGTTAAGGGCGCGTCTAAGAGGCTGGAGTAATCAGGGTGTGGTCGCTCCGATCGCGTCCCAAGTCTGAGACGCGACCGGGCGCATGGGGATGACGCGCCGCGGGGTACGCGGCACGCATCCCTGGTTCCACGGGACTCTGGGAAACCGAGTCCCGTGGCGCGCATCAGCCGCGTCCTGTGGTAAGGACGCAGTGATGCGCTGAAGAAACGGCGTGCCGCGTGATACGCGGCGCGCACTCAGGTTCCCCAGGAGATTAAGGGGGTCATTCCGACCCTGGCGGTCCATGACCGCCAGGGCCGGGGACCGCGGCAGCACCGCCAACAGGCTGGCGGTGCTTCCAGGGCCATTCTGACCGCGGCGGTAAAGCCGCGGTCAGAAAAGGGCAACCAGCTGTTTCCCGCCGGTTTACCCCAGGCCCAAGGAATCCGCCATGGCGGCGCTGCTTGCAGCACCGCCATGGGGATTCCGACCCCCTTCCCACCATCCTGGTCCTGGCGGTAAATACCGCCAGAAACAGGATGGTGGGAACGGGTGTCGTGGGGCCCCTGGGGGCCCCTGCACTGCCCATGCCACTGGCATGGGCAGTGCAGGGGCCCCCTAACAGGGCCCCACAAAGATTTTCAGTGTCTGCTTTGCACTGAAACACTGAAACCCGCTGCACCCGTCGCACCCCTTCAACTCCGCCAGCTCCATTCGGAGCCGGCTTCATAGTTGAAGGGGCTTTCCCGCTGGGCCGGCGGGCGGCCTTCTGGCGGTCGCCCGCCGGCCCAGCGGGAAAGTCAGAATGACCGCCGCGGTCATTTGACCGCGGTACGGTCTTCTGGCGGTTCCCAAATCGCCCTGTGTCCCTCCCTGAGCCCAGCCCTTCCACCTTCCAGTCCTCCAATGCCACTGGAGTTGCCCATGCCCCTCCCCCTGAAAAAAAAAAAAAAAACCTCCCAAATCCAAGGTACCCCTTCCAAGCGCAAAGTGAAGGAGCTGGCCCCAAAAACTAAAAAGAAACCAAAGTCCCCCGTCTAAACCAAAAGCCAACTGCTGCTTTTAAAAAGAAACTAGAGAAAACAAACAAAACAATCAGTGAATTTAAAGACTACCTGACTCAACGCAAAATTGTGAAATTTCAAAAAGACCTAGAAAGGTTCTCACTAGAAAAAGTACACCCCTACTCTAAGGAAGACTTTATAGCTCAGCCCTCTCTACCCTCTGATAGATTTTCCGGGGGCTACTTCAGCTCCGAATCCGACAATGGTCGGACACAATCCTCACGCCTGAGGCGTGGCCGGAGGGGCAACCCATGGAATAATTGGCCTGCTCCATACACAGGCCCCCCGCCCCCCTTACTTAATATGCCGCCCTGGACCTGGCCCTCTCCCTATGGGCCACACAACCAATTCCAAGCCCCGATCTACCCCCAACCACCGGCGACCTGGTCCTACCCAAATGTTCCTTTTTTTGGGAGAGGCCCCGGACGAGGAAGGGGAAGGAAAAAGGGAGTAAGTTGGAATCTAAAGGAGGGACCAACAGACAACGAGACCCCCAGCACAAGCAGAGCATAAATAAGAGATCAACAACGGTTGTCAACCTAAGTACTAAGATATTGAATGAAAGTGAGCTTCAAGCTTTAGAGAAAGGCTTGGACTTTGTTCCCACTCCCAAACTTGACATTTTCAAACTAAGGATTGAACTGGGTGATTTATTCCGTAAAATCAGGCTAAAAACCTTCTTCCTCGAGAACCCCGAACCCAATGTTGGACAGGAAAAGAATACAGGGCTGCGTCCCAAATCCACGTTCACTCCTACCTTCCAACAAATGCCACCCGAAGTACTGGCTTTCGAGAAATCGGTAAGCAGGAGAATCGATGACCTGCAAAATAATCAGAGGGAGGTCTTCCATAACATCAGCACCCAAGAACTAAAAGCCCTCAATGACTTAAGTAATGACCCCTCAATCATTGTAAAACCAGCTGATAAAGGTGGGGCAATAGTGATAATGCCGACGACTATGTATAATGAAGAATGCTTACGCTTATTAGGCAATAACCATCACTATAGGAAACTGTCAAAAGATCCTACAACAGACATCAAGGAAGAAATAACCTTTCTAGTTAGTAAAGGTGTTGACAATGGCTGGATTACACAGCATGAGGCAACCTTCCTCATCCAAACCAACCCTAAAATACCCGATTTCTACATCTTACCTAAGATCCATAAGAATAAACACCCACCCCCAGGGAGACCAATTGTATCTGGGATTGGCTCCATTTTGGAACCACTGTCTCAATTTTGCGACTGGTTCCTCCAACCATTTGTGAAACGGATTCCTACCTATCTAAAAGACACCAAAGATGTCCTTGCACTACTAAGCAATCTCGAGTTTGACAAGGATAAGGAACAACTGATGACTCTGGATGTGGAGTCACTGTATACCAACATCCCACAGGAGGCAACTCTAGAAGTGATCAGCGATCTTCTGAACAATAGTGACTGGAATTACATTACTCCACCAGAATTCGTCCTAGATCTGGCCCATTTGGCCCTGACCAGAAATTCTTTTGAATTTGATAAAAACTTCTTCCTACAGATCCAGGGTACCTCAATGGGGAGTACATTCGCACTGAGTTTGGCATGCTTATATGTGGATCATTTTGAAAAAGAAATGGTGCTCACAGAAGACAATCATTGCTTCAACAACATAAAAATATGGAAAAGATATATTGATGATATCCTCATTATCTGGAAAGGCAAGAAGGAGGAAGCTACCACCTTTGTCACATGGTTAAATGCCTTGAACCCTTTTTTAAGATTCACAGCTACTTTGGGAGACCCGGCCATTTCTTTTCTTGACCTTCTAATAACTGAAAGGAATGGCTTCCTCATAACGGAGGTTTATTACAAACCAACTGATAGAAATAACCTTCTGCAATTTCAAAGTTTCCACCCACGTTCCCTTAGAGAGAACCTACCAGTGGGACAGTACCTCCGCCTTCGGCGGAACTGTACAGAACTTACATACTACAAAAGACATGCTCATCAGCTCACTAACAAACTCCGAGCAAGAGGATACCCAGAATACCTCTTGAGGAGAGCCGATAAACGTGCTTGCGTCAGCCCTAGAGAAACATTACTGCAACCCACCACCAGAACCAACAAGGAAGACACACTAATTTGTGTGACCACTTTCAATCCAGCATCCAATACTATCAAAAAGATAATAAATGATGATTGGAAAATTCTTACTTCTGGTGGACTTCCCTTTCAGTTACCTATGAATGCCTATAGAAAGGCCAAGAGCATCCGAGATATGATCGTCCACACCCGCCCACGGGTTAGTCCCGCTGGGAACAGACAAGGAACACTGTGGGATCTACCACTACCAAAAGGACACTTCCCATCGGGCAACTGTAGCATGTGTGCATTCACCAAGAAAACCCTTACAGTGGATTTGGGCCTACAAACACCGTGGGAACTAAGACAGATGACCAGCTGCAACAGCAAGAATGTTGTCTATATGATCACCTGCCCCTGCAGTTTGAAATATATTAGGATGACAACAAGAAGAGTAGGCACACGCATCTGCGAACACAGAAGCACCATTCGCTGCAAAAGAGATGCCACGAGACTGACAGAGCATTACGTCACCAACAATCACCATCCCGACCATATGAAATGGGTGGTACTAGATAAACTTAAACCTACAGCGACTAATGTAAAACAGAAGCTTTTATTGTACGAACAGAGATGGGAATGGAGACTGCATACCGACACTTTTGGACTGAATGACAATATCCAGTGGTCCACCTTAGGCTAATGGCCATATCACAATATATATATATCTACCATATATAGATCCTAACATTATCCAGCATGATTACCATCTCTTCCGCTGGTCAATCCTCCCTGTGTAATTCCGTTTGCTGAGCAGACGACCTCTGGCTGTCCCCGGTTTTGAAAAAAACCCTTCTTTTGAGACATCTTCCTATTGTCACTTTCTTCCCTCTCTTTTTTTCTTTTTTTCTTTTCTTCTTTCTTTTTTTCTTTTCTTTTTCCTCCTTTTTTCTTTTCCCCCTTTTTTTCTTCTCTTTTTTCTTCTTTTTTCTTTTACTTGTCTCCTCCTTTTTCACATTCCCCTCCTCCCTCCCGTTGTTTCCTTCCTTCCCTGTTATTTTTATTTATTTCCCCCCCCCGAAACAACCCCCCCTTCTCCTTTCCTTCCTTCATTGTTCCTCTCCTCCTCCTCCCTTGGCTTTTCCCCTCCTTTCTGTCTTTTCTCTTCCCTTTTTTCCTCTCTTCTTTTGTTCTTTTTCCTTCCTTTCAGCTCTGTGCACCTCGTGCCCCCCCTTCCGCCTCCTCGCTCTTTATTATTTCCGCTCTTCTTTTTCCTTTTTTTCCTGCTCTGGCTCCCACGGAACGTAATCTCCCGGGTAACCTGAGTGCGCGCCGCATATCACGCGGCGCGCCGTTTCTTCAGCGCATCACTGCGTCCTTACCACAGGACGCAGCTGATGCGCGCCACGGGACTCGGTTTCCCAGAGTCCCGTGGAACAAGGGACGCGCGCCGCATACCCTGCGGCGCGTCATCCCCATGCGCCCGGTCGCGTCTCAGACTTGGGACGCGATCGGAGCGACCACACCCTGATTACTCCAGGCTCTCAGACGCGCCCTTAACTTACAGCGCATCAGCCTAATGGCGCTCCTGACATACCCAAACTTCTAGGATTGCCACAAAAACGTATTATGAACGCCGGAACTTGCCGGCACAGCATGCATTGGCTCTTCCACCTCCAATACTACCTTAAATACCGGGCCCTCCCTCCACTCGACATCAGAGCGGTCTGGCACCGGCAAGTAGGTACTCTCACCGGGTATTCCCTTTGGAGTGGTAAGTTTTTATCCTGGTCATTCCTGCATTTGGGGTCTCTCTTTCAACCCGGTCCTGTGGCAACCCCACCGGTACCAGCATTTATTTTTTATTTGTTATTTCTTTTTTCTTTTTTATTCTGCTGGACTCTTCCTCTTCTGCCTTCCCCTTTTCTTCTGCCCTGCTGTCTTTCTCTCTTTTCCTTTTTTTTTTCTCCCCTCGTTTCTCCTCCTTTCCTTTTCTTTCTTTCCCTCTCCTACTTGGACCTGATTATCCTTGGCATCTCTCCCCTTTCCGCCCCCCCTCAAGATTGTGACTACAAGGGAAAACCACAACCCCCGGCGTTACCCAGACCAGAGGCCATTCGCCCCTATTTCCGGGGTAAGTGATCATGCATGTGTGTTTGAGTGTTCTTTTTCACTTTTTTTCGTGTATATTACCACCATATTTTGCTGTGTTGTGTGCAGTGGTGTGCCACCCTTCACCTTTTTATAATCTGCAGTTTATCTATTATACCTTACACACCTACCGTACCATGAACCACCTGTTCAGGTAGGCTTTTAGATTTCACTTAGCGAGCACACCCCTTAGCAGTAGTGCTCCGGTATCCTAGACCCTGACGAATGCCCCTAACCTTCCAGCACATCGAGAGGGCAGAAACATGTTGGTCATACATATACTTTTTTAGACTCTAAGAGACATTAATCTCTACTGAGCCCTCCCTCTCCCCCTATTTTAACCTTACCAACATGCACCTCCATTAAAGTTTAATTAATTGATAAAGGTGACATGTATGATAATTTTATTCTCACCCCATCTGAATCCCTGTTATTTATCCAGTAAGTTTAATTTCAGTACTCCCTCTTGTTCTTTTAACAAAGAGGTTGAGTCCGCCCAAGTAGTATCATCTTACTTGGGTGGGGCTAGGTGGTCAAATGATGAAGCAAGACACTATTATGTGTGTGAGACCACCTAGTCCGTAAAGGAACTCCCCCCCCTATTCAACACAGCCATCCGTTCTAGAGACACTCTCCGCACACGCTCTCCTCCCATCACCTACCCCGACCCAACTGGTACTGACAATTGAGGGAACACTGGTCCAACTCCACCCTCAACCCCAACTATCCCACACCTTTAGTGGTTACATAGATTTCTCTTGGGAGCTCGTGTGGGATAGTATCACTCCCATTACTCTCTCTTTGTGTTTTATATATATTACAGAAGTGGAACTGCAAGTCAAAAACTGTTTAATTTTTCTTTTTCTCTCCCCAAGGGGACTTTATATACCTGTATATAAGTACTATTCTGATAGGCTTTACAATAGCCACAGAGAAAAAAAAAAACTTGTAGGTTGAAATAAATATTCTTGCCTTTCTCAGTCACATCATTATGTACTAAAATGGCGGTTAAGAAGCAACATTTAAGGAAAGTAAAATGGGTTTTCTGGAATCACCTTGACCACTACCAGGTCACATTTAATTATGTCCCAGCTCTTCTGTATGATCCTGTGAATGTCCTTAGATCCTCCATCAAACAGAGTTATAAGCTGTGTAGTGTCACCCCCTGTCTTGGCATCAATCAATCAAATCAATCAGGAATTTGTAAAGCACACTACTCACCAGTGAGGGTATCAAGGTGCTGAGGAGGGGGAGAGAAAGGGGGGAAATGCTGTTACTGCTCGAACAGCTAGGTCTTGAGAAGTTTCCTGAAGGTAAGGTGGTCTTTGGTCTGGCGCAGGTGGGTGGGAAGAGTGCTCCATGTTTTGGCAGCGAGGTGAGAGAATGATCTACCGCCGGTTGTAGTTCTATGGACTCGTGGGACTGTTGCGAGGGCGAGGGCGGCGAGCCGGAGATGCCGGGTCAGGGTGTAGAAGAAGAGCTGTCTGTTGAGGTATTCTGGTCCGGTGTAGTGCAGTGCTTTGGGAGCGTGGGTGAGGAGTTTCAAGGTGATTCTCTTGGTGACAGGGAACCAGTGCAGGTTTCTCAGGTGGTCTGTGATGTGGCAGTGGTGGGGGATGTCCAGGATGAGGTGTGCAGAGATGTTCTGGATGCGTTGCAGCCTCTTCTGGGGTTTGGCCGTGGTTCCTGCTTAGAGGGCACTGCCGTAGTCCAGTTTGCTGCTTACAAGGGCTTGGGGACTGTTCTGGTTTCAGTGGGTATCCATTTGTACATCTTTCGGAGCATGCAGAGGGTGTTGAAGCAGGAGGAGGACATGGCATTGACTTGCTGGGTCATGGATAGTGAGGAGTCCAAGATGAATCCTAGGTTGCGTACGTGGTCGGTGGGAGTCGGAGCAGCTCAGAGAGTGGCAGGTCACCAGCAGTCATCCCATGCGGAGGGGGTGGAGCTGAAGATGAGGACTTCCGTCTTGTCGGAATTGAGTATCAGTGTTGGCTGCATTGTTAAATAGTTAATAAACCTGTTATTATCCATCTGGTCTACTCTATTCACTGATCTAGATAATACCCAAGTAGAATAGCCTCTTTCTATAAACCTTTGGATCACCATAGTTTGTTCCTGTAAGTAAGCCTCAGTGGTATTGCATTTTCTTTTAGCCCAGAGTAACTCCCTATATGGGGTAGTGCATTTTAATGCAACTGGATGTTCACTTATTGCATGCAGTAAGCTATTAACTGCTGTCGGTTTAGTTTGAATTACATTGGTAACAATAGTAACCTCCTGGGTCGTGGCCAAGATGGCGGCTAGCGCGGGTGCTTTCTGAGAAGCTCCGCTCGCGGCCCGATCGCTTGCCTGACTGCTCCCAACTGAATGCCGGGGATCGCGCGGGCCGAGCCAAGAGCTGGGCGGCCGAGGCCTCGGGAGGGGAGTGACGAATGTATGGAGTGGAGCGTCGCCTCTGCCCTACAAAGGTGCGGCAGTGCGAGCTGCTGAGCCGGGGCCTTGTGAGTGCCGCTGAAGCAGCTGAGACAGGCTGCCGACCGGGGTGAGATACTGATGCTGTAAGGGCCCCTCGACAAGAAGATCTGGCCTGGCAGCACTGAACGTTTGGGCTGGAGGAGCACTCCGACAGCTGTGGCCTGGTCAGACGTGGCCCAGTCACCTGCCAAGCAAAGACCATACCGCGGGGCTCACCTGGTCTGCTCCGACCCCAGGCAGGGAGATCAGGGGTTGCGGGGCCGCCTCCGGGGACGGCCCGCGGGCGAAGAGGTTTGGTGGCCGGAGGGTGCAGACGGTGGCGCACCGGAGACGGAGATCTGAGGCAGAACCATAGCAGACCGTGCCCACAGAGCAACATGTGGCAGGCCGTGACCGGACGTCGACTCACGGAGGGCAGCCTGAACCGGGGTATATCAGCATGAAGCACACACAGCGATGGGGGAACAGCACTTATGGCTACTGTGACAGCGAAGCTAGCTGCGCTTGACGATTGGGTAGGTGAGCACGCAGGCGAAGATCTCATCCGGTGGGGCCCAGAGAACAGGCCCAAGGCCCTCTCTCGCTTCATGGAGAGGGCACAAGACCACTGGCGAGGTCACTCCCCGGGGTGCAGGACCTTCTGGCTGCTTTTTGGACTACCCAACACGGCGCCGGATCGCTTTCTTGATAGGCATGACCCCCAGGATTCATTACCCTTGGACCGCTGAGCTCAGTACTGGGGCAATGGCCGAGGATCCATCGTGGCCTGGTCCTGGGGCAGCGGCCGCGTGCCCCCGACAAGAGGAGTGGTGTCTCGTCTTGGGTGGCGGGGGATGCGCTGCGTTGATGACGCGGTATCGGGCCACCACACCAAGCACAATCAGCTAGACGCAGCCAAGGGTCCGACACCGGTGCACTGGATCGCAGTGGCGGCCTCCTCTCTCTGGCGCCTGCGCTGAACTCGGAGACACACTCGACCAGCGGGGCCTCACTGGCCATAGGCCCAACTTGTCTGTTCCAAAGGCTCGAAGGGGCTAGAGCCCTTACAAGCACCATTAATGACTGCATCAATCATGGTCAAGCAAAAACCTCCCAGGCCCCATCTATTAGCGAATGTGGAGGAGCTAAACCCTGTTGGCCCAGCTGGGAAACAGGCTGCGACATTGTAACAAATTAACCTGACACTGCAAACACACTCAGCGCAGTTCGATAAGCTGTTACAAGCAGTGCTAGACATGAAAACTGCTCTGGAAGGGAAAATAGACTCTGTAGTAAGTGAGGTAAACCTACTTAGGGCGGACCACCGCAAACTAGCAGAAAGAGTAAGCGACAATGAGCGATCGATCGTAGTTGCTCAAAAAGGGATCAAAGATTTGCGCAACCAGGTACAGCGAATGGAAACAGAGGTCAGGCTACTCCAGAAAAGAGCAGAGGTCACGGAAGGGCGCTCTAGAAGAAACAACGTCAGATTCATAGGATTCCCAGAGCGCACAGAGTCACCTAATGCTGAACAATTCTTGGAAAAGTGGCTTCTGGACAACGTCATGGTGAACACAGCATCACCAATGTTCGCAGTGGAGCGCGCACACCGGATCCCCAGTGGTCCGCTGTGGCTGGGATCTCCCCCTTGACCCTTGATAGCGCGCCTACTGAGCTTTCAGGACAGAGAATTGATCCTACAAAGATTCAGGACCCAGGGCTCCATACAGATGGACAATGAGGTGATAACTGCGTACCCAGACTATACCGTGGAAGTACAATGCAAGAGAGTGTCCTTTGCGAGAGTTCAACAATTACTGCGAGACAATAATCTCTCCTACTCCTTGCTGTTCCCTGCATGGCTCCAGGTAATAGATGGGGAGAAGACTCATGTTTTTCCGTCCCCCGAAGACACCTGGACATGGCTGCACGTCAAGGGCATGGCCCAGCTCTAGCAAGATGACATTAATCGGAGTGCGTGGCTCACTCCCCAACCCAGAAGATGGAGGAAATCTAAGTCAGGGACACGCCCATCCAAACCACAGGTGGCAGAAAGCCAGGAACGAGCCCTGAGGGAAGCCAACCTGTTTAAATCACCACAGCATCAGACTTATAGAGACCCAGATAGGGTGGGCTCGGACCCCTCGGCGGATCCATCTAGTGGCTCTTTCTCTCCTTCGGCGATCACCCCGGAGCTCGCTCCACACACAGCAGATGACCTCTAGATCCCACATGGCAGTGCACAATGGCAGATTATAGCACTAAGACCCATCAGATGCAGTGGAGGAACAGCTGGATGCCGCCAGGTCCCAGCACTCCTTCTCACGCAGATATTGAGACATTAAGAATAGAAAGGGGGGGGTGCGTGGTGCATGACTGGGGGGATGAATATCCGTCTGGGACCGCCAAGAAGGGACACATTGGATGGACTCCATGCCCCCATACCCCACGGGGACACCTGAAGGACCTTGCCATGACAGATAACGCATTGGGCACCGGTTGTGCCTCAATGTCATCAGTTGGACTTCACCTACGAAGTCTCTCTTCAGTTCCTTTTTTACTCTCTCTTTCTACTCTTTCTTCATCACACTATGCGAGGTTGCTCCACGGTGGGTAACTGTGGTGCGATGAAAGTGGGGGAACCGATCACGTTGGGCCCAAGACCCTTTTTCTGGCTGGACACCGGGGCCCACACTACCTCTAACATATGTGAAAATGCCCACTTATAACATAATGACCTGGAACGTGCAAGGCATGGCTGTTCCCATTAAACGCTGCAAGATTTACACATATCTCAAAAGGCATAAAATCCAAATCGCTATACTCCAAGAAACACACTTAATAACAGAGGAGTTACGTACCCTACAGAACAAATGGCTGGTCCACTCAATCAGAATATGCCAGGAGGGTACTAATATGGATAGCCCCAGAAGTACCCTACACTGTAGATCATCATAAAATAGACACAGAAGGCCGGTATTTACAACTAGTAGGTTTGTTAGCTGGCACACCGCTTACTATCACTGGCGTGTATGCTCCCAATGTAAAACAGGGAGAATTCCTCCTGTCTATCACTCCTCAATTATTTCAGGACCCCACCTTGCAATATATATGGGGAGGAGACTGGAACTGCGTACCAGATATCGTTGCTGATAGGTTACACTCCCCTTTGGAAGGAGCTCCCTGTAGGAAGACTTCCCAGGTGTTTCAGGCCTGGATCTCAGAACTCGGGCTGGTGGATGTGAGGCACATATTGTATCCCCTATTTGGGGAATACTCCTTCTTTTCCCCGGTGCACTGACTTCAAAACTCGCATAGACCTAGTGCTTTGCTCGATTGCGCTGGTTAGCAATTTTAGGGGAACCTCATATCTCACTAAAACAATATCAGACAACTGCCTGCTGCTGGGCACAGTTCGTTGGGGCAAAACAAGAATGCGCATCCCCTCCTGGTGGCTATAGCCCAGCCTGTTACTAGATCCTCCATTCTATCACAAATTATCAGAGCACCTCTCGATGTACTTCAAGCTCAGTCGGGGGACAGTGTTGTCACGCGCCGTGGAATGGGATGCCCACAAGGTGGTAGTGAGAGGTATGTGAATGTCAGCGGCGGGAGGGACACAACACGTATTATCGGATGATTTGAGAAGGGCAGAGTTTGAGCTCTGACTAGCGGAGAAAGGATCAGCGTCAGGCGTTGTGACCCTGGGGGACCTCCGGCGCTCCAGACACGGGTAGACAAGATCGACAGGAGCCTAAGCAACTATGACTACTGCCATCATGTAACTAGAGCACACTCAGAGGGAGATCGCTCCGGTAGAATGCTGACCTGGCTGGTACAAGGAGAACAACAACATAGACCCATAGGGGCAATAACATCAGACTCGAGAGCAGTGATAAACACCCAATTGGGAATAAACAAGGCTTTTCAACGATATTACGGCATCCTCTATGTAGTGCAGCCCCCCATCCACACAACAGTTGGCGGAATTGTTCGGATCACTTCCTATGGCCTGCTTAACAGTAACACAGCAAGGTGAACTAGATACACCTATCGAAGCAACAGAGGTTCAATTATCCTTACAGCAATTGGCAGGAGGTAAGGCTCTGGGTGATGGCCTTCCGGCAGAATATTACTGCGCGTGCTCAGGGCAATTAATCCAACCTTTTGTTGAGATGGTACATGAAGCACTTGAAAGAGGCAGGCTATCAGGGTCACAACGAGAAGTAGTAATTGTAGTACTGCCGAAACTGGGACAGGACCCATTGGATGTCCGCTCATACAGGCCCCTTTCTCTCCTAAATCTAGATTGTAAACTGATAGGCAAGATCCTAGCTAATCGCCTACTCCCGTTGATGCCACACTTGGTTCACGAGGACCAATCGGGCTTTATTCGAGGGTGCAACAAATTTATGAACATCAGGCTTTTATTGCAAACCATAAATGAAACGCTCCAGTCTAACCACGAATGGGTAGCGGTATCCTTGGACATTGAGAAAACGTTCGATACATTGGGTTGGCCTTTCCTGCTAGAGATGTTGTCCCCGCTGGGAATCGGGAGAGTTTTTCTGAAGTGGATAGAAATACTATATGCAGACCCCGTCGTTCAAGTAAAAACAAGTTGAGTGATTTCAGAGGAGTTCCCGATAGGCAGAGGTACATGGTAGGGATGCCCACTGTCCCCACTCTTATTCACTCTAGCAACGGAGCCACTTGCCGCTCGATTCAGGATGAGGGCGCGGGAATGGGGCATACCTCATGGGGATGCTTTCCAGATCATCTCCTTATACGCAGACGATGAGCAGATATAGTTGCGCGACCACGATGCCTCCCTTCGGGGAATGCTACAATTATTGGAGCAATTCTGTGACATATCAGGCCTGTGGGTCAATTGGTCCAAATCCTGCCTGTCTCCGTTGATGCCAACACCGGTGGAAATGCGATTCAGCACTCCAACATACACTCTGCCATGGGCGTATACAACCTTTATTTAGCTAGACATACACATATACCATGACGCTGCTGACCTGAGGGAGGGCAATCTGGGGCGCGCGCTTCACTCTATTAAAGGATCTCTGACTTTCTGGGGATCACTCCCGCTCTCACCCTTAGACAGAGTAGCAATAGTCAAAATGATAATTCTACCGCACATACTATATATCATTTCGCAGCACTGCCACTACAGATACCTCGCAATTTTTTTGCATCACTGAATAGCCTCACGACAGACTTAAGATGGCGCCGCCGGCGAGTGGCCCTGACTGCCACGCAAATTCCCTTAGAGCTAGGAGGGCTGGGCACACCGCACTTTGAATTGTATCATGCTGCAGCGCAAATATAGTGGGCTTGGCGTTGGCTACAATACCCCCCGAACTCAGAGGCACAATTAGTGCAGGCCACCCTCAGACGCACAAGCATATTGCAATGGTTGCTAGATGGCTGTAGCTCGGCGCTCAAAACATAATTCTGATGCGAATAGCTCACTGGTGTTGGGACCACTACATACTAGATGGGAACCGCGTACCCCCATACTCACCCAGAATGGCTCTCCTATCTGTCCCAGGGATCTCTAGGTTGACTAGGCAGCACAATATACAACAGTGGCCTGAGAGAGGCATCCAAACAATTGGTGATAGATACTCGGAGGGTCACATGATGCCTTTTGCAGAACTTACCCTGAGGTTCGAGGTAGACAGAGGGTGGTTCCTGACATACTGTGCTCTACAACAATTCATGCGCCTTACTTGGCGATGTGGAGATAGAGAACCTCCTACATCGCCTGTTCTACACGAGTTGCTCTCTGGCCTAGGAGAACAACGCAGCATATCACAGCTATATAAAGCGCTACTAGATAACCCGAAAGGCAAGGTGGGACGGAGTCATCTCTGCCCCATTGGACCAGCGAGAATGGAATATGGCTCTAGGCTTGGTCTGGTCTGTGTCTCGCAACCCTAAGTTTTGCTTTACCCAGTTCAACTACCTACACCAAACTTATTTATCCCCGCACCGGCTACAATGCATGTTTTCCTCAATCTTCCCAGGAGTGCCCACGATGTGGGGAGGCGGATGCAACCTTTTTCCACATGACATGGGAATGACCGCCTCTTTTGCACGCCTGGCAAGACGTGACTGCTCTGGCTGATGAGCTGGTTGAACGTCCGCTCTCCCCCACGCCTGCTTCGTGCTTACTGGGCATCCGCTCTTGCCCAAAAAAGAACAAGCAAATACAAAGATGCATCGAGCTGGAATTCATCCTATTCAAGCGCCTGATAGCAATGCAATGGAAGGCGCCGGCTGCACCAGACACCCGACACCCGACAATGGATAAAAGATTTGTTGAAGTGGGCGAGAGCAGAGACACACTGATACTCTCACTTCAAGATAGGGGGACGCAAGTCAAGGGGATAGATACTTGGGACACCCTGGTCACATCACTTGAAACTAAAGATGATTCCCGCCCACCTTGACTGTAGGGTCGACCCCGACCAGCAGACCATAATTTACATAATCTAAGATCTAACTGGACCCTGTGGTCTGTAGACACACACCACAGCCCGGCCCTATATTACACCTCAACTACAATGTACCACACAGTATGCGTTATATAAGCAGACACCCTCAAGATGAAATGTAGCGAACGGAAGGCAGAGGGAGACTTGGCCTAGGAGGTTCTATTGGGGGCTAAGACAGGAGAGGTTGGTAGGTAGAAGCTGACCACAGGTAGCAACCTTGGAGCCCTCCTCATGGGGCCCTGATTGCCATGGTCTGGGGCACCAGGGACCAGTACATTACATTACTAAAGAGGGCTCCCCTGACCCCCCCACCTCATGGACTCTGCTCCTGGACGCTTCCCCCCCTCCCCTCGGCCTCTTGTTCAAGCCCACTTCCTCAAGGCAATATTTATCCCAGGTTTGGCCACTCACGCTCAGAACCCCCACTAGGTTAACCCACACAGTTAGTCGCATAGCTCCATTTCCTTCCATCACCTTCTTCTTCTTCTTTCTTTCTATGTTCCTCTCAATCTGGATTGAGTATTATAGATAATAATAAGAGCTGTGTTCAATGCTCAGATGTATGCAATATAATGTTTTTCACATCAAATAATAATAGTAACCTCCTCATCCAAAAAGTCAACCTTCTCTCCACTAATAGTTGCTGTGAATTCCAAATTTAAATTGGTAATTCTAAGTTTGTCAATAAATTCCACAGCTAAAATCTCAATGCCCTTTAATATGATAAAGAGATCATCTATATAGCAGAACCACAATATAGCACCGTGCATGTCACTGGATGTATGGGGGTCAATGGACACCTGCTTTTCCCATTACCTGAGAAAAATACTTGTGAAACTGGGAGCAAAGCAGGTGCCCATCGCAGTCCTGAGGTAGTGTTTGTGTAATGTCCAATTGAACAAAAAAATGCTGTTTGTTAGACAGTATTGTATGATCTGTATAAACATTTCAGTGTGTTCCAAATATTACAAAAGTCTTTCTTTTAAGAAATATTTGCACGCAATGATTCCTATTTCATGATCAATGATAGTATATAGGGAATTCATATTTAAAGTTAACAACAGAAAATCATCTTTCAATACAATGCCTTCCAGTTTACCCAAAAAGTCCTTGGTGTCACATACATAAGATAAGATTCATAGCAAATTCCCGAAGAAGAATACCCACATATTTGGAAACATTTTCAGATATACTGCCTAGTCATGACCCAATGGGCCTACATGGAGGATTGGCAGCATTCTTGTGGACTTTGAGGAGCAGGTAGAGTTATGGTATTTTGGGACAATCTTTTTTCATGAAGATCATCATCCCATTCCAAGAGACCTTGGTCTTTTCAATTTTTTAACATTTCCCATAGAGTGACTACACTACTGTTGTATTCTGTTCTAGTCGTAATGTGATAACATCTATCACCCCCCAATTACCCCATGGCCTCTTGAATATACATATCTCTGGACAAAATCCCAATCTTACCCCCTTTGTCTGCAGGGTAAATTATGAGATTTGTGTCCCTAGATAAATGTCTGACTTTGTCCTGAAAAGTATGAATGAAATAAAGGGGTAGTTGGGGAAGAAATGTGGAGGGTGGTTTGAATTATGTTGGGCAAGAATAATCAAATACTGCATCCATTACAGCAAGAATGTCTCTCTTATTTTCCTCGTTAATGTAATAGACTTCATTATTTTCAAGTTCATGTAACATAATGAAAGTGTCTATGTCCCCAATAGTCAAGTTGTGTGTATCAGAATTAGATAAATTCCCCATCCCCTATCAATTATACCAGTTTTTTCAATTTCAATTTTATAATGAACTGAAAGAGGTCACTGCGAACATCAACATAATTAAAACCAGAAGATGGACAAAAGGAAAGACCAAAACTCAACACTGACATCTCAATTTTAGTGAATGATCTCTCAGATAAATTAATGATGGTGCTACTTACCCTGTCAGTCTCCATTACTGTCCTGCTGAGAAGCTCTGCTTCATATGTTCCACTAGAACTTGTTCTGTTCTTTCTCTGTCTCTTATTTCTTTGCTGGTTCCTACTCTGCCTCTTTTTACATGTCCACGGCCGCGTCCTCATGTCGGTGTTATTCTCCCCCTGACTCTTGTTGTTGGAGTCCCTGCTGTTTTCTTGTGTACTTTTGTCAATAGTCTGTATTAATCTAAGCCTTAGAACCTCGATAACTTGTATCAGATTCTGAGGTGTTCCCACCTGTTCTATCTAACATATCACTCTAACTTCCTGGTTCTAGACTTACAGCCTGATTCAGAGTATGGCAGTCTTCGAACCAACATACTTGTGGTGAATGTTGGACTGCCGCAGTTGTGGTGGTCCAACCTCCACATTACGAGGTTGGGGGTAGCCCTGACAATCTACAGTCATCTCTGCCAGGACCTTTGATCCTGACAGGCTGAAGGGGGTGGAGGTTGGTATCAACCAGGGTGGCGCTGAAGTTAGCGCCGCCCTGCTGATTATGACCTGGTTCTCCCCCAGCCTTTTTTAATGGCAGTTTAACCGCCATAAAAAGGCTGGCAGAGAACAAGTGCAGGGGGCCACAGAGGGGTCCCTGCACATCCCATGCACTTAGCATGGGCAGTGCAAGGGTCCCTCTACCCAGCTGGTGCCCATCAGCGAGCATCAGCTTTGCCGCCGGCTCGATTATTAGTCGATGACAATGCTGTGGCCACTTTGCTGCTGGGCTGATGGACAGAAACCTTGACATTTCTGGTGAAAATCCTTCTGTTTTTATTGTTTTGTTAGTAGTAAATATTTTTATTTTTGTGTTTTATAAATAGGATGGCAATATTTGTGTTCTCTACATGTTTCATCAATATATTTGTATGTCAATATTAGTGTTGTTGGTATTATGCCATAGGTGCATTCCTACATCTGCAATGGGTTGGTTTATGAATATTCCAGGACTTAAATAAAGATCACAGGTAAAGGTGACTCTGAATCAGACAATATCCACTGCTATTACTATGGGGAAGGTTCTACAAAGTTACTTGAGTGAACAAACAAAAGCTTGCTTGGATCAAAAGCTGTTAACCTATTGGCAAAGAAAAAAATTACTTTGTCCAGACCTCATTAGACAGCCAATAAAGTATCTTTCATGTTCTGTAGTCAGTGTATCCATGAGGTGGGTGTTGTATTGTTACAGTCAGAAGTACCAGTTTCTTTAGCTAAAATGTGGGGAGACTGCAGAAGATTTAAAATGAATAAACTTGCATGAGTGTTACTTGCATTTTTTTTATTGCCTTCCAGAATTTCTTAGTTGTTCTGAAACTTCTCAGTTTAGCAGACCAGACTGAGATTAACTTTCTTTTAAATTAACTGCTCAACAGGTCTGCCTCTTCAGAAGGCATAAAATGTGCATGTCTGTCAAAAGCATCCAAGATATGGATCAATGCCTATCTATTTCTATGGGAAACAGGAGAATTGAAAGAGTCCCCTGATGACTGTAAAGTCATATGTAATAATGCAGACTAGTTACTCGAGTAGTAAATCCTAAATAATTATAGACATAATGACGGGCACAGTTATATTTTTTTATTATTTGTGCAATAAATCATTCAGGTTTCAAAGCTAACTGTGAGAACTTTCAAAGTAACTTTTTGACACTCAGAGGACTCCTTTTTAAATATTTATGTCACCCATATTCAGGCTTAATAGCCCACAAGGTAGGGGGCATGACATTTAAACACCAAACATGTAAAAAATGTATGTCACCATGTTCAGTGACAAGGCCCTTAAATCTGTTTTCCCTGAGGCTGGCCTGTTTCTCCATCTCCTAAAAACCAGAATAAAAAAGCCAAATTCAATGATCAAGTTGAATTTTCGATCAATATTTAGGAACAGGAACTTTTAAAAAGTGACCTTTTCCCCACCTGACGCTCCCTGTCTGTATGGTTTTTACCTGAATTCTAATCCGATGGGTGATAAGGGGGCGTCTTAACAGTGGTCATATCATATTTTGGTGATCCTATTTAAGGAGCACCATGCTGCCATTTGTGAGGCCAGATGATAATAAAAGTGATTTCACTCAGCGTTGGCAAGTTCGCTTGAGCAATCTGCAGCTACAATGATGAACTGCAAATCTTATTTCTCCTTGGCTTTTTGTCCTCTTGCGATGTTAGCATCTGCAGTTGAGATGAACAATCCAGTGATTAACAGAGTGCCCTTTATCATCCAACACTGTGCTAGCCATTTGGAAGCTTGTTAAGGTGGGCTCTCTGCTCAATAAGCAATCCATAGTTACAAACATCTTTAGTAACTATAGGCCCATCTCTTTGCTGCCAATTTATTTTTAAAATGCTGGAAAGTCTGCTTAATATCCAACTTTCAGACTACTTTGAGCAACCTACTTAAAGTACTTAGAGTAGCAACCTAAAGAATACTTACAGGTGCACCCTACTCAATCAGAGTTTCATCTCCGCCACAGCATGGAGACTGTACTATTAGAAATATCAGACCATAACAGGATGTTTCTGGAGCAAGGCAAAAATGTGGCACTAACCCTACTCAATCTTTCTGTAACATCTGATACCTTCCTACATATGAGTGTCCTGCAATGACTCACCAACCTAGAGGTTGGGGTATTATGTGGGGATGGGTGAAGTGGTTCCTTAATTCTAGAGGACATTTGGTATGGGTGGCATATTCTATATCTGCTGTTGAAGTGGTTAAACAGGGAGTGCTGCAGGGCTCCTCTCTGAGTCCTACTTTAATTATTGTCTTCATCAACCCCTACAGTGGTATTGGTGGAATCCTTCTGATACAAAACCATTTCTTACACATATGATACCAAGCATTTTTTTTTGCCTTTGAGGAGGTCCACTTCTTGGTGAACAAATCATTTAAAGATTGCATGCAGGTGGTCTTTAATTGGATGCATTGTAGCCAGTTGAGATGCTTAAAGAAAGAAGGGGGATTCGGAGGATTAATGGTCCAGTATATGCCCTCCTGTGGATACTACTATGTAATGAAATACACTGTTCCAAAAAGAAAAGAGAGACAGGGAGAACACTAGGGAGTCCTAATTATTAGGAGCAAGAGTCCTCACACACCCTATTGGGTATCATGCTTCATCATCGGACGTGCTCCTCGTCAGACCAGCGCGGCAATGTCTGACGGGCACCCCCGTGGGGGGCTCTTTGCCGGAGATCTTTTCTCGATGATGCCACAAACCCCAAGAGTGAGTAAGGAGAAAAAGAGGAGAGATCAATAGAAAATCTAAAATTGGCTCAAGACCCTAACTGAGTACTAAGTTTATTTGTCTGTGTTGGGTGATGGTCAAGATTAAAAATGTAACAAGAGAGTGAAATAGAGATAATGCTCAACCACTCTATACCAACTATTTAAGGAAGAGAGGAGGCCAGGAACTACCAGACCTTCCTCAAAATGAGGTTGACATGTTTCACGTCTCTTTGTTCCAAAAGGATCCTATGACGCTTCTTCAGGACCTAATGCATCTTAAACTTATCCTTCAATAAACTAAATTGACTCCTGCAATCTGGAACTGTCAGTAAAAATGTTACCAGTCACTTACACGAGTCCAATCTGACCCGAACTTGTGTTCCTATTAGTCACCCTGAGGATGTATAAAAACAATTAACAACATGTAGCTTATTTTCTAGATAATCATTGTCAGGATAAGAACAAAATATCGTCAATAAAACAAAAAACAAGTGACAAACTGTGCAACACAAGGTGATGGTGTTGGTGGTGGCAAACCCATGCAAAATGAATAAAGATGGGCTTACCCTCCCAAGTCGGGACCGGGCTTCATGGGATCACACAGGCCATAAGGCAGGCTTACAAAAACTCTGATCGTCAAGTAGACAAAAAAGCAAGGAAAAACACACCTCTGTTACAGTACAGATTGAGACTTAGGGGATCATTCTGACCCTGGCGGTCATGGACAGCCAGGGCCAACGACCGCGGAAGCACCGCCAACAGGCTGGCGGTGCTTCCGGGGGCATTCTGACCACGGCGGTAAAGCGGCGGTCAGAAAAGGGAAGCCGGCGGTTTCCCGCCGGCTTCCCGCTGCCCCAGGGAATCCTCCACGGCGGCGCTGCAAGCAGCGCCGCCATGGAGATTCCGACCCCCTTCCCGCCAGCCTGGTTCTGGCGGTTCTCACCGCCAGAACCTGGCTGGCGGGAACGGGTGTCGTGGGGCCCCTGGGGGCCCCTGCAGTGCCCATGCCACTGGCATGGGCACTGCAGGGGCCCCCTAACAGGGCCCCACATTGATTTTCAATGTCAGCGTGGCAGACACTGAAAATCGCGACGGGTGCAACAGCACCCGTCGCACACCAGCAACTCCGCCGGCTCCATTCGGAGCCGTCTTCCTCGTTGCTGGTGCTTTCCTGCTGGGCGGGCGGGCAGCCTTTTGGCGGTCGCCCGCCAGCCCAGCGGGAAAGTCAGAATGACCGCCGCGGTCTTCTGACCGCGGTACGGTCTTCTGGTGGTGGCCGGCGGCTTCCGCCGCCGGCGGGGGTCAGAAACACCCCCTTAATCCATCAAATGGCAGAGTGTGCTTAACTTGTACAATAATTGTATGAAAAATTTCATTCATCGTAGAGCACATATTAACCCACCCGTGTGGTGTCACTAAAACTGGTCATAATCAGAAGGAACAAGAGACCAGTATGGATCCGGGGTTACTGTGTCTGATTACTTATACAGTGAAAAAAACTTCACTTCAGCCCCGCAAATAACTACTAAGCGGACAGGCAGTAGAAATGGAAAATGTGGACCTATCACTTGTGCAGGCCTCACATCCGGCACACGTGTTAACCAAATTTCCTACACTGGGCATTTTAGAAAAGTTAAAACATTAGCAACAATTAATAGATATTTTTTACAAACCCATTTTGCATATGTCAAGCAATATGTTGAAATACGCTCCATTTGTGTTCAGATAAAGGGTTTTCATATTAGAAATTTTGATTTTTTGGCATGATTACCTTTTCCACCCAAACCATGGCTTACTTTGTCAATGGATTTTATAGTGAAGTTACCCAAAAGTTAAAATTGCACTGTAATGCTTCAGGCTGCAGACCATTTGGCAGAAAGTGATTATTTTATCTCATTACCCAAATTACTCAGTTAAAACATTTGCACATCATTTGTTTACACTACCTGATAATCCAAAAGTCTTAATTACTGCCCGGCCCTATTTCACCTCTAGAACTTTTCCTGCCTTGTATAAGGAGTTAGAAATGGAAGCCAAGCAGTCTAACAGTTACAACCCCCAGATAGGCAGACTGAAAGATTATACTAATGTCTCAAACATTATTTAAAGGGTCAAGCCATATAAAAAGGAGAAGACTGGGGTAAGCCACCCCAGACAGCTTGCCTGGGTTACAATGGGCCAACACTAGAGACTACATAGCATCGACTGGTTGGCACCTTCTGGGTGTTTAACCTGCTTTGTTGACTTCTTCAAATGTGTGTATTAGGTATGGTGCATCTACTATTGAGGGTGAAGGTCACTCTTCAGCACCTTTTGTTTCTGCTGGATTTGGTGCTGATCGGTTCTGCATCCAAATGAGTGTGCCCGTTAGACTCCTCAGGGTGTGGGATAGGTTTGGCCCTGTAGTCACACTCAGATTAATTAGCCCTGTGATGCGGGCTTCCATACCTTGGCAGGCAAGTTGCCTCTATATTTATAGCATGCAGTAATATTATGCATGTTCGCTCTACAGACGTAGGTGGTCATTACAACCCTGGCGGTCGGTGTTAAAGCGGCGGTAAAACCGCCAACAGGCTGGCGAAAAAAAAAATTGGAATTGCGACCGTGGCGGAAACCGCCAACATAGACAGCCCCTTTAACACTCCAACCGCCAAGGCCGTACAAACAAACACCACGGCGGTAACCGCCAACAGACAGGCGGAGGACAATGTAACGCCCACAGAATTACAACAGTCCAATCCGCCACCTTTTCCGGGGCGGATTCACCGCGAACAAAAACACGGTGGAAACAGGACTTGGAAGGGAAAACGCTCACCTCTACACACCCCATGAGGAATCAGGACGCCATTGAACCTGAGCTCCAGATACTGCCAGCCTTTATCTTCCTGCTTCTCTACCAGGAACAACAAAGATGGCGGCGAAGACCACGGTGAGTACTGCACCTATGACACAGGGTAGAGGGGAGGGAAAAAAGAGTGACACACACACACAACACGCAACACCCCCACCCACACCCTCACCCACAACAACACACACACTAATACATCATGATACATTACAGTTACACCCCCCAACCCCCACTGGAAGAATGCAAGGACAAAAGGAAATGATTTGAATGATTGTAATATATTCAAATACATGAATCAAAAATATATACATATATAAAGATATTCACACCATAAACACATATATACACCAAGAATACAAGTTCAAGGGATTCCACCATCATAGTCCGTGGACCACTGGGCACAAAATGCATGGGCGAGGCCCACACTCAATACCCGAACAAGACGGAGAGAACACTGCTGGGGCATCACATAGAAATAAAACAGGCACCTCAGGGGGAAGTGAAGGGGGGGCACCTCAGCCGGATGAGTGCACAACGCCAGATCCACGAGGGGGCTCCATGCCCACTGCTGCATCCTGGGGAGTGCAAAGCCACAGTCTCTCAAGTCTCTCAAATGGGTGGGTTGCCCACTGCTTTATCCTGGGGAGTGCAAAGCCACAGTCTCCCATGTCACTCCAGTGGGTGGGTTGCCCACTGCTTTATCCTGGGGAGTGCAAAGCCACAGTCTCTCAAGTCACTCCAGTGGGTGGTTTGCCCACTGCTTTATCCTGGGGAGTGCAAAGCCACAGGCTCTCAAGTCTCTCCAGTGGGTGGTTTGCCCACTGCTACATCCTGGGGAGTGCAAAGCCACAGTCTCTCAAGTGGATAACAGTCTCCACTGGTTCTGGAGGGGGCTATGTGCCCAGAGTGCTTCATCCTGCCAAGGACTGAGTTAGTGGATTGTCATTCTCCACTGGTTCTGGAGATGGCTTTGTGCCCAGAGTGCTTCATCCTGGTCGTGGCGGCCTCAGTAGCGTTGGAATCTTTGGCGCTCACTGCCCTGCGGTGCTTGTTGCGGTGGTGTCCTGTTCAGCTGTGCTGGTGGCGGAGGTGACCTTTGCAACGGTGCGGGTGGCGGCGGTGTCCTGTTCAGCAGTGCTTGTTGCGGCGGTGTCCTGTTCAGTGGTGCTGGTGGCGGCGGTGTCCTTGGCAGCGGTGCTTGTTGCGGCGGTTTCCTGTTCAGTGGTGCTGGTGGCGGCGGTGTCCTTGGCAGCGGTGCTGGTGGCGGCGGTGTCCTGTTCAGTGGTGCTTGTTGCGGCGGTGTCCTGTTCAGCGTTGCTGGTGCCAGTGGTGTCCTTGGCAGCGGTGCTTGTTGCGACGGTGTCCTGTTCAGCGGTGCTGGTGGCGGCGGTGTACTTGGCAGCGGTGCTGGTGGCGGCGGTGTCCTTGGCAGCGGTGCTTGTTGCGGTCTTGTCCGCCTTGCAGGTTTTCCCAGACCTGTCGGTTTTACTGTGTCCGTTCCCCACCTTGGATGGTGGCGCAGCTGTCTCCACACTCCCAACTGAACCCCTGGGAGCGGCTTTGGTGGCTGATTTCTTTCCTCTCTCCCGCCGGGCACTGGCCAACTTTTTCTCCTTTTGAGGTGGGGGACTGTCCGTGCTCTGGCTCCTTGCCACACTGGCTGCCCTGCTGCCTGGCGCACTCCAGAAGCCGGTTACTACTGGCACCACTGTTCCCGCAGATGTTGTGGCTGAGGCGCTGGGTTGGGACTTGGACAGGCGGGCCCTAGGAGACTGAAGGGGTGGGGGAGGTGAGGGAAAGAGGTCAAGGTTGGACAGGAAAAATATTTTGGGCACACTGGGACGGGTAGATGGAGGGGGTTTGGGAGTAGAGGAAGAGGTAGTAGTTGTAGGAGGTGTACGTTTGCTGACTTTGAGTGAAGGTGCATGGGCTGGAGGCTGTTGTGAGGTGGATGGCTGTTGGGTGGGTGTGTGGCTGTGTTTGTGTACCTTGGGAGGTGGGCTCATAGACACACTGGGAGAGGACACAGGGGATGTGTGAATGGTAGGGGGGTGGTGAGTGCACGTGAGCGGGGTGTGGTGGTGGGTGTGCTGGTGATGGAGGTAGTGGCTGAGGATGTAGTGCATGCAGGTGTGAGTGGAGGCGAGACAGGGAGGGAGGAGGGAGACGAGGAGGAGGGGGACACAGTGGAGGCAGTGGATGTTGGTATGTCTGCATGTGTATGATGCTTGCGTGAGTGCCTGTGGGATGTGTGGTGCTTATGTTTGCCTGAGCTTCCCTTGTCTGTTGACGTGTGTGCATGCTGGTCTGATGGTGTGCTTGGGATAGGCTGAGGCACAAGGGTTTGGGTCTGGGTGGAGGAAGTTGGAGGGGGGAGGCTAGAGACAGGGACAATGGCTGCCATCAGTGCTGAGGCCAAAAGCTCGCTGTTGGGCTGCCTGACCAGAATGAATGCCCTCCAGGTATGCATTGGTTTGTTGCAACTGCCTCTCTACACCCTGGATGGCATTCAAAATGGTAGACTGCTGAACAGTGAAGGACCTGAGGAGGTCAATAGCCTCCTCACTGAGGGCAGCAGGGGTGACAGGGGCAGGGGCTGAGGTGCCTGGGGCGAAGGAGATGCCCACCCTCCTGGGTGAGCGGGCACGGGACACACACTGAGGGGCTGCTGGGAGGGCGGTGCTGGTAGGGGGGGTGGCGGCTGTACCTGTAGATGCGGGGGGCACAGATGGGACCGCCACCGCAAGGGAGATCCCATCAGAGGAGGAGTCCGTATCGCTGGTCTCAGCTCCTGTCCCCGCCGTGGAGCTCCCCTCGCCCTCAGTTCCACTGGTGAATTCAGACTCCGTTGTGTCGCCCTCCAGGGCCATGTGGGATGCAGCTCCCTCCTGCTCCGGTGACACTGCTCCTCCGCCTGATGATGCTAATGCACACAAGAACAGGGAGACCAATGTCCTCCCATCTTTTCTGGCAGTGGGTGCTCCTTCTGTGGTAGACCCCCAGGGTCCGGACTTCCTTGGCGATGGCAGGCCAAATATCCTTCTTCTGGTGGGCGCTGACCTACAGGAATAGTACAGGGGAAAAGGAGAAGATATAACCGTCCGCACCATCACAGTCATTGGCCCGCATCCCTACCCTTGCCATGACGCACATGCACTCACCGTCGTTTCATGCACGCCTCATTCTCCCCCCCTATCTTTCATCCACACCACTCCAAACAGCCATTGCCCATACAGCATGCTCACAGTGTACTCACCTGTTTGTCCGGCGGACCGTAGAGTAGCATGTACTGGGGGAGGACCCCATCCACTAGTTTCTCCAACTCCTCCATGCTGAAGTCAGGGGCCCTTTCCCCAGACACACGAGCCATTGACTCTTTCAGACTGAGGTCACAGCAGCACTTGCAGTGTAGGTCCTTTCCTGTCGAAGATCAGGTATCAAGTGGTTGAACAGAGAGAAAATTGCGGTCACATCCGTGACGGTGCGTACCGTCACCGCCGGCGTACATCGTCATTGGCTCCTGGGACCCATAGGGTCCAGTGTTAACCAATGCAGGAGTGCGCCGAGGTCTTCGACCGCCTACCGTGACGGTGTACAACGCCAGCGCAGTTACCTCATATCCCCTTGTCCCACTTTACAGGTCAGGCAGCCGCCATTTTAGGGGTCCACATGGCATTATTTTGGACTGCGTCACACATATCTAGGCCTTGCTTAAACACTAATACAGCCATATGCCGATTTGCAAACATTTTCCGATTAAGTTGTGTTTACGTACCTCAGAGTTGGTTGACTCTCTGCTCACTGTTCTCCATAGGCAACGTCCGCTGGGACAGGTGAGGAGATGGCGGCATCCTCCGGTGTACAGACTGCTGGTGGACCTGTCGACAATGGAGGAGAGACATGTGATCATCACCTACAGGCTTGATCGTACCACAATCCTGGAACTGTGTGCCCAGTTGGAGCCAGACATGATGTCAGTTATCCGCCATCCCACAGGAATCCCCCCTCTAGTGCAGGTGCTGTCAGTACTCCATTTCCTAGCAAGTGGGTCTTTTCAAACAACAGTGGCCATAGCATCAGGGATGTCCCAGCCTACGTTTTCCAACGTGTTGTCCAGAGTGTTGTCTGCCGTGCTGAAACACATGCGCAGCTACATCGTTTTCCCTCAGGTGGAGGATTTGCCTACAGTGAAAGGTGACTTCTGTGCCCTGGGACATATCCCCAACATCATAGGTGCCATTGATGGGACACATGTGGCCTTGGTCCCCCCCGCAGGAGTGAACAGGTGTACAGAAACCCGAAGAGTTACCATTCGATGAATGTGCAGATGGTGTGTTTGGCCGACCAGTACATCTCCCATGTAAATGCAAAATTTCCTGGTTCAGTGCATGACGCTTGCATTCTGAGGAATAGCAGCATCCCTTATGTGATGGGGCAACCCCAGAGGCACCGAGTGTGGCTAATAGGTGAGGACATGGACCCTATACAGTGTGAATAGGTGTCTGGGGATGTCCCTATGAGTTAGTGTGTGTCTAACTGCTGTCTGTCGCCATTTGCAGGTGAATCTGGTTACCCCTACCTGTCATGGCTAGGGACCACTGTGAGGAATCCCAGGACAAGGGCAGAGGAACGCTACAATGAGGCCCATGGGCGAACTAGGAGGATTATAGAGAGGACCTTCGGCCTTCTGAAGGCCAGGTTCCGGTGCCTCCATATGACAGGTGGTTCCCTATTCTACTCACCAAAGAAGGTATGCCAGATCATCGTGGCCTGCTGTATGCTTCACAACTTGGCTTTGCGACGACAGGTGCCTTTTCTGCAGGAGGATGGTCCAGATGGAGGTGTTGTGGCAGCTGTGGAGCCTGTGGACAGTGAAGACGAGGAAGCAGAAGAAGAGGACAGAGACAACAGGAACACAGTGATCCAGCAATACTTCCAGTGAGACACAGGTAAGAAGACAACACAGCCTGCTACATCTGATTTAATTCTGCTGCCTCTCATCTGTCTGTCATTTTCACCCAGTGTATGGTCACTGAGTTGTCACTTTCCCTTACGATTTCACAGATGTGGGTCCCACTGTGTGACATCTGCTTTGTTTCCGCATGGACTAGAGCTGTGTGACATAGGAATGTTGACAATACAATGGACATTTCTATTTCCCTCAGTTATTGCAAATACACAATTGTGAAAGCACAGACTGACTGCAGATTGTTTTGTGATTTAAGGGTGTTTAGTTAAGTGCTAAATAGTGGAGGGGGTTGTAAAATGGTCAGGGGTGATGGTGGAGGAATATCCATGGCAAAGTCCAGTCTATTTGTCTCACAGGTGCATTGTCCAAATGGGCATAGGAAGTGGAGCTGGGGCAGTTTAAGTATGGTCAGGGTGACAAAGTGGGACAGAAGGATGACAAATCAGGGTGGTCTCATTTCTTGGCGGGGGTCTTGGCATTGTTCTCTGTCTTTGTCCTAGATCTCAGGGACCGCTTGCGGGGTGGTTCTCCATCTGCAGGGGGTGGGGTGCTGGTGTCGTGGTCCTGTGGCGGTGCCTCCTGTCCACTAGCGCCGGCGGAGGTGGTGGGTAGTTCATCGTCCAGGCTAGTGTCAGGGGCCCCTTGTTGTGCCACAGTGTCCCTCCTGGTGTTGACAAGTTCCTTCAGCACCCCTACAACGGTGCCCAGGGTGGAATTGATGGATTTTAGTTCCTCCCTGAATCCCAGATACTGTTCCTCCTGCAGCCGCTGGGTCTCCTGAAACCTGGCCAGTACCATTGCCATTGTCTCCTGGGAATGGTGGTAGGCTCCCATGATGTTGGAGAGGGCCTCGTGGAGAGTGGGTTCCCTGGGCCTGTCCTCCCCCTGTCGCACAGCAGCCCTCCCAGTTCCCCTGTGTTCCTGGGCCTCTGTCCCCTGAACCGTGTGCCCACTGCCCCTAGGTCCCTGGTGTTGTTGGGGTGGTGGGTTAGCCTGGGTTCCCTGTAGTGGTGGACACACTGCTGATTGACGTGTCCTGGGGACAGAGGGATGGGCCCACTGGGTGGGTGCTGTGCTGGTGTTTCCAGAGGGGGGAAGCTCTGTAGTGGCCTGTGCCAGTGTGAGGGGAACCGACTGTCCCGAGGTCCCAGATGGGCCGGGCTGGTCATCTAGATCCAGTTGGACAGAGCTGCTGTCATCACTGTGGGCCTCTTCTGTGGGTGGAGTGGACATGTCTGGACCCTCCTGTCCGGTGACGTTGGGTAGGGGTCCTGCAGTGGTGTAAAGGCATGATTATTGCATCTGTGTGTGCCATGGTGTGCAATGGGTGGGTGACCCTGTACCCCAGTGCTTGCATTCCTGTGTAAGACCTTGTGTGATAATGGTTTTGGGGGGTGTATGGGTGTGTGCAGTGGACATGCTTTGGTGATGGGTGTCCATGCTTTGGTGTTACATGCAGGGCTTGGGTTTGGGATGTGTGGTTTGTGATATTGGGACATACGTGAGGAGTTGGAGTGATGGGTTGAGGGTGAGGGTGGGGGTATGTGATGGCATGCAGGTGGGGTGGGGGGATAAGGTAGTAAAGATTTGCCTTACCAGAGTCCATTCCTCCAGCTACTCCTGCGAGGCCCTCAGGATGCAGTATAGCCAAGACCTGCTCCTCCCATGTAGTGAATTGTGGCAACTAGAATTATGGAGCTGGACCTATTCTGTTCTCTGGAAGAAATATTGTGTATCATACATCGTTTTCTGTGAAATACTGTAATACCCCGAAGGTCTTTCCACCTCTTCCTGATGTCATCCCGTGTTCTTGGGTACTGTCCCACTGCGTTGACCCTGTCCACGATTCTTCGCCATAGCTCCATCTTCCTAGCTATGGTGGTGTGCTGCACCTGTGATCCAAATAGCTGTGGCTCTAACCGGATGATCTTCTCCACCATGACCCTGAGCTCCTCCTCAGAGAACCTGGGGTGTCTTTGTGGTGCCATGGGGTGGTGTGGGTGATGTGTGGGGTGGTGTGTGTTGTGATGTGTGGGATGATGTTTAGAGGTGTATTGTGTGAGGTGCTTGGATGTTGTGTGAGTGATGGTGTAGGGTGCCTGTGGATGCTATTGTTCTTTCTGGTGGTGTCTCTCTCTGGCCTTCTGTCGCAATTGTTGACGTAAGGGTTTGTGGGTGATGTGGGTGTGTGTTTTATATTGTATTGGATGTGTGGGAGTGGTGTCTGTATGTGTATCAGGTGTGTGTATTTCGAATTGTCCAATGTGGTTGTGTTTTGTAGATGTGGGTGTATTTTGAGTGCGGCGGTGTGTACCGCCAATGGAATACCGCGGTTGAAAGACTGCTGCGTGGATTCGTGGTTCGTGATAGTGTGGGCGTATTCCTGTTGGCGTGGCGGTGGAGGTTTTGTTATCACCAGTATATTACTGACCTTTGGTGTGGCGGACTTGTGTTGGTGTCTGGATTTTGGCGGATTCCGACCTGTGGGTCATAATGCCCGTGGCGGAATTCCGCAGCCGCGACGGTGTGTTGGCAGTCTTCTGCACGGCGGTAAGCGGCTTTTACCGCCAAAGTTGTAATGAGGGCCATAGTCCTTTTTAAATTAATTCTGGGGCAATCGTGTTTTTGATGTCCTGATGAACGCCCGGAACCATTTGTGGCTGATAGTATAGGGTGGAAACATATTGACAACTAGATTTTGAGGGTCATAGGACCATTAATCCCGAAGTACCCCACTATGACAAATACTACACATAAATTAGATTTTACTCATGCCCACCCCATCCACTAATAAAGGGACACCTTGGAGTGGTGGATTAATTTTTAATTGTTTCCCCCGGGACCTTGATTATACACAAAGTGCTACCTGGAATACGGTGAAGCCCATCCAGGCTTTTAGCAGCCAGGATTAGCCCAATGATGAAGCATGTCACTGTTAGAGTAAGTGAGCATTGTATTATAACAAACATGGGGCCAGATGTAGCAAAGGTTTGCGACTCGCAAACGGGCAGAATCGCAATTTGCGACAGTGCAAAATCGGAAATGGGATGCAAAAAGGCCATTTCCGACTCGCAAAAAGCGATGTGCCCCGTTTGCGAGTCGCACCCGTTGCGACCCCCTTTTGCGACCCGCAATGTGCGTGTCGCAATTTGCGACTCGCAAAGCTTATGCAATTGCAACTCGCAAATTGCGACTAGTCGCAAAAAACCCAGTTTGCAAGTCGCATTTACCACTAACTCAGAGCAGGTGGTAACCATTACCAAAGTATAAAAGGAGACCCAGAAGGCATCTGGGTCACTCAAGATGGCGGACATATACCTGATAGCAGTGAGGAGGAGAGTCTACGCAGCCCAGCAGAGGAGGAGGAGGGGCCACAGCCAGGAGAAGATATATAGAACAAGGCAGACCCTTTTCCAGCAAACTGAAGAGGAGATCTATGCTAAATACCGCCTTAGCAGCGCTGCCATTCTAGAATTAATAGATTTACTAAAACCACAGCTAGAACACAAGACCCTGCGTGGCTGCGCCATCCCTACGCATGTGCAAGTACTATGCGCACTGCACCTCTTGGCATCAGGGAGCTATCAGGGGGTCATTGCCGTGGCAGGTGGGGTATCCCAAAGTGCAGTGTCAAGGTTCCTCAGGGCATTCCTAGATGCCTTAGTAGCGCACAGGTCTCAGTTCATATACTTACCAAGGAATGAGGCAGAAATTAACAGCACGAAGCTGGACTTTTACCGCATTGCCCACTTCCCCCAGGTCATTGGATGTGTAGATGGGACACACATTCAAATATGCCCCCCGCTAATCTGGAACATATTTTTCGCAACAGAAAGTGTACCCACTCACTCAACATACAGGTTGTTTGTGATGCCCATTACGTCATCACGGACATCGTAGCTAAGTTTCCAGGCAGTACCCATGACTCCTACATTTTTAGACATAGTGGGATCCATCAACGCCTGGAACGTGGGGAGTTTGGAGACGGATACCTCCTAGGTAGAGCTGCATACACCTTGCAGACACACACACAGGTCACTGTGCACGACTATCTGGACTTACTAACAGTGTACTTTTGTGCCCAACAGGTGACAGTGCATATGCTCTAAGGCCATGGATCATGACTCCATTTTTAACACCCAGCAATGAATCAGAGAGGCAATACAACAGTGCGCATAAGAGGACCAGGAACCTGATCGAGCGCACCTTTGGACTCCTGAAGGCAAGATTCCGATGCCTCCACCGCAGCGGAGGCGCCCTCCAATACACCCCCATTACCGCCTTCAAAATTGTGGTCGCATGCGCCATCCTCCACAACATAGCCACCAGACGTGGGCTACCTCTCACCCCTGCAGACCCAGATCCTGATGAGGAAGAGCAAGAACAACCACACCGCCATCATGGGGATAGGAGTCTAGCTAATCAAGGCAGACTGAGACGGGAACACATCGCAACGCAATATTTTGGACGGTAAGTGTAAACTCCCACCATACTCACCCATTAACCAGACACTCCTTTTGTTAAGTGGAAGAGAAATAACAGTTTTAATAATGTAATGGATGAACTATATACATGATTCAATTGTCCATGGGCAGGGAAATGCCAACCACTCATGTGGCACATTAAAGCCATGTGCCACATTTGTTTGTCCGGGCTGTTGGCTAACTTCTCCTGCCCCTCCTGCCAGCCTGGCTGGTCCCAGCCGCATCTATGGTGCTCTGCCTCCCACTCCTTAGCACCCTACTGTCAGTGGCAGATACACTGCTCACTGTGGAGCCCTCTTCACTATCTTGGGGTGTTTCCCCGGTGGCCCTCGACATCTCACGTGTCTCCATTAGTTCAATGATATGTGTGAGACGTCCCAGGCCCCTGGCAACATCCCCAGCAAAATGGCCCATCTCAATTTGCAGGCCAACTGTCCTCCTCGACAGGCCTGTTGTGTTGATGGCTAGCCTGCCGATTGATGTGGCCATCCTGTCCAGTCTTAACATAATCTGCCTATCCCTGCGCCGCCCAGCCTCTGCCTGACCCAGCAGTCCGGCCGCCAGTTCCCTGATGGCAGAGGCAATGTCCCCAGTGTTCTGGCACATCAGGTCCATCCGCCTGTTGAGGTGCTGCATGCTTGCCTGGTTTTGTCTTTCAATGCGGTGCAGCACCCCACTGATCCTGCCCAATGTTGTGTTTCGCAGGCGCTGACCCCGCAGCAGATGTGCCTCACTGCTGGTTGGAGGATGATTCCGGATATCAGACGCTCTTGCCCTGCGACGCCTGCGCAGTGGTGGCTGCCCTGTCCTCGCACCTGTATCCTCCCTGGCTGTTGCTGGGGCAGCTCCTGGCGTTGCTGTTGCAGCAGGCGTTACAACTGCAGGAATGCTGCTGACTGTGCATGTGGGGGTGCTGGAGGGTCCTGGGGTGTCCTCCTGGGCATGGGTGCTTGGGGTGTAGGGGGTGTCTTGCTGGAGACCTGTGGGACATGGGGAACACACTGTCAGTGTCTAGTATCTGTTGCACAATTCCTAATAAACATTTGCCTATGCACTGCCTATTGGACTACATTTCCCATAATGCATCATTCTGGCTTTTTCTACCCTGAAATGGAGCTAATTTGGTTGTGCATGCACATGTGTACATGGTGGGTGGGGTATGACATTGATAGGGGTACAGGCTTATCACATGGTACTCACCGGTTGATGTGCTGGGCTCTGAAGTGTCCAGGTCCCCAAATCCACACACTGCCTCCGGCTCAAAGGTTTGCTCAATCCTGTCTTCAAGGGGTGTGGGTGGTGGCACAGATGATGGTCCCCCTCCAGTGCCTCTCATCTCCCGGAGCCTTTCTGCCACCCTCTCCTTGGTCCGGGAGCGGAGGTCATACCACCTCTTCCTTATGTCCTCAATTGTCCTGTGGCTCACCCCCAGGGCATTGATTTTCTCCTGCATTTCCTGCCAGATTTTTCTTTTGGTGGCCTCTGGAACAGTGAGGGCAGCTCTCCCAAAGAGCTCATCATGGTGCTGACAACATTCTTCGGTCAGCACCTCAAGCTCCCTCTCAGAGAATTTAATTTTCCTTTTTCGGGGGGTTCCCTCCATGGCTGCTGCAGCTAGCTCAGTGTGCAGACTGGCAGTTGTAAAAGGGTGTGGTCCAGCCTCCTCCCAGGTGTATTTGTTAACTTCCTGGCTGTGATGTCACCATCATGTGCCAGGAAGTGTTTCCAGAGTGTTTTGGTGTGCTTTCTGGAGTGTTCTGCTGCACCTGCAAGCAATTTTGAGGGAACTCGCAATTTGCGACACCAACTCGTTAATTGCGAGTTCGTTTTTTGCACACTCGCAAACAGCGACCTCGCAATCTGCGGACTCGCACACAGCGTTGCGAGTCCGGATGCGAGTCGCTAAATCGGACCGGTTTCTTTCCTGGCATACCAATTTGCGAGTCGCATTTTGCGAGTCGCATTGACTCGCAAAGTGCGACTCGCAATTTTTTTGTTTCCTACATCTGGCCCATGGTGCTTGTCTGAGTTTCTAAACCAGCTAGGCGTTAGATTATTGGCAGACGTATTATGTATGACTACAATAACAGAAAACCAACAGAAATCACCCAAATACTGTACTGGCAGCTGTTTTCATTTACTTACAAGTCAGTGTCACACACATTATCACACAATTTGCAGCTGAATGTCACTCAAATGCGCACAAATCATGTCAATGTGAATTCAATCTGAAAAATTGACAGACATGTTGATACTACCATAAAAGTGGGCGTGCAAGTGGGTAGACCCATTAGGCTACCCCATGTATGCTGCTCTGTGTATATTTTACTCCAAAAAAAGCAATTACTTGAGTAAGGTATCCCAATGTCTCCCTTTAGGTGTTCTTTTTAAATTCATTATATGAGATCTAGGTTCCCTAGATCTAAAACTGCCAAGCCAGACTTACAAATCACATAACGTTGTATTTGAACATAAATGTGGCTGCAGCTCAAACAATAAAACTGCAATATCAAACACATTTTACTGAAGAAAGTTAAGAACAAGGTGACCCAATGAATTGTCTCTAAATTTCTTCGCATGAACGAACGTCTTGGCGTTTATTAAATTGCGTTTTCATTTCGTATTGAATGAGAGTAACAACCATCATTCCCATATTTTGCTTTAAAATACAAAATTAATTAGGTCCATAAAGCAAAGTCTTGGAAGGCAGCCAACTGAATTGCGCATTCTAGCACGCTTTGCTTCTGTGGGAAGGAGCCGGGTTGATTAAGGAGTTGATTGGTGAAAGCTTATGTACCCAAAGTTTATGTGGACTGTAATTGAGAGATATCTTTGTAATGAAGGGTTTATGAGCGGATGCCATGCCAAAGTGATTGGAAGTTGTAAACCTTTAAACAAAAACTTGAATGCTGATGCATCATGCTCCGTTTTGTGATAAAAAACATACGAAGAATTTTTGCAGTGGCTGAACCTGAAACACCTTGACAACTTCAAACAAGTACTTTATAAGAGCCATGCACAATGCACCTGATGCATAACCTGAAATAATGCAAACTAATCTGCTTATGAATCGAGCCCCACGGCGTACCAGTTGCCTCGAACCACGTAAAGCAAAATGTTTAGGCACCTTTTATATTGTCTAATAAAATACAAGGTAATGGATTTGCCCATCTAATAAAGGTTTGACAGATTCGTGTTTCTGTGGTGTGCGAGCAAAGATTTTCAGAGCTCTGTAAAACCGAAGACATGTTTATGATGCAGGAATAAGCCTCCCATAAAAACCATGGCACAAAAAAGGGCCCATACTGAGTTTAACTAAATCGCAGAACACTTTACAGTATTTCACAGAAAACGATGTATGATACACATATTTCTTCCACAGAACAGAATAGGTCCAGCTCCATAATTCTAGTTGCCTTAAAACATAATCGTTTTGGATTATTTATCTAAAATACATTAAGTCAATAAAAGATGACGTGTTTGTAGTTGGCAATGTCAACTGAGAGAGTAGTGCTGTTTGCCTCGAGCAGCATTGATGTTCAGTTGCAACGATAGGCCATCTCGAACAACATTGCTTTTCACTCTACGCCATGCACACAGGCCAAGTTATCCTTCAGAGTGCCAGACACCTTCAGCAAGGTTTTCTTTCTTTGCCAACAGCACTTTCCATGTTGAGAATACGAAGTCTAGGGGCCCGGTTCTTTTCTTGTAGGTTGTTGCTTACATTTGCAATACATTTTTATTAGAAGTTCAAAATAACTTTTCGTATTACAAAAAAAATTACTTGAAGTAGTTTTCTTGTGAGTACATAAACTCACAGGTTCAGAGAGCGTGTGGGAGGCAGTTTCCAGAACTGAAAAGCCCTGTGTGTTCGAGCACACCAGCCACACTACAAACTCCACTGCCACCTCTTCCTACCTTCTGAAAAAGCCAGGAAATGTTTCATTAGCAGGGCTTTAAAGGGCATCAAAACACCGCAAAATTAATGAGAGTGTGAGGTGCGGAGGATTTTTTCACTGGCAAAAATATTTTCCCTTGTGTACATTTGCTCATTTAAAAATGGAATTCACAAGAGTATTCCAGTTGTACCCCAGAAAACATGCGGATGTTGCTTGCTGGTTTCCACGTGTACTTACGGAAACCTTTTTTGAAAGTGCCATAATACGCACCCATGTAAAATCCTAGGTCTGTTGGTGCAGATGTATGACTTTGAATAGGCCCCTCTATTTCTAACAGTTTTAAAAGTGAAGCTCTATGCCCCAGAAAAGAAAGTTGTAAACTGAATAGCCAGGACTGTCTCTGCAATTTTTTAATGATGTGTCTGTGCACCCCAGTAACTTAAAACAGTGTGCAGTGGTGTAGCAATGTTACATCGGTCCCCAATACAAAACAAAATGTTCACCCACATATCCAGTCCTCCAGTTCCTCGAGCTAATCCTAGATTGCCACATAGTAGCCAAGTGGCCCCATCTCAGAAGTGCCACCTGTGGATAATTTGGAATTTTCAGCCAACAAAATGGGGCCGATTGATCTTGAACAGGCCAAATTAATGACCCTCTAACTGCCTCTCAAGTTGGGCTGTGGAAGTGATGTAGTTCACCCCCGTTCCTGTCAAACGTTGATATCTTGTCACAATTCCAGGCCTCATACATGTTATGGTATGAGGATTATATATTATTTTTCCAGCCAATACCTGATTATTGCTTTTGGCATTATGTATATGGGTACATGTTAGACCTGGCAGCTCTTGGCGTGGTTTCCCTCTACTTCTCACCTCCTGTTTTTGGGCCCTGTGCTGTAATTTGTTCTTGCTGGTTTAGATACTCTGGGCACTTTACCACTGCAAACCAAGGGCTCTCTGACTAAAAGTTAATGGTAATTGATTTTCTATGATTGGCACATTTTAATTACTGCTAAGTCCCTAGTAAAGTGTACAATGGGTGCCCAGGGCCTGTAAATCAAATGCAGCTAGTGGGCCTGCAGCAGTGATTGGCCACCCACATGAGTAGCCCTGTAAACATGGCTCAGACCGTCCACTGCAGTGTCTGTGTGTGCCATTGTGCCCTGCCAATTTGACCTGCCCAAACCTTCCCTTTTACTACATGTAAGTCATCCCAAAGGTAGGTCTTAAATAGCCCATGCACAGAGTGCAGTGTATTTAAAAGGTAGGACATGTACTGGTGTATTTTACATGTCCTGATAGTTAAATACTGCCAAATTTGTCTTTCAAGTAAAGTTTCCTATTGGGAGCAGTAAGAGATATGGAGTCTCTGAACTCACAATTAAAAATATATCTTGTCATAGAATTGGTTTTTAGATTGTCAGTTTGAGGGAGGGAGGAGCTGACACATGCACCTAAAAGGGCTATGCTTGTTCCCTCACAATGTAGCCTCCAATCCCCTGGAGTGTGCCTGGGGCCAAGCCTAGGCAAAGCAGCAGGATCTTGTCAACAACAAAGACTCTTCTTTGAAGTTTGCCTAATTCAAAGGCATAAATGAGTATATGTAGTGGACCCCAAACCTTAGACTTTCAGATTACTTCTGGGTCAAGAGGTACCTCTGCCGGGGAGAAGAGCTTGATGCTTGAGGAGGACTTGCCACTCTGCTTGTTGCTGTGCTGTGCTTGCCTGCTGCTGCTGCTTCTGCCTTCAGAGGGAAAGGGCTGGACTTTGCTACCTGAAATCCTGCTTATGAAGTTTCTTTAAGGGCTTGGCCAGAGCTTGCCCCCTGTTCTGAAGTCTGAGGGATATCAAAGACTTAATTTTCCAGTGCCTGGGCTCTTCTGCTGAGAGTCCCGACTTTCTAAGTGGTACCAAATCCAGTCCATGGGCCCTTAGAAGTAGAAGCTGGTAAGCTGTGGGGGTAAATCCTCACACCGCTGTGTGAGCAGCAGAAAAATGGACACAGCATTTGAACTGTGGCTGAAAAATCAACGCATCACTAGTTCAGCGAAGATGTATGGCTGCCGTGCGTCTGGATTTTACATGCTTCACCCTTTGGTGTCAAAATCTTCAACATCACTTCATGGACCCAAGGCTGCTGGTCTGGAAACCAACGCATCACTTGCCCGGCGGAGAAAGAATCAACGCATATCCTCACTTGCTAGTGAGGAATCAATGCATCGCTTGCTTTTCCAAAGCACGCTCGCCAGTGCAGCATTACTTTTTACACATAGCAGGTACTTTGTGCTAAAACAACACATCCATTGATTTCTATGGATTAAGACTCTTTTCACTTTAAAAATTCATATCTCTGCTTCTGTATGCTTGTGTTTTGTGATTGTGGTCTTGTTTGATTTAGGTAAATATTGGCTATTTTCCTAAATTGGGATGGAGTTCTTTTGTGGTGTTTTCACTGTATTACTATGTGTGTTTGTACAAATACTTTACACATTGTATCTGAGATAAGTCTGACTGCTTGTGCAAAGCTACCAAGGCGGTGAGGAGAAGCTATCTGAGCTGTGTATCTCCCCTACCCTGACTAGAATGAGGGACCCTGCTTGGACAGAATGCAAACTGACTGCCAACCAGAGACCCCATTTCTAACATTTGATGATCAGCAGTGAGGATAGCACTTGGATTTGTACTTGACATACAGTGATTGATGTGCACTACTGTTTTATTGCAGACCATTACACAACCACATACTGTTTTTCTCTTAGATTTTTGCTTTTTCATTTTTTTGTGCCTTTGTCCCCGTGTACAGACCTCTGGTGGGCTTGGCTACACTGGAGAACAGGCACATTATACTGACCTATAGACTGGACATGGCCACAATCACAGAGCTGTGTGCCCAAATGGAGCCAGACCTGATATCTGCTATCCGTCACCCCACTGGGAGATCCCCTCTTGTGCAAGTGCTATCAGTACTTCATTTCCTGTCAACTGGTTCTTTCCAAGTGACAGTGGGCTTGGCAGCAGGAATGTCACAGCCAATGTTCTCAATAGTGTTGTCTGCCCTGATAAAACACATGTGCAGCTACATTGCTTTCCCCCATGTTGAGGATTTGGCCACGGTGAAGGCCGAGTTTTATGCAATGGGACATATCCCCAATATAATTGGGGTGATTGATGGTACACATATTGCATTTGCCCCCCCACCCGAATGCACAGGTGTTCAGGAATCGTAAGAGATTCCACTCCATGAATGTGCAGATGGTGTGCTTGGCAGACCAGTACGTCTCCCCATCAATGCTAAGTATCCTGGGTCGCTGCATGATGCCTTTGTCCTGAGGATTAGCAGCATCCCAAGTGTGATGGCCCAACTACAGAGGCACAGGGTGCGGATAATAGGTGAGCCTTGGTCCCCAACCAGTGTATGCAAGTGTATGCCTCTGGTGTTAACCTCCTAGGATAGTGTGTGGCTACATTTTGTCCCTCAATATTTGCAGGTCACTCTGGTTACCCAAACCTATCATGGCTGCAGACCCCTGTGAGGAATGCCAGGACAAGGGCAGTAGAACGTCATAATGAGGCACATGGGTGAACCAGAAGGATAATTGGGAGGACCAGGTTCCAGTACCTCCATCTAACAGGTGGATCCCTGTGATACTCACCCAAGAAGGTCTGCCAGATAGTAGTGGCATGCTGCATGTTGCACAACCTGGCCCTCAGATGCCATGTCCCTTTTCTTCAGGAGGAGGAGACTGGAGATGCCACTGTGGCAGCAGTAGACCCTGTGGACAGTGAGGATGAGGAGGCAGAGGATGAGGATGAAGACAACAGATCATCAGTTATACGACAGTACTTCCAATGACACACAGGTAGGACAGTATAACTTTACATTTTAATGACTTCGGTTGTTATCTGTGTGGCAATGGCATGCTGACATTTCCCACTTCTATGTCCCATTACTGTTCCCTCTGGCAATTCATTTTGCAGATGTTGGTGATTTGAGAAATACTACTGGTGTGATCACTACAGCCAGCTACAGGTCATTTATCTATGCTCAAAATATGTACAGTTAATTAGCAATGTTTGTACCTGTTTCAAAGAATATATATTTGATATACATGACATACTCCAAATAGATTTCTTTTAAATTGTGTTTATTGAAGTGCTAACATATAGGAGGAAAGTGCAATGGGATGGGGTGATGATGGAAGAAAGTCCAGGGTATTGTTCCAGTCTGTATGTAGCACAGGTGCATTGTCCAAGGGGACATAGGAAAGGGAGCAATGGCAGTTCAAGTTGAACAGGGTGACTGAGTGGGACACAAGTTTGACACTCAGGAGAGTCTCATTTCCTGGCAGGGTCTTGGAAAGTGTATCTGGCTTTTGTCTGGAGCACAGGAAACGTTTGTGGTGTGGTTCACTTTCTGCAGGGGGAGGGGTGCTGGTGGCCTGTGAGTCCTCTGGCAGGGCCTCTGGCCACTAGCGGCAGCGGAAGTGGAAGGCTGTTCAGATGTCTGGCTAGTGGCAGGGGCCCGCTGGTGTGAGACTGCCTCCCTCATAATGTTGGCCATGTCTGCCAGCACCCCTGCTATGGAGATCAGGGTGTTGTTGATGGCCTGCAAGTCCTCCCTGATCCCTTGGTACTGTCCCTCCTGCAGCCTCCTGTTCTCCGGCACGTTGTCCAGGATCTGGCCCATCGTGTCCTGGGAATGTTGATAGGCTCTCAGGGTTTCGGCAAGTGCGTCCTGGAGAGTCGTTTCCCTGGGCCTGTCCTCCCCCTGGTGCACAGCAGTCCTCCCAGTTTCCCTGTTGACCTGTGCCTCTGTTCCCTGAACCGTGTGCCCACTGCCACTGACCCAAGGTCCCTGATTGTCTTGTGTGTGAGGTGTGGCCTGAGGTCCCTGTAGAGGTGGACACACTGCTGATTGACGTGTCCTGGGGACAGAGGTGTGGGTATGCTGGGTGGGTGCTGTGGTGGGAGAGGGGAGGGATAGGGGGGCTCGGTGGTGGTGTGTCTGGGCTTGGGTAACCGGCTGTCCAGTGGACCCTGATGGGCCAGGAAGCTCGTCCAGATCCTGAAGACCAAAGTTACTGTCATCACTGGAGGCATCTTATGTTGGAGGACTGGATAGTGCTGGCACCCCCTCTCCGCTGACATTGGCTGGGGTACCTGTGGGGATGTAAATGATGTGTTATGATTTATATGTATGACATATTGTACATCCCTGGCTTCACCTCTATGGTTGGATTTGCCCTGCCAGCTTTCACTTGTGTATGTTACTGTATAGTTGGATTGTTAATTCTCTATGGTGTGCATGCTTTAGTGATGAGTGTCCATGCAGGGCTGTGAGGGGTATCCATGCATTGGTACTGCATGCAGGGCTTGGCATTGGGGTAAGTGAGATGTGATGGTAGAGTGTGTGGGGTGTAGTGGAGTGGTGGGAGTGAGGGTGAATGTTAGAAATTGGGTCTTTGGTTGGCAGTCAGGTTACCCCCTGTCCAAGCAAGGACCTTCACTCTAGTCAGGGTAAGTCACACATAAACAAAAATATCCTGTGCGCACCCTTGGTTAGCTTGGCACTGAGCAGTCAGGCTTAACTTAGAAAGCAATGTGTAAAGTATTTGTGCAATAAAGCATGCAATAACACAATATAGCATCACAAAAATAAACCACACAGTGTTTAGAAAAATTTATAATATTTATCTGATAAGATGCAGGTCAAAATGATTAAAATGCAATAAGTATATATTGAGATATCCCTGTAAAAGTGATATAAAGTGGTGTCTTTAGTCTTTTAAAAGTAGTAACTGTCTCTTTCAAGCACAAAAGTACCTGGTTTGCATTCAAAATCTCTGCAAAAAACCGCAGAGGAGGAGATGAATGGAAAACAAAGAGGTGTGCCTCGATTTCCCAGGCCACACACAGCGATGCGTTGTTTAGTTTTCATGCAGGGTGCAGCAGATATCAATAGCCAGGAAGATGGAGCTTTGGCGGAGAATCGTGGACCGGGTCAACGCCGTGGGACAGCACCCCAGAACTAAGGATGACATCAGGAAGAGGTAGAACGACCTACGGGGAAAGGTGCATTCCATAGCAGCAAGACCCCAGCTCGCTATCCAGACGACTGGCAGTGGACCCCCACCTCCTCCCCCACAACTCACAGCATGGGAAGAGCAAGTCTTGGCAATACTGCATCCTGAGGGCCTGATCTGAGTCAGAGGAGGACTGGACTCTGGTAGGTCAACTCTCTACTATTATCACGAGCGCCGGAAATCGACCATTTTGTATCACCATTCTGGCCATAATAAATATGACCTTCTTACTCCTTTCGGATCAGCAGCTACCACTCAAACAATATACGAGGGTAGCCCCAATGTTAGCCTTTGAAGGGATCAGACCTCACAGCAGTGTAAAACAAATTTAGGAGTTTTCTACTAACAGGACATGTAAGCTACACAGGTACATGTCCTGCCTTTTGCCTACACAGCACCCTGTCCTATGGATTACCTAGGGCATACCTTAGGGATGACATATGTAGAAAAAGGGGAGTTTTAGGTTTGGCAAGTACTTTTAAATGCCACATCGAATTAGCAGTGAAACTGCACACACAGGCCTTGCAATAGCAGGCCTGAGACAAGGTTAATGAGCTACTTAAGTGGGTGGCACAATCAGTGCTGCAGGCCCACTAGTAGTATTTAACCGGTTCTGTGCCCAGGACGTAATGGTTACGTCCTGAGGCACAGTGCTGCTGTGCCCAGGACGTAACCATTACGTCCTGGTCACAGAGCCCAGAGGGAGCGCTAGCGCTCCCTCTGTGGGGTTCCCCCCCACCCCCCCAAGTCAGGGATGGAAGGGGATGCCCTTCCCCTTCCACCCCCGACCCCCCCGTGACGTCAGCACTCGAGCGCGCGCTGATTTGTCACAGGGCCTCCCCCATCGCGATCGAAAGAGAAATGCTCAGCATTTCTCTTTCAAACACGTGGGGGAGGCCCGGAGAGGCTTCAAAGGGAAGGAAATGTATTTCCTTCCCTTTGAAGTCTCTCCCAGCGTTTCAAAAGCCGGATTGCTTGCAATCCGGCTTTTGAAACCCCACTAGACACCAGGGATTTTTTTTTTTTTTTAAATGGACATAAGGGAGCGACCCTTTGGGCAAGGGTTGCTCCCAGGGGAGGGATTTTTTTTGGAAAGGCCTTTTCTGCCCCCTGGGGGGATCGGCCTATTATTAGGCCGGTCTGCCCCCAGAGGGGGCAGAAACCTCTAGGCAACAGGGATCATTTTTTTTTTTTCTTTTTGTTTTGTTTTGGTTCTTTTTTAGGTGGGGAGCAACCCCTTAGGCAAGGGTCGCTCCCCTAGGGGGCAAATTATATTTAGGCCATTTCTGCCCCCTTTGGGGGTAGATTGGCCTATTTTGATGAGGCCAATCTGCCCCCAAGGGGGGCAGAAACCACTAGACACCAGGGAGTTTTTTTTTTGTTTTCGTGAATTTCACGCAAGGGGTGCGACCCCTTAGGCAAGGGTCGCTCCCCTGGGGGGGGGGGATTATTTTAGGCCATTTGTGCCCCCCTGGGGGGTAGATCAGCCTATTTTGACTAGGCCGATCTGCCCCAAAGGGGGGCAGAAACCAGCAGGCACCGGGGATTTTTTTGTTTTACAGATGGGGAGCGACCCCTTGGACAAGGGTCGCTCCCCTGGAGGGGAAAATTATATTTAGACTATTTCTGTCCCAGATTGGCCGATTTTGGGTCAATCTGCCCCCAAGGGGGCAGAAACCACTAGGCACCGGGGATTATTTTTTTTGGTGCCAATGTCACGCGGGGGAGCGATCCCGTAGGCAAGGGTCGCTCCCGGGGGAGGTTGGGGGGCTGGGGAGGGGGAATTTATTTTAGGCCATTTCTGCCCCCCCGGGGGCAGATCGGCCTATTGTTATTAGGCCGATCGGCCCCCAGGGGGGGCAGAAACCTCCAGACGCCAGGACAATTTTTTTTGGGGTGTTTTTTTTTGTTTGTTTGTTTTTTTAGAGATGGGGAGCGACCCATTAGGCAAAGGGTCGCTCCCCTGGGGGGCAAATTGTATTTAGACCATTTCTGCAGATTGACCGATTTTAGGTCAATCTGCCCCCAAGGGGGCAGAAACCACTAGGCACCGGGGATTTTTTTTGTTGGCGCCAATGTCACGCAGGGGGAGCGACCCCGTAGGCAAGGGTCGCTCCCAGGGGGGGGTTGGGTGTGTGGGGGGGCAAATTTATTTTAGACCATTTCTTCCACCCCGGGGGCAGAAACCTCTAGGTGCCAGGGCAAATTGTTTTTTTGTGTTTTTTTTGTTTGTTTGTTTTTTTAGAGATGGGGAGGGACCCATTAGGCAAGGGTCGCTCCCCTGGGGGGAACATTTTATTTAGACCATTTCTGCCCCCCTTAGGGGCAGATTGGCCAATTTTAGGTCAATCTGCCCCAAAGGGGGCAGAAACCACTAGGCACCGGGGATTTTTTTTTTGGCGCCAATGTCACGCAGGGGGAGCGACCCTGTAGGAAGGGTAGGCACTTTGCAAAAAACACCTCTGTTTTCTTTAAAAAAATGTGATGTGTCCACGTTGTTTTTTGGGCCATTTCCTGTCGAGGGCGCTAGGCCTACCCACACAAGTGAGGTATCATTTTTATCGGGAGACTTGGGGGAACGCTGGGTGGAAGGAAATTTGTGGCTCCTCTCTGATTCCAGAACTTTCTGTCACCAAAATGTGAGGAAAATGTGTTTTTTTTGCCAAATTTTGAGGTTTGCAAAGGATTCTGGGTAACAGAACCTGGTCAGAGCCCCACAAGTCACCCCATCTTGGATTCCCCTAGGTCTCTAGTTTTAAAAAATGCACAGGTTTGGTAGGTTTCCCTAGGTGTCGGCTGAGCTAGAGGCCAAAATCTACAGGTAGGCACTTTGCAAAAAACACCTCTGTTTTCTTTAAAATAATGTGATGTGTCCACGTTGCGTTTTCGGGCATTTCTTGTCGCGGGCGCTAGGCCTAGCCACACAAGTGAGGTATCATTTTTATCAGGAGCCTTAGGGGAACGCTGGGTAGAAGAAAATTTGTGGCTCCTCTCTGATTCCTGAACTTTCTGTCACCAAAATGTGAGGAAAATGTGTTTTTTTTAGCCACAGTTTGAGGTTTGCAAAGGATTCTGGGTAACAGAACCTAGTCAGAGCCCCACAAGTCACCCTATCTTGGATTCCCCTAGGTCTCTAGTTTTCAGAAATGCACAGGTTTGGTAGGTTTCCCTAGGTGCCGGCTGAGCTAGAGGCCAAAATCTACAGGTAGGCACTTTGCAAAAAACACCTCTGTTTCCTTTAAAAAAAAATTATGTGTCCACGTTGCGTTTTGGGGCATTTCCTGTCGCGGGTGCTAGGCCAACCCACACAAGTGAGGTATCATTTTTATCAGGAGCCTTGGGGGAACGCTGGGTGGAAGGAAATGTGTGGCTCCTCTCTGATTCCAGAACTTTCTGTCACCAAAATGTGAGGAAAATGTGTTTTTTTTGCCAAATTTTGAGGTTTGCAAAGGATTCTGGGTAACAGAACCTGGTCAGAGCCCCACAAGTCACCCCATCTTGGATTCCCCTAGGTCTCTAGTTTTAAAAAATGCACAGGTTTGGTAGGTTTCCCTAGGTACCGGCTGAGCTAGAGGCCAAAATCTACAGGTAGGCACTTTGCAAAAAACACCTCTGTGTCCTTTAAAAAAATGTGATGTGCCCAGGTTGCGTTTTCGGGCATTTCTTGTCGCGGGCGCTAGGCCTACCCACACAAGTGAGGTATCATTTTTATCAGGAGCCTTGGGGGAACGCTGGGTAGAAGGAAATTTGTGGCTCCTCTCTGATTCCAGAACTTTCTGTCACCAAAATGTGAGGAAAATGTGTTTTTTTTAGCCAAATTTTGAGGTTTGCAAAGGATTCTGGGTAACAGAACCTGGTCAGAGCCCCACAAGTCACCCTATCTTGGATTCCCCTAGGTCTCTAGTTTTCAGAAATGCACAGGTTTGGTAGGTTTCCCTAGGTGCCGGCTGAGCTAGAGGCCAAAATCTACAGGTAGGCACTTTGCAAAAAACACCTCTGTTTCCTTTAAAAAAAATTGATGTGTCCACGTTGCGTTTTGGGGCATTTCCTGTCGCGGGTGCTAGGCCTACCCACACAAGTGAGGTATCATTTTTATCAGGAGCCTTGGGGGAACGCTCGGTGGAAGGAAATTTGTGGCTCCTCTCTGATTCCAGAACTTTCTGTCACCAAAATGTGAGGAAAATGTGTTTTTTTGGGCCAAATTTTGAGTTTTGCAAAGGATTCTGGGTAAAAGAAACTGGTCGGAGCCCCACAAGTCACCCTATCTTGGATTCCCCTAGGTCTCTAGTTTTCAGAAATGCACAGGTTTGGTAGGTTTCCCTAGGTGCCGGCTGAGCTAGAGGCCAAAATCTACAGGTAGGCACTTTGCAAAAAACACCTCTGTGTCCTTTAAAAAAATTGATGTGCCCAGGTTGCGTTTTCGGGCATTTCTTGTCGCGGGCGCTAGGCCTACCCACACAAGTGAGGTATAATTTTTATCAGGAGCCTTGGGGGAACGCTGGGTAGAAGGAAATTTGTGGCTCCTCTCTGATTCCTGAACTTTCTGTCACCAAAATGTGAGGAAAATGTGTTTTTTTTAGCCAAATTTTGAGGTTTGCAAAGGATTCTGGGTAACAGAACCTGGTCAGAGCCCCACAAGTTACCACATCTTGGATTCCCCTAGGTCTCTAGTTTTCAGAAATGCACAGGTTTGGTAGGTTTCCCTAGGTGCCGGCTGAGCTAGAGGCCAAAATCTACAGATAGGCACTTTGCAAAAAACACCTCTGTTTCCTTTAAAAAAAATTGATGTGTCCACGTTGCGTTTTGGGGCATTTCCTGTCACGGGTGCTAGGCCTACCAACACAAGTGAGGTATCATTTTTATCAGGAGCCTTGGGGGAACGCTGGGTGGAAGGAAATTTGTGGCTCCTCTCTGATTCCAGAACTTTCTGTCACCAAAATGTGAGGAAAATGTGTTTTTTTTGCCAAATTTTGAGGTTTGCAAACGATTCTGGGTAACAGAACCTGGTCAGAGCCCCACAAGTCACCCCATCTTGGATTCCCCTTGGTCTCTAGATTTAAAAAATGCACAGGTTTGGTAGGTTTCCCTAGGTGCCGGCTGAGCTAGAGGCCAAAATCTACAGGTAGGCACTTTGCAAAAAACACCTCTGTTTCCTTTAAAAAAATGTGATGTGTCCACGTTGCGTTTTGGGGCTTTTCCTGTCGCGGGTGCTAGGCCTACCCACACAAGTGAGGTATCATTTTTATCGAGAAACTTGGGGGAACGCTGGGTGGAAGGAAATTTGTGGCTCCTCTCTGATTCCAGAACTTTCTGTCACCAAAATATGAGGAAAATGTGTTTTTTTTGCCAACTTTTGAGGTTTGCAAAGGATTCTGGGTAACAGAACCTGGTCAGAGCCCCACAAGTCACCCCATCTTGGATTCCCCTAGGTCTCTAGTTTTAAAAAATGCACAGGTTTGGTAGGTTTCCCTAGGTGTCGGCTGAGCTAGAGGCCAAAATCTACAGGTAGGCACTTTGCACAAAAAAACCTCTGTTTTCTTTAAAAAAATGTGATGTGCCCACGTTGCGTTTTCGGGCATTTCTTGTCGCGGGCGCTAGGCCTACCCACACAAGTGAGGTATCATTTTTATCGAGAAACTTGGGGGAACGCTGGGTGGAAGGAAATTTGTGGCTCCTCTCTGATTCCAGAACTTTCTGTCACCAAATTTGAGGAAAATGTGTTTTTTTTGGCCAAATTTTGAGTTTTGCAAAGGATTCTGGGTAACAGAACCTGGTCAGAGCCCCACAAGTCACCCCATCTTGGATTCCCCTACGTCTCTAGTTTTAAAAAATGCACAGGTTTGGTAGGTTTCCCTAGGTGTCGGCTGAGCTAGAGGCCAAAATCTACAGGTAGGCACTTTGCAAAAAACACCTCTGTTTTCTTTAAAATAATTTGATGTGTCCACGTTGCGTTTTCGGGCATTTCTTGTCGTGGGCGCTAGGCCTACCCACACAAGTGAGGTATCATTTTTATCAGGAGCCTTGGGGGAACGCTGGGTAGAAGGAAATTTGTGGCTCCTCTCTGATTTGAGAACTTTCTGACACCAAAATGTGAGGAAAATGTGTTTTTTTAGCCAAATTTTGAGGTTTGCAAAGGATTCTGGGTAACAGAACCTGGTCAGAGCCCCACAAGTCACCCCATCTTGGATTCCCCTAGGTCTCTAGTTTTCAAAAATGCACAGCTTTGGTAGGTTTCCTTGGGTGCCGGCTGAGCTAGAGGCCAAAATCTACAGGTAGGCACTTTGCAAAAAACACCTCTGTTTTCTTTCAAAAAATGTGATGTGTCCACATTGCGTTTTGTGGCATTTTCTGTCACGGGCGCTAGGCCTACCCACACAAGTGAGGTATCATTTTTATCGAGAAACTTGGGGGAACGCTGGGTGGAAGGAAATTTGTGGCTCCTCTCTGATTCCAGAACTTTCTGTCACCAAAATGTGAGGAAAATGTGTTTTTTTTGGCCAAATTTTGAGTTTTGCAAAGGATTCTGGGTAACAGAACCTGGTCAGAGCCCTACAAGTCACCCCATCTTGGATTCCCCTTGGTCTCTAGTTTTAAAAAATGCACAGGTTTGGTAGGTTTCCCTAGGTGTCGGCTGAGCTAGAGGCCAAAATCTACAGGTAGGCACTTTGCAAAAAACACCTCTGTTTTCTTTAAAATAATGTGATGTGTCCACGTTGCGTTTTCGGGCATTTCTTGTCGCGGGCGCTAGGCCTAGCCACACAAGTGAGGTATCATTTTTATCAGGAGCCTTAGGGGAACGCTGGGTAGAAGAAAATTTGTGGCTCCTCTCTGATTCCTGAACTTTCTGTCACCAAAATGTGAGGAAAATGTGTTTTTTTTAGCCACAGTTTGAGGTTTGCAAAGGATTCTGGGTAACAGAACCTAGTCAGAGCCCCACAAGTCACCCTATCTTGGATTCCCCTAGGTCTCTAGTTTTCAGAAATGCACAGGTTTGGTAGGTTTCCCTAGGTGCCGGCTGAGCTAGAGGCCAAAATCTACAGGTAGGCACTTTGCAAAAAACACCTCTGTTTCCTTTAAAAAAAAATTATGTGTCCACGTTGCGTTTTGGGGCATTTCCTGTCGCGGGTGCTAGGCCAACCCACACAAGTGAGGTATCATTTTTATCAGGAGCCTTGGGGGAACGCTGGGTGGAAGGAAATGTGTGGCTCCTCTCTGATTCCAGAACTTTCTGTCACCAAAATGTGAGGAAAATGTGTTTTTTTTGCCAAATTTTGAGGTTTGCAAAGGATTCTGGGTAACAGAACCTGGTCAGAGCCCCACAAGTCACCCCATCTTGGATTCCCCTAGGTCTCTAGTTTTAAAAAATGCACAGGTTTGGTAGGTTTCCCTAGGTACCGGCTGAGCTAGAGGCCAAAATCTACAGGTAGGCACTTTGCAAAAAACACCTCTGTGTCCTTTAAAAAAATGTGATGTGCCCAGGTTGCGTTTTCGGGCATTTCTTGTCGCGGGCGCTAGGCCTACCCACACAAGTGAGGTATCATTTTTATCAGGAGCCTTGGGGGAACGCTGGGTAGAAGGAAATTTGTGGCTCCTCTCTGATTCCAGAACTTTCTGTCACCAAAATGTGAGGAAAATGTGTTTTTTTTAGCCAAATTTTGAGGTTTGCAAAGGATTCTGGGTAACAGAACCTGGTCAGAGCCCCACAAGTCACCACATCTTGGATTCCCCTAGGTCTCTAGTTTTCAAAAATGCACAAGTTTGGTAGGTTTCCCTAGGTGCCGGCTGAGCTAGAGGCCAAAATCTACAGGTACGCACTTTGCAAAAAACACCTCTGTTTCCTTTAAAAAAATGTGATGTGTCCACATTGCGTTTTGGGGCATTTCCTGTCGCGGGTGCTAGGCCTACCCACACAAGTGAGGTATCATTTTTATCGAGAAACTTGGGGGAACGCTGGGGGAAGGAAATTTGTGGCTCCTCTCTGATTCCAGAACTTTCTGTCACCAAAATGTGAGGAAAATGTGTTTTTTTAGCCAAATTTTGAGGTTTGCAAAGGATTCTGGGTAACAGAACCTGGTCAGAGCCCCACAAGTCACCCCATCTTGGATTCCCCTAGGTCTCTAGTTTTAAAAAATGCACAGGTTTGGTAGGTTTCCCTAGGTGCCGGCTGAGCTAGAGGCCAAAATCTACAGGTAGGCACTTTGCAAAAAACACCTCTGTTTCCTTTAAAAAAATGTGATGTGTCCACGTTGCGTTTTGGGGCATTTCCTGTCGCGGGTGCTAGGCCTACCCACACAAGTGAGGTATCATTTTTATCGAGAAACTTGGGGGAACGCTGGGTGGAAGGAAATTTGTGGCTCCTCTCTGATTCCAGAACTTTCTGTCACCAAAATATGAGGAAAATGTGTTTTTTTTGCCAACTTTTGAGGTTTGCAAAGGATTCTGGGTAACAGAACCTGGTCAGAGCCCCACAAGTCACCCCATCTTGGATTCCCCTAGGTCTCTAGTTTTAAAAAATGCACAGGTTTGGTAGGTTTCCCTAGGTGTCGGCTGAGCTAGAGGCCAAAATCTACAGGTAGGCACTTTGCACAAAAAAACCTCTGTTTTCTTTAAAAAAATGTGATGTGCCCACGTTGCGTTTTCGGGCATTTCTTGTCGCGGGCGCTAGGCCTACCCACACAAGTGAGGTATCATTTTTATCGAGAAACTTGGGGGAACGCTGGGTGGAAGGAAATTTGTGGCTCCTCTCTGATTCCAGAACTTTCTGTCACCAAATTTGAGGAAAATGTGTTTTTTTTGCCAAATTTTGAGGTTTGCAAAGGATTCTGGGTAACAGAACCTGGTCAGAGCCCCACAAGTCACCCCATCTTGGATTCCCCTAGGTCTCTAGTTTTAAAAAATGCACAGGTTTGGTAGGTTTCCCTAGGTGTCGGCTGAGCTAGAGGCCAAAATCTACATGTAGGCACTTTGCAAAAAACACCTCTGTTTTCTTTAAAAAAATTTGATGTGCCCACTTTGCGTTTTCGGGCATTTCTTGTCGTGGGCGCTAGGCCTACCCACACAAGTGAGGTATCATTTTTATCAGGAGCCTTGGGGGAACGCTGGGTAGAAGGAAATTTGTGGCTCCTCTCTGATTCCAGAACTTTCTGTCACCAAAATGTGAGGAAAATGTGTTTTTTTTAGCCAAATTTTGAGGTTTGCAAAGGATTCTGGGTAACAGAACCTGGTCAGAGCCCCACAAGTCACCCCATCTTGGATTCTCCTAGGTCTCTAGTTTTAAAAAATGCACAGGTTTGGTAGGTTTCCCCAGGTGCCGGCTGAGCTAGAGGCCAAAATCTACAGGTAGGCACTTTGCAAAAAACACCTCTGTTTTCTTTAAAAAAATGTGATGTGTCCACGTTGTGTTTACTGGCATTTCTTGTCGTGGGCGCTAGGCCTACCCACACAAGTGAGGTATCATTTTTATCAGGAGCCTTGGGGGAACGCTGGGTAGAAGGAAATTTGTGGCTCCTCTCTGATTCCAGAACTTTCTGTCACCAAAATGTGAGGAAAATGTGTTTTTTTTAGCCAAATTTTGAGGTTTGCAAAGGATTCTGGGTAACAGAACCTGGTCAGAGCCCCACAAGTCACCCCATCTTGGATTCTCCTAGGTCTCTAGTTTTAAAAAATGCACAGGTTTGGTAGGTTTCCCCAGGTGCCGGCTGAGCTAGAGGCCAAAATCTACAGGTAGGCACTTTGCAAAAAACACCTCTGTTTTCTTTAAAAAAATGTGATGTGTCCACGTTGTGTTTTGGGGCGTTTCCTGTCGCAGGCGCCAGGCCTACCCACACAAGTGAGGTATCATTTTTATCGGGAGACTTGGGGGAACATAGATTCGCAAAACAATTGTTATTGCCCCTTGTCTTTCTCTAAAATTTTCCTTCCAAATATAAGAGAGTGTGTAAAAAAGACATCTATTTGAGAAATGCCCTGTAATTCACATGCTAATACGGTCACCCCGGAATTCAGAGATGTGCAAATAACCACTGCTCCTCAACACCTTATCTTGTGCCCTTTTTGGAAATACAAAGGTTTTCTTGATAGCTATTTTTCACTCTTTATATTTCAGCAAATGAATTGGTGTATACCCGGTATAGAATGAAAACGCACTGCAGGGTGCAGCTCATTTATTGGCTCTGGGTACCTGGGGCTCCTGATGAACCTACAAGCCCTATATATCCTCGCAACCAGAGGAGTCCAGCAGACGTAACGGTATATTGCTTTTAAAAATCTGACATTGCAGGAAAAAGTTACAGAGTAAAACGTAGATAAAAATTCATGTTTTTCTCACCTCAATTTCAATATTTTTCTTTTTCAGTTGTTATTTTCTGTAGGAAACCCTTGTAGGATCTACACAAATGACCCCTTGCTGAATTCAGAATTTTGTCTACTTTTCAGAAATGGTTAGGTTTCTGGGATCCAGCATTGGTTTCACACCCATTTTTGTCACTGACTGGAAGGAGGCTGAAAGCACAAACATTTTTTAAAATGGGGTATGTCTCAGTAAAATGCCAAATTTGTGTTGAAAAATTGGGTTTTCTGATTAAAGTCTGCCTGTTCCTGAAAGCTGGGAAGCTGGTGATTTTAGCATTTTAGCTGCGGCGGTAAGTTGGCAGCTGTCAGCGTGGCGGTAAGTGGGATTTACTGCCATTGTAATAATGAGGGCCATAGGTGGTCATTACAACCTTGGCGGTCGGTGTTAAAGCGGCGGTAATACCGGCAACAGGCCGGCGGTAAAAAATGTGCAATTATGACCCTGGCGGAAACCGCCAACAAAGACAGCCACTTTAACACTCCGACCGCCACGGCGGTACAAACAAACAGCTTGGCGGTCACCGCCAACAGACAAGCGGAGACAATGTACTGCCCACACTATTATGACAGGCCAATCCGCCACCTTTTCCGGGGCAGATTCACCGCAGATAAAAACACGGCGGAAACAGGAATCCCATAGGAAAAACGCTCACCTCTACACACCCCACGAGGAACGAGGACACCATGGACCAGGAACTCCAAATTCTCCCTGCATAGTCTTCCTGCTCCTCTACCAGGAGCACGAACGCCGGCGGCGAAGACCACAGTGAGTACTGCACCTACGACACAGGGGAGGGGGGAGGGAAAAAAACAGGGAAACACACACGCAACACCCCCATCCCCACCCACTACAACACACACACTAATGCATATCAATACATCACAGTTACACCCCCCAAACTCCCCGGAAGAATGCAAAGACAATAGAAAATTAGTGTAACCATTGTAATATATTAAAAGCAAGTAGGCAGAAATATATATATACACCATGTACAAAATATATACCAAGCATAGTAGTCCAGGTAGTGCTCTAAGAAAGTCAGTGGAACACTGGGACACACGGTATGGGCGAGGCCCACACAAGATCCCCAACCATGATGGAGAGAACACTGCAGGGGCATCAGAGAGCAACTAAACAGGCAACTCAGGGGCAGGGAAAGGGGGGGCTCCTCAGCCGTTTGAGTGCACGACGCCAAATCCACAAGGGGGCCACATGCCCACTGTTCAATCCTGGGGAGGGCAAAGCCAAAGTCTCTCAAGTCTCTACAGTGGGTGGGTTGCCCACTGTCCAATCCTGGGGAGTGCAAAGCCACAGTCTCTCAAGTCTCTACAGTGGGTGGGTTGCCCACTGTTCAATCCTGGGGAGTGCAAAGCCACAGTCTCTCAAGTCTCTACAGTGGGTGGGTTGCCCACTGTCCAATCCTGGGGAGTGCAAAGCCACGGTCTCTCAAGTCTCTACAGTGGGTGGCTTGCCCACTGTTCAATCCTGGGGAGTGCAAAACCACGGTCTCTCAAGTCTCTACAGTGGGTGGCTTGCCCCCTGTCCAATCCTGGGGAGTGCAAAGCCACAGTCTCACAAGTATCTACAGTGGGTGGGTTGCCCACTGTTCAATCCTGGGAGTGCAAAGCCACAGTCTCACAAGTGGATGACAGTCTCCACTGGTTCTGGAGGGAGCATGGTGCCCAGAGCGCATCATTCACCCCGTGACGGACTCAGTTGCGTCAGGGCTAGTGGTGCTTAAGACGGCGGTGCCCTGTTCAGCGGTGCTTGAGATGGCAGTGCCCTGTTCAGCAGTGCTTGAGACAGCGGTGTCCTGTGCAGCGGTGCTTGAGACGGCGGTGCCCTGTTCAGCGGTGCCTGAGACAGCGGTGCCCTGTTCAGCGGTGCTTGAAGCGGCGGTGCCCTGTTCAGCGGTGCTTGAGACGGCGGTGCCCTGTTCAGCGGTGCTTGAGGCGGCGGTGCCCTGTTCAGCGAGGCGGCGGTGCCCTGTTCAACGGTGCTTGAGACGGCGGTGCCCTGTTCAGCGGTGCCCTGTTCAGCGGTGCTTGAGGCGGCGGTGCCCTGTTCAGCGGTGCTTGAGATGGCGGTGCCCTGTTCAGCGGTGCTTGAGGTGGCGGTCTCCATTGCAGGATCTCAGCTGCTGGCGGTCCTTCATGGCCCAGCGGGGCTTTTGCTGGCGGTCCTTCATGGCCCAGCAGGGCTTTTGCTGGCGGTCCTTCATGGCCCAGCAGGGCTTTTGCTGGCGGTCCTTCATGACCCAGCGGGGCTAGTGCTGGCGGTCCTTCATGGCCCAGCGGGGCTTTTGCTGGCGGTCCTTCATGGCCCAGCGGGGCTTTTGCTGGCGGTCCTTCATGGCCCTGCGGGGCTTTTGCTGGCGGTCCTTCATGGCCCAGCGGGGCTTTTGCTGGCGGTCCTTCATGGCCCAGCGGGGCTTTTGCTGGTGGTCCTTCATGGCCCAGCGGGGCTAGTGCTGGCTGTCCTTCATGGCCCAGCAGGGCTGGTGCTGGCGGTGGCCTCCTGGCCAGGTGGGCTGGTGCTGGCGGTGGCCTCCTGGGCAGCTGGGCTGGTGCTGGCGGTGGCCTCCTGGGCAGCTGGGCTGCTGCTGGCGGTGGCCTCCTGGGCAGCTGGGCTGGTGCTGGTGCAGGTGGTGACCTCCTGGGCAGCTGGGCTGATGCTGGCGGTGGCCTCCTGGGCAGCTGGGATGGTGCTGGCGGTGGCCTCCTGGGCATCGGGGATGATGGCGGTCTTCTCCGCCGTGCTGCTTTTCCCAGACTTGCCGGGTTTCTTGTGGCCCTTCCCCACCTTGGAAGGTGTCACAGCTGACTCCACACTCCCACCTGTACCCCTGGGAGCAGCTTTGGTGGCTGGAGTCTTCCCCCGCTCTCGTCGGGCACTGGCCAACTTCTGATGCTTCACAGGTGGGGGACTGTCTGTGCTGTGGCTCCTTGGCACACTGGCTGCCCTGGTGGCCGGTGCACTCCAGATTCCGGTGACTACAGGCACTACTGGTCCTGGAGATGTTGTGGCTGAGGTGCTAGTTCGGGACCTATGAGACGGACGGGGTAGGGAAGGTGTGGGAAAGAGGTCAAGGTTGGACAGGAAAAGTTTTTTGGACACACTGGGACAGGTAGCTGGAGGGGGTTTGGGAGTGGAGGAAGAGATGGTGGTTGTAGGAGGTGTACGTTTGGTGACTTTGGGTGAAGGTGCATGCGCTGGAGGCTGTCATGAGGTGGATGACTGTTGGGTGGGTGTGTGCCTGCGTTCGTGTATCTTGGGAGGGGGCGTCACAGACACACTGGGAGAGGACACAGGGGATGTGTGAATGGTAGTGGGGGTGGTGACTGCACGTGAGCGGGGTGTGGTGGTGGGTGTGCTGGAGAGGGACGTAGTGGCTGTAGAGGTAGTGCATGCAGGTGTGAGTGTAGACGAGACTGGGAGGGAGGAGGGAGACGAGGAGGAGGGGGACACAGTGGAGGCAGTGGATGTTGGTGTGTCTTCATGTGTGTGATGCTTGCGTGAGTGCCTGTGGGATGTGTGGTGCTTATGTTTGCCTGAGCTTCCCTTGGGTGTTGAGGTGTGTGCATGTTGGTCTGTAGGTGTGCTTGGGATAGGCTGAGGTACAGGGGATTGGGTCGGGTGGAGGAAGTTGGAGGGGGGAGGCTAGAGACAGGGACAATGGCTGCCATCAGTGCTGAGGCCAGAGTCTGAAAAGCTCGCTGAAGGGCCGCCTGACCAGAATGAATGCCCTCCAGGAATGCATTGGTTTGTTGCAACTGCCTCTCTACACCCTGGATGGCATTCAAAATGGTAGAATGCCCAACAGTGAGGTCAATGGGACCTCCAGGTTAGTGCGTGTCTAACAGTTGTACTCACTGAGGGCAGCAGGGGTGACTGGGGCAGGGCCTGAGGTGCCTGGAGCGAAGGTGATGCCCACCCTCCTGGGTGAGCGGGCACGGGGCAAAGGCTGAGGGGCTGCTGGGAGGGCGGTGCTGGAAGGGGGGATGGCGGCTGTACCTGTAGATGCGGGGGGCACAGATGTTGGCGCCACCACAAGGGAGCTCCCATCAGAGGACAACTCCGTGTCGCTGGTCTCAGCTCCTGTCCCCGCCATGGAGCTCCCCTCGCCCTCCATCCCACTGGTGAATTCAGACTCCGTATTGTCGCCCTCCAGGGCCATGTGGGATGCAGCTCCCTTGTGCTCTGGTGCCACTGCTCCTCCGTCTGATGATGCTAATGCACACAAGAACAGGGAGACCACAAAAAGGGGAGGGAAGACAGAAGAAAGACATGTTCAGTGCATGCATTACCGCTACCGTTGGCGGACACGACAGACACAGAAGCCCCCTGCACTACGCTGCGCTCTTGGGCTCCACTGTTCAATTCCTGGGAAATGGCCTACAAGGCTATGGATGACATCTGCAGACATAGATGACAAAGGGGCATGACTAGGTGTACTTGGCACTCTACAGAGGTGGGCTGGAGTGCCACATGGCCTGCCTTATGGAGGGGCCTTGCCTACCGAACTCGCCCTGGCCTAGGGAAACCCACAGCCCACCTCCCCCACCCAGACCCCTCCACTGTGCGCAAAGTCAGCAGAAATAGAGTGTACTCACCCCTTGTGGCTGCTGTGATGCCCTCAAGCTCCCATCCAACTCCTGGTAGGCCACCGCCAGGATCCTGAGCATCAGGGGGCTCATGGTGCGACGGGCACCCCTCCCACGTTGGGAGGCCATCCCCAGCTGAGCCTCCGCCGTCTTCTTGCTCCAGCCGCGAATGTCCTCCCATCTTTTCTTGCAGTGGGTGCTCTGTCTGTGGTAGACCCCCAGGGTCCGGACGTCCTTGGCGATGGCACGCCAAATATCTTTTTTCTGGTGGGCGCTGACCTACATGAAATGTACAGGGGAAAAAAAGAAGTTATTACCAACTGCACCGTCAAACTGATTGGCCCCCATCCCTACCCTTGCCAGCACTCTCCCCCCTTCCTTCTTACATCCAGCCCTCTCCACACAGGCATAGCCCATACAACATGCTCCCTGTGTACTTACCTGTTTGTCTGGAGGACCGTAGAGTAGCTTGTACTGGGGGAGGACCCCATCCGCAAGCTTCTCCAACTCCTCCGATGTGAAGGCAGGGGCCCTTTCCCCAGACACTCGAGCCATTGTCTCTTCCAGACCAAGGTCACAGCAGCACTTGCAGTGTAGGTCCTCTCCTGTCGAAAATCAGGTATTGAGTGATTGAACAGATAGAAAATGGCGGTCACGTCCGCAGCGGTGTGTACCGTCATCGCCGGCGTACATCGTCAATGGCTCCTGGGACCAATAGGGTCCAATGTTAACCAATGCAGCATTGCGCCGCGGTCTTCGACCGCCTACCGCGACGGTGTACAACGCCAGCGCAGTTACCTCAAATCCCATTGTCCCACTTTAGACGTCAGGCAGCTGCCATTTCAGGGCCCCACATGGCTTCATTTCCAACTGCATCCCACATACCTAGGCCTAGACTCAACACACATACAGGCCACCTTTTGTGTATGATTGGTGTTCTGGGTAAACTGTGGGTACGTACCTCTGAGTTGTTTGACTCTGTGCTCGCTGTTGTCCTTCATAGGCACCATCCGCTGGAGGAGCGACATTTGATTAGCACATACAGGCTTGAGCGTGCCACAATCCAGGAACTGTGTACCCAGTTGGAGCCAGACCTGATGTCAGCAATCCGCCATCCCACAGGAATCCCCCCTCAAGTGCAGGTGCTGTCAGTGCTCCATTTCCTTGCAAGTGGGTAATTTCAAACAACAGTGGCCATAGCATCAGGGATGTCCCAGCCTATGTTTTCCAACGTATTGTCCAGAGTGTTGTCTGCCCTTCTGAAACACATGCAAAGCTACATCGTTTTCCCTCAGGTGGAGGATTTGCCTACAGTGAAAGGGGATTTCTATGCCCTGGGACACATCCCCAACATCATAGGTGCCATTGGTGGGACCCATGTGGCTTTGGTCCCCCCCACAGGAGTGAACAGGTGTACAGAAACCGGAAGGGTTATCATTTTATGAATGTACAGATGGTATGTTTGGCAGACCAGTACATCTCCCATGTGAATGCCAAGTTCCCTGGCTCAGTGCATGACGCCTACATCCTGCGGAATAGCAGCATCCCTTATGTGATGGGTCAACTCCAGAGGCACCGTGTGTGGCTATTAGGTGAGCACCTGGAGGCAAGTCAGTGGGAATGGTTGTCTGGGTCTGGGGGTATCCCTCCAGGTTAGTGCGTGTCTAACAGTTGTCCCTCACCATTTGCAGGTGACTATTATTACCCCAACCTGTCATGGCTACTGACCCCAGTGAGGAATCCCAGGACAAGGGCAGAGGAACGCTACAATGAGGCCCATGGGTGAACTAGGAGGGTGATCTAGCGGACCTTCGGCCTCTTGAAGGCCAGGTTCCGGTGCCTCCATATGAGAGGTGGATCCCTATTCTACTCACCAAAGAAAGTGTGCCAGATCATTGTGGCTTGCTGTATGCTTCATAACTTGGCTTTGCGATGACAGGTGCCTTTTCTGCAGGAGGATGGTCCAGATGGCGGTGTTGTTGCAGCTGTGGAGCCTGTGGACAGTGAAGACGAGGAAGCAGAGGAAGATGACATGAACAACAGGGACTCAGTGATCCAGCAATATTTCCAGTGAGACACAGGTAAGAGTACAGACCTGCCTACTACATGTACTTTAACACTACTACCTCTCTACTGTGTGTCGTTTTTAACCCAGTGTATGGTCACTGAGTTGTCACTTTCCGTTACGATTTCACAGATGTGGGTCCCACTGTGTGATATCTGCTTAGATTCCTCCTCATGGACTAGAGCTGTGTGACATAGGTATGTTGACATTACAATTGAAAGAGCATTTTGTCACTATAATTGCTAATACACTATTTCAAAATTAGAGACAGACTTCAGATTATTTTGTGCTTTAAGTGTGTTTATTTAAGTGCTCAATATTGGAGGGTGTAGTGAAATGGTGAGGGGTGATGGCAGAGGAATGTCCATGGCAGAGTCCAGTCTATTAGTCTCACAGGTGCATTGCCCAAATGGGCATAGGAAGTGGAGCTGGGGCAGTTAAAGTATGGACAGGGTGACAAAGTGGGACAGTAGGATGACAATCAGGGTGGTCTCATTTCTTGGCGGGGGTCTTGGCATCGTGCTCTGTCTTTGTCCTGGATCTCAAGGACCATTTGCGGGGTGGTTCTCCCTTTGCAAAGGGTGGGGTGCTGGTGTGGTGGTCCTGTGGCAGGCGTCCTGTCCACTAGCGCCGGCGGAGGTGGTGGGTAGTTCATCGTCCATGCTAGTGTCAGGGGCCCCTTGTAGTGCCACAGTGTCCCTCCTGGTTTTGAGTACTTCCTTCAGCACCCCTACGATGGTGCCCAGGGGGGTGCTGATGGTTCTGAGCTCCTCCCTGAAACCCAAATACTGTTCCTCTTGCAGGCACTGGGTCTCCTGAAACTTGGCAAGTACCGTTGCCATCGTCTCCTGGGAGTGGTGGTATGCTCCCATGATGGAGGAGAGGGCCTCGTGGAGAGTGGGTTCCCTTGGCCTGCCCGCCCCCTGTCGCACAGCAGCCCTCCCAGTTCCCCTGTGTTCCTGGGCCTCCGTCCCCTGGACCATGTGCCCACTACCACTGCCCCCAGGTCCCTGTTGTTGTTGGGTGGTGGGTTATCCTGGGTTCCCTGTACTGGTGGACACACTGCTGATTGACGTGTCCTGGGGACGGAGGTATGGGCCCGCTGGGTGGGTGCTGTGCTGGTGTTTCCAGAGGTGGGAAGGTCTGTGGTGGCCTGTGACTGGGTGAGGGGAACCGACTGTCCCGAGGTCCCCGATGGGCCGGGCTGGTCATCTAGATCCAGTTGGACAGAGCTGCTGTCATCATTGTGGGCCTCTTCTGTTGGTGGTGTGGACATGTGTGGACCCTCCTGTCCGGTGACGTTGGGTAGGGGTCCTTCAGGGGTATAAAAGGATGGTTATTACATCTGTGTGTGTCATGGTGTGCAATGGGTGGGTGACCGTGTACCCCAGTGCTTGCATTCCTGTGTGGGACCTTGCGTGAGGATGGTTTAGGGGGTTTTATGGGTATGTGCAGTGGCCATGCTTTAGTGATGGGTGTCCATGCTTTGTTGTTGCATGCAGGGCTTGGTGTTGGGATGGGTGGTTTGTGATGTTGGGACATATGTGAGGAGGTGGGGTGCTGGGGGTGAGGGTAGGGTGGGGGTATGTGATGGCATGCAGGTAGGGTGGGGGATGTAATAATTTAGATTTGTCTTACCAGAGTCCATTCCTCCACCTACTCTTGCGAGGCCCTCAGGATTCAGAATCGCCAAGACCTGCTCCTCCCATGTTGTTAGTTGTGGGGGAGGAGGTGGAGGTCCACCGCCAGTCCGCTGAACCGCCAGGGTGTGTCTTGAGACCACGGAACGCACCTTCCCGCGTAGGTTGTTCCACCTCTTCCTGATGTCCTCCCGACTTCTTGGGTGCTGTCCCACTGCGTTTACCCTATCCACTATTCTTCGCCATAGCTCCATCTTCCTTGCAATTGAGGTGTGCTGCACCTGTGCTCCGAATAGCTGTGGCTCTACCCGGTCGATTTCCTCCACCATGACCCTGAGCTCCTCCTCCGAGAACCTGGGGTGTCATTGCCGTGCCATGGGGTGGTGTAGGTGATGTGTGGGGTGGAGTGTGTGGTGTTAAGTGTGCTGATATGTAGTGGTGTGTTGTGTGAGGTGCGTGGAAGTTCTGTGGGTGATGGTGTTGTATGCCTGTGGTTGCTGTTGTTCTTGCTAGTGCTATCTCTCTCTGGCCTTCCTTCGGAATTTTTGGTCGTGGGGGTTTGTGGGTGATGTGGGTGGGTGTTTTATATTGTAATAGGTGTGTGGGAGTGGTGTGTGTATGTGTATCATGTGTGTGTATTTCGAATTGTCCAATGTGGCTGTGTTTTGTAACAGTGCGTGGTGATAGTGTGGGCGTATTTCTGTTGGCGTGACGGTGTCGGTTTTGTTTTCGCCAGTTTATCACTGACCTTTGGTGTGGCGGACTTGTGTGGGTGTCTGAATTTTGGCGGATTCCGAAATGTGGGTCATAATAGCTGTGGCGGAATTCCGCGGCTGCGGCGGTGTGTTGGCGGTCTTCCGCACGGCGATAAGCGGCTTTTACCGCCAATGTTGTAATGACCGCCATAGTGTTAGATAGCTTAAGGGATTCTGCAAGGCGATGGGAGTACCTACCCAGGGTGCCTCCAGAAAGGAGGAGTACCAAAAGGCACTGAGGGCCTGGGTAGAAGCCCGTTCACAAGATCTTGTTGAGGTGGAGGAGCCAGAGGATGGCCCCTCAGAGGATTTGCCACCAGCAGTGGGGGATTTTAACCCTGGAATTGTGTCCCTTGGCAAACCAGAGAGCAATATCTCTAGCCATGGCCTGAGGAAAGGAGGGAGGACGAGAATTTCAATTGCAAATGGCAAGGTTAAACATGGAGGCAGGGGAAAGGAAAGCTCAACGAGAGGCAGAGGAGAGGGGAGCTGCTGCCAAACAAGCTGAGGCTGAAAGGGCCTTGGCTGAAAAGAAACTACTTCTGGCTCATGAACTGAGTCTAAAGGAGCTGGACCTCAAGTCTAGGTAGTCCTGCAGTGATGGTGGCAGCATACACAGGGGATCTGCTGGAGAAAAGAAGGTTTGTATCCCCAAAAATGTGGTGCCAAGTTCTGTGGTGGGAGATGAAATTGATAAGTGGTTGGCTGCTTATGAAGTTGCACTAAGGACTCATGGGGTTCCTGAAGAGGAATGGGGAGCTGGCTTGTGGGGGTATGTACCAGTTGTGGAGAGTGTCACACTCCTTACATTGGATCCAAGAGATAAAAAAACATATGTGCCCATGAGAACCACTTTACTTCGCAAGTTTGGGCTGACCCCTGAAAAATACAGTCAGAGGGTCAGGGATAGAAACAAATTTTCCACACAGACTTGGGTACACTTTTTTGATTTTTCCAGTAAGGCACTGAATAGATGGGTGGGGGGCAGCAAAGTAAATGGTTACACAGAGTTGTATAATCTGATCTTGAGAGAGCATATGCTCAGTATTTGCATTACAGAGTTGTGCCAGCATCTAGTTAACAGTAAGCTGACTGATCCCAGAAAGCTTTGCTGAGGAGGCTGATCTCTGGGCTAGTACCAGAGTGTCCAAAAAGGTATCTGGGGGGACATCCACGAAGGTGATCAGGGTTTCCACCAGAAGACAGAGGGGGGAGACAAACTTAAAAATATGGAGTTCTCCAAAGGCCCCCAAAACAATTCCTGGGGAGTGGTGGTAACCAGTCCCAATCTGATTCTGAAAAGGGGCCAGGGTTCTTTGATAAAAAGAAAGATAACTTTGTACCCAAATGCTTAGAGTGCACGAAGTTTGGTCACTACAAAGCCGACTCCCAGTGTCCCATGCAGGCATAGCCCCCCACTGGAGGAGAGACAAGTGGGTTGGCTAGTGTAGCACTCGGGGAGGAGGTAGTCCCAGATATTTCTGGGGAACAGATAGAGATAACCCTAGTGTTCCTGGGAGATGAGGAAATGGTGCCAAAATCCCACATGCCTGCCAATACTTCCAAGTGTAGGCAGCAGGTCGCCATTAATGGGCAAAGAGTGGAGGCTATGTGTGATACTAGTACCAGCACGACTACTGTTAGGGGTCAGCTGGTGTCAGCAGAGCAGGTTGTCTCCAACACATTCCACCAGATCATAGTCGCTGACAATCGTGAGAGTCACCTACTGGTGGCTCTCATTCCCTTTGAGTGGTGGGTCTCTGGTACTCTAAAAGTAGTAGTGAGTCCTGCCATGCCGGTAGATTGTCTGCTAGGCAATGACCTTGAGCATACTGCCTAGAAGGAGGTGGAGCTCAGGTCTCACCTGGAGATGTTAGGTTTGCCTGAATGGGATTGCATGACCACACGGTCCATAGCTGCCCAGGAACGGAGTCAAGGGTGTAGGAGCCTGGAACAATGGCCCAAACAGCTGCCAAGGATAGGGGAAAGGGACGTGGGAAACCGGTCCCAGAAGTTCCCAACGGTGGTTGACGGGGTCCCTGAGGAGGAAGCCCCAGATGTTGCTGCCCTGGGTAACCTACCTGAGATTGCTGGCTGGCAAGTTGAGGGTGGGCCAACCAGGAAGGAATTCTGTGAAGGTGCAGAAGGAATGCCCCACTTTTGAGTGTCCGAGCAACAGGCCTCAGCCCAAGCAGCAGGTGAAGCCTTTGGCGATCACCATATGTATTGGGAGAATTATCTCCTCTACAGTGACCATCAGGTGCCAGAGGCTGGGGGAGCACATGTCCTTGTGGTCCCCCAGTGCTACCAAACCTTCCTACTGCCTACTGGGTCTGGCTCATGACAACCCCCTGGCAGGACATTTGGGGCAAGACAAGACCTTTGCCACGCTTGTCACCCACTCTTATTGGCACCGAAAGCGGGTGGCCTCAGATGCATTCTGTAGGTCTTGACCAACCTGCCAGGCTAGTGGGAAGACAGGGAAAAGGCTCAAGGCCCCTCTGATCCCACTCCCCATCATTGGCTCCCCCTTTGAAAGGGTGGGAATCAATATCATTGGTCCCGTGGACCCCAAGACTGCCTTAGGCAACAGGTTTATCCTGGTTTTGGTGTACCATACGAACTGCTACCCAGAAGCAATCTCTCTGAACCCTCTGAGGACAGTGACTACACGGTGGTGACCAGAGCTCTGATGGGGATATTTACCCATGTGGGATTTGCAAAGGAGGTTGTGTCTGAAAGAGGCACAAACTTCATGTCTACATACATGAAGTCTATGCAGGATGCATGTGGGATGACCTACCGGTTCACCACCCCTCACCATCTTCAATCCAATGGTCTTGTGGAGAGATACAACAAGACCTTGAAAGGCATGAACACAGGCTTCCCTGAGGCCATGAGGTGCAAGTGGGATGTTCTCTTGCCATGCCTTTTCTTTGCTTATGGAGAGGTGCCCCAGAAAGGAGTGTGGTTTAGTCCCTTTGAACTTTCCAATGGGTACCCTGTCAGTAAAAGAGGAGTGGGAGAAATTTCTCAGGAATCCCTCCCAGGATGTGGTCAGTTACATGGTGGCCCTCTGCAACCTGATGCAGCTCTTCTGGAAGAAGGCCAAGAGCAACCTCAAGGCCAGTCAAGAGGTTATGAAACAATGGTATGACCAGAAGGCCGGCCACCCTGGTAGAGTTTCAACCTGGCAACAAAGTAAGGGTGATGGAGCCAGCATAGCCTACGGCTCTCCAGGACCACTGGACTGGACCTTCTGAAATCAAGGAGCAGAAGGGGGAGGCCACTTACTTGGCGGACCTCATGTCCCCTAGAAGCCCCCTAAGGGTATTCCATCAGAACAGACTGAAGCCTCATTTTGAGAGGTCTGAGGTCAACATGCTTATGGTGACAGATGAGGGTATGGAAGAAGAGAGTGAACCTCTCCTGGACCTCCTCTCTGCCAAGGAAGGTGATGGGTCAGTAGAGGATGTCAATCTCTCTGACTCCCTGAGCCTAGATCAGACAGGGGACTGCTACCAGTTATTTGACCAGTTCTCTGCCCTGTTTTCCCTCACCCCTGGACTCACATACTTGTGTGTCCATGACATTGACACAGAAGACAGTCCCCTTTTAAAGAACAACATTTATAGGCTGTCAGACAAGGTGAGGACTAGCATCAAGGAGGAAGTTGCCAAGATACTGGCTCTTGGGGTAGTGCCTGGTCCAGCCCTGTGGTGCTGGTTCCCAAGGCTGCCACTCCTCGTGCCAAGCCAGAACTTAAGTTCTGCGTGGACTTCTGTGGTCTTAACTCTGTCACAAAGACAGACACCCACCCCATCCCTCAGGCGCTCATAGAAGGCTTGATGCTGCAAAATTCCTCAGAACCTTTGATCTCATGTCAGGGTACTGGCAGATCCCTTTAACTGAGGGGTCTAAGGAGAAATCTGCTTATTATACTCCTGAGGGACATTACCACCTCAGAGTAATACCCTTTGGATTGAAAAATGCCCACACTACCTTCCAACGGGGTCCTAACTGGCAAGGATGCGTTCTCTGCAGCCTACTTAGACGGCATTGCCATCTACAGTTCCAGCTTGGAGGAACACCTGCTCCACCTCAAGGAGACCCTTCAGGCTCTGCAGCAGGCAGGCCTGACCATCAAGGTCAGTAAGTGAAAGATTTGGCAGGGCTCCGTGGTGTATTTGGGACACCTAGTAGGTGGTGGCAAGGTGCAGCTAGTCCAGGCCAAGATTGAGACAATCAAGGCCTGGCAACCTTCTAGAACCCAAACTGAGGTGAAGGCCTTCCTGGGTCTCATCAGGTACTACTGCAAAATTGTTAAGGGCTATGGCAACATAGTGGCCCCTTTAATAGAACTCACATCTAAGAAACAACCTAGGTTGGAGATTTGGACAGAGCCTTGTCAGAAAGTCTTTGACTCTCTAAAGGAAGCCATGTGCATGGCGCGTGTGCTCTGGGCCCCTGAGCACTCCAAGGAGTTCATCATGCAGACAGACACTTCAGAGCATGGCATGGGGTGGTTCTAGCACAACTGAATGAGGAGGGCCTAGACCAACCAGTAGTCTTTATTAGCAGAAGACTATTACCATGGGAAGAGAGGTGAAGTGCTATTGAAAGAGAAGCTTTTGCTGTGGTCTGGGCACTGAAGAAGCTGAGACCATACCTGTCTGGGACTCACTTCTGAGTTCAGACAAATCACAGTCCACTCAGATGGCTCATGCATATGATGGGTAAAAATCATAAACTCTTGAGGTGGCCCATTCCCCTAAAGGGGATGGACTCTACTGTGGTGTCTCACCTGGGGACTGACCACGCCAGTGCTGATGGTCTCTCCAGATACTTCTGCCTTAGCTATGAAAGTTCCCAAGTGTAGGAGGCTGGCCTGGCTTATAGTGGGCACCAATGGTACTTACACCTTGTGCCAGGTCCAGTTATCCCTTATTAGTAGATTAGTAGTGTTCTAGAAGCTTAGGCTGATAGAAGTAGCTATAGCAGAGCAGCTTAGGATAAACTAGGAGACATGCAAAGCTCCTACTATACCACTTATATAATAAATGTACTTTATCATAAGAAAGACAATACTCAGAGTTACTAAAAATAAAGGTACTTTATTTTAGTGACAATGTGCCAAAAATATCTCCGGGGATATACTCCCTTAGGAGGTAAGTAAAATACACAAACTATACACACAAACCAAAATCAGGTGAGTAAAACAGGCAGAAAGTGATCCAAACACTGTAGAATACAGTAGGCTGCAATAGGCCTAGGGGCAACACAAACCATATGCTAAGAAAGTGGAGTGCGAACCATGATTGGACCCCTGGGCTAGTGTAGTGTGTAGAGGGTCGCTGGGTGTGTAAGAAAACACAAAAGGTGTCCAAGATACCCCACCCTAAGACCCTGGAAAGTAGGAGTAAAGTACTACTATTTCCCCAGAAACACATTAAAGTCGTGATAGAGGATTTTGCAAAGACCACAACAGACAGCAAAGCACTGAAGATGGATTCCTGGACCTGAGGACCTGCAAAGGAAGAGGACCAAGTCCAAGAGTCGCGAAAGTGTCCGGGGGGGCAGGAGCCCACTAAACCCTGGATGAAGGTGGAAAATGGCTGCCTTCAGATGGAAGAAGCTGCAGGATTCTGCTACAACGAAAGGTGCTAGAAATTTCTCTTTCATGCAAAAGATGTCTCACAGAGTGCTTGAGGATGCAGAGTTGTTTCCTTGGCAAAATACCGCAAAGAAGCCTTGCTAGCTGTAAGATTCGCGATTGAAGAAAAAGGGTGCGGCCCGGGTTCAGGAAGGACCAGGATGTCGCCACTTGGGAGAGGAGACAGAGGGGGCCCTCAGCAACATAGGGAGCCTATGCACAAGAAGGATTCACCCGCAGAAGTCTTTGAACATGGGTTCAAGAAGTCTGAACACAGCAGTCATCTCAACACTGCAAAAGTGGGTCCCATGATGCCGGAGATCAACTCAGATGATTTTGTGTAACTGTGCACGAAGCCCTTGTAGCTGCAGTTCATGCAGTGCACAGGATTACTGACTGAAGAGGGGAGGCAAGGACTTGCCTCCTCCAGATTTGGACAGTTGGACCACTGGACAGTCAGGGTCACTTGGGTCTACCATCTGTGTTCCAGAAGCCACACTCGTCAGGATGAGAGGGGTCCCAGAGTACTGGTGACGCTGACATTTGGTGCCTGCTGAAGCAGGGGGAAGATTCAGTCGACCCAGGGGAGACTTTTTGGTGGCTTCCAGTGCAGGATGAAGGCAGACAGCCCCCAAAGCATGCACCACCAGGAAACAGTCGAGAAAGCGGCAGGATTAGGCGCTACAATGTCGCTGGTAGTCTTCTTGCTACTTTGTTGCAGTTTTGCAAGCGTCCTGGAGCAGTCAGCGGTTGATCCTTGGCAGAAGTCGAAGAGAGAGGTGCAGAGGAACTTTGGTGAATTCTTGCAAGTCATTATCTGAGGAAAAGCCCACTGGAGAGACCCTAAATAGCCCTCAGATGAGGATTGGCCACTTAGTCAGTTAAGCACCTATCAGGAGGGGTCTCACTCAGAGGCCTCCAGAGTGCGCTCACACCTCTGGATCCAAGATGGCAGAGGTCTGGGACACACTGGAGGAGCTCTGGGCACCACCCCTGGGGTGGTGATGGACAGTTGAGTGGTCACTCCCCTTTCCTTTGTCCAGTTTCACGCCAGAGCTGGGACTGGGGGTTCCCTAAACTGGTGTAGACTGGCTCATGCAAGGAGGGCACCATCTGTGCCCTTCAAAGCATTTCCAGAGGCTGGGAGAGGCTACCCCTCCACAGCCTTCAACACCTATTTCCAAAGGGAGAGGGTGTAACACCCTCTCTCAGAGGAAATTCTTTGTTCTGCCTTCTGGGGCCTGGGCTGCCCAGACCACAGGTGGGCAGAATCCTGTCTGTGGGGTGGCAACAGCGGTAGCTGCAGAGAAAACCCCAGAGAGCTGGTTTGGTAGTACCCGGGGTCCATAGTGGAGCCCCGGGGATGCATGGAATTGGCTTCCCAATACCAGATTTGGAATGGGGGGACAATTCCATGATCTTAGACATGTTACATGGCCATATTCGGAGTTACCATTGTGAAGCTACATATAGGTATTGACCTATATGTAGTACACGCATGTAATGGTATCTCTGTACTCACAAGGTCTGGGAAAATGGCCCTGAACTATGTGGGGGCACCTTTGCTAGTGCAAGGGTGCCCTCACACTTAGTAACTTTGCACCTAACCTTCAGCAAGTGAAGGTTAGACATTTAGGTGACTTATAAGTTACTTGAGTGCAGTGAAAATGGCTGTGAAAAAACGTGTGCAATATTTCACTCAGGCTGCAGTGGCAGTCCTGTGTAAAGGTTTGTCTGAGCTCCCTGTGGGTGGCAAAAGAAATGCTGCAGCCCATAGGGATCTCCTGGAACCCCAATACCCTGGGTACCTAGGTACTACATACTAGGGAATTATAAGGGTGTTCCAGTGTGCCAATTGAAATTGGTAAAAGTGGTCACTAGCCTATAGTGACAAATTTAAAGGCAGAGAGAGCAGAAGCACTGAGGTTCTGGTTAGCAGAGCCTCAGTGACACAGTTAGTCACTACACAGGTATACACACTCCGACCACAAACTATGAGCACTGGGGTCTTGGCTAGCAGGATCCCAGTGAGACAGGCAAAAACAAACGTACCTACATGTAAAAATGGGGGTAACATGCCATGCAAAATTGTACTTTCCTACACCAAGGGGTTGGGTACCTCTCCCTACTTTCAGCTGGGGGACACACATGTTAGACCTGACAGCCTTAGGGTGGTCATCCCCCAAAGTTTTGCCTGCCTCCCTCCACTTTTCTGACACTGAATCTGGTGATTTTAGGACTCTGCACACTTTACCACTGCTAACCACTGCTAAAGTGCAAATGCTTTCTTCCTTAAACATGGTAACATTGGCTCATACACAATTGGCATATTTGATCTACTTTTAAGTCCCCAGTAAACTGTACTATATGGCCCCAGGGCATGTAGATTGAATGCTAGTAATGGGCCTGCAGCACTGGTTGTGCCACCCCCATAAGTAGCCATTAACAATGTCTCATGCCTGCCATTGCAAGGCCTGTGTGTGCAGCTTCACTACCACTTCGACTTGGCATCTAAAAGTACTTGCCAAGCCTTGAACTTCCCTTTTTCTACATATAAGTCACCCCTAAGGTAGGCCCTACTTAGCCCATAGGGTAGGGTGCTATGTAGGAAAAAGGTAGGACATGTACATGTGAGTTTTACATGTCCTGGTAGGGTAAAACTCCTAAATTCATTTTCCACTACTGTGAGGCCTGCTCCTTTCATAGGCTAACATTAGGGTGACCCTCATATACTGTTTGAGTGATAGACTCTGATCAGAAAGGGGTAACCAGGTCATATTTAATATGGCCAGAATGGTAATACAAAATCCTGCTTATTGGTGAGGTTGGATTTTATATTACTATTTTAGAAATGCCACTTTTAGAAAGTAAGCATTTCTCTGCACTTAAAATCCATCTGTGCCTTACAGACTGTCTCTAATCCATGTCTAGACTGGGCTGGTTGACAGCTCTCTTGTACATTTCACCCAGACAACCAAAAACACAGGATACTCATTCACACCTGCACTCATCTGCATACTGAATGGGTCTTCCTGGGCTGGAAGGGTGGAGGGCCTGACACTTACATTTCAAAGGCTAGTGGCCTGCCCTCGCACAATGGTCTGCCAACACCCCCCCTACTGGGACCTTGGCAGACAGGCCTGTACTGAAAGTGGACCTTGTGCACTTCAAAACCACTCTTTGAAGTTTCCCCCACTTCAAACGCATTTTTGGGTAAATAAACTGGGTCCCTGCCCTGACCCCCACCAAATCAGTCACTACTGGACCTGAACCTGTAACCTGTCAAGAGGAACTACCTGGCTGCCCAAAGGCTCATCTGGATTGTTTTCCTTTGAAGGACTGCTGCCCTGCTGTTGCCCTGCTGCCTTCTGACCTTTCTGAGACATGCTCTCTAAGGGCTTGGATTGAGCTTGTCTCCTGTTTTCTGAAGTCTCAGGGCCAAAAAGCCTTCACCCCTTCAAGGAAACTCCTTGTGTACCGAATATCGCCACACAGCCTGCTGGAAAGGACGCACAGCCTGCCCTGTTATGAGAAAATCGGCGCACAGCTGAACCAGAACGATACAGCCTGACTTCCCGAGTGAAGATTGACATAACGCTTGCATTGCGAACGGACATTCGATACACGCCCCTACTGGATCGACGCACAGCCAAGCTGGAATGATGCAGCACGACTTCCTGAGTGAAAAATCGAAACAGCTCCTGCCGTTCAACAGAAACTTTAACGCATCACTTACCGGATTACTACAATGCCTGTGACTTCTTCCTGCATGCCTTGGATTTTCCCTGAATCATCGCTGGCCATCCAAAGATCCCCCCCATCACAGTAAAGAACCAAGACCGTGTGCTGGAAATCGATGCAAAGCCCCTTGCAGCATTGAAAGAAACTAAGCATCGCCTGTGCTGCATCGGAAAATCCGACGCACACCTTATTTTTCCATGCATCTCTTCCTCTGCAGTCTCCGTGCATTGCAATTTTGACGCAAATCAGGTATTTGTGCAAACAAGAGACACCTGTTTATTTTGAAGATTTAAGAATCTTTTTAATCTTGCAAAAGTGATATCTCAACTTGTGCTTATTGAATCTTTATCATTTTTACCTTAATTTAACCAGATAAATATCTTATATTTTCCTAAACCTGTGTGGTGTATTTTTGTGGTGTTTCCACTTTGTTTTTGAATGATTTATTGCACAAATACTTTACACATTGCCTTCTGAGTTAAGCCTGTCTGCTCAATGCCAAGCTGCCAGAGGGTGGGCACAAGATAATTTGGATTGTGTGTGACTTACCCTGACTAGGATTGAGGTCCGTATTTGGGCAAAGGTGAATACTTCTGCCAACTAGAGACCCTATTTCTAACATGTGTAATATGTTAGTTTAGGAAATTGAAAAAAACACACATATCTGTTTTATTTACATTTATCAATTTGGTCCAAGCTGCCTTCATGCTGATGGACACCCACACAAAAAGGCACGTTGATCCAGAATTCAAAATGTGTCCATACAGTTGTGTTGAATCATTTCACCTAAACTATCACATCAGATACCTGTGCATTACACATTATTGGAACATAAATCTAATAAAATGTAGTAATTGCACTACGCAATGCAACAAGTAGGTTAACATGAAATGTACATTCAATGTCACTTATAAACGTAAAACTTTTTATATATGTATTAATGTCACATATCCCCTTTTCTGTAAGTTATATTTTATTTAAATCTACAGTTTGTTTATGCGTTATGCATATGTGTTTATTATTGACACTTATCATTTTAAATGAACACACCTGTATTAACAAGTAAAACATTTATAAACATGTTTAATTGTGTTGTGTCCATTATTATGAAGAATGCTTGCACTAAAATTAAGATGTCCATTACAAATGTTAATCACTAATGTATGCACTATACAAATATGTCATAAATGAAAACTGTTTTATCCTCTGTCATAAATGAAATTCAGTTCATGTTATTCACACTTTCATAAATAACATTATCATTGATCAGTGACTTTTAATTGAAAAATTAAAATTAACTTAATAAGTACAGGATAAATGTCTCAAAAAACAGGATGTACAGTATCAATGGTCGGGGTTTTGCACAGAAAAGTGTTTCCTAACTACACTGTCAAAGGACAACCTCCTCAGAGAGGGGCATCTAGTGGGCACAGAGCAGGCACCTGAAAGATCATCCTTGGGTGTGTGTTGTTTTGCATTAGGTGTGCTTTTGTGAGAGTCTGTTTGCATGAATGTGCTCTTGAGGTGGATATTGTGATTGCGGTTCATGTGGATCTGGTAGTGGGTGTGGGTGTGCTGGTTGTTATAGTGATTGTGGGTGCACTGATGGTTGTGTGTGTTTCAGTGGTTGTGGTGGTGATGGTTGTAGTGCTTGTGTCTGTGGTTTTGGGTGTTGTGGATGTGAGTGTGGTGGTTTTTGCAGTGCCTTTGGATGTAGTGTGTGTATGTTGGATTGGTGTTTGTCTGCCTTTCTTTATATGTATTTGTTTATGTGTAGGTGTGCTGCTTGTGTCTGTTGGAGTGGGTGTGTGCAAGGAAGTGAGTGTGCTTGGGATTAAAGTGGGATTTGGGTTTTGGAAGGAGGAAGGGACTGGAGTAGGGCCACACGGTTGGGCCGGATAGTGGGCTGCAGTCAGTGCAGAGGCTATTTTTGCAAGCAATCTCTGCATGCCAGACAGTAAACAATGAATGACAATCAGAAATGCAACCATTTGTTGCATTTGACATCTAAAGCCCTGTATGTCATTCATTATCACAGTCTGGCCTGCATAGATTCTGCATAACAGGTCAATAGCTTCTTCACTGAACTGAACACAGCCAGAGAGACACAGGCAGGCAGGGAGGTACCTGCAGCAAAGGAGACCCAAGCCCTTTTAGTGGGGTGAGATTGGCCAACTGGGGAAGAGCAAGAAGGAGGGTGGAAATAGGGTCGGGGGTGAAGGAAAGGATGGAAATGGTAAAGGTCCCATAAGAACTCAGAAGAAGATGAATTGGTGGCCTATTTTCCAGTCCCTCTCACCCTTCATGCCACTGGGTCCATTGGTGTCCGAGGTCTCACCACTTGATGGACAGTAGTCAGCTGATTCCCTTCCTTCGTGATTAATGACCCCTTCACCTGCTCCTGAAGATGCTGCAAAGACAGATACAACATTTTTATTGGATCTGTGGAAAGGAAAATGTGCATGAAGTTTATTAACAAAACATTTCCTAATTTTCATATTTCACCTGCTTTGAGGCTTTCAAACTTAGGTATACCTTTCCATTACCCCATGCATGTAGGGATCTTCTTAGGGACTCGTTTGTTCACAGTTTATTAATTTGTCATCATTACTCCTATTTCATTTTTTAATAATTTCTCTTCAACATTTCAGTTTTCTCCTGGAATTGCTTAACACCTCTGAAAGGTACAGATTTGTTGTTTGAATAGTGAACTCATTCACAAAAATCAATATGTAGAAATAAACATTTGTTCTATGTACATTGTCCATCTGTAAAAGTCTCTTTAAATCTCTCTTATCCTTCAATATTGGTTAATCATTTTGACATAAGAAAGGTCACAAAAATGTTGTTTTTGAGTATGTGGTAGCTTTATCAAAATAATTGCAGCAAGTCATTGTTGAAGCTTGAAAGATGTTTATTTCAACCCGAAATAAGATCCAAGAAAAGCACCCACAGAGTGCAGGTAGGAGCCTCCAGTGTATTCTGTGGATCATTTCAGCAATCCACTAAGAATGCCAACTGAGTAACAGCAGAAACCAGGGCAAAAGAACAGTTTTGCATCACAAGTCAAATGTACACAAGACCATTTAAAGTAACATATGTGTGTGCAGTAAAATAAATCAACATGTAATATTACAAACCAAATTAATACACAAATACGACATCACCCTTATTTCAAAACAAAACAAATAAGAATATGTAATATAAATGAAATTCTTTATACTTTGCAGGTAGTATGATTTTCCTCCTTGTGCAACGGACCGTGAAGTTATCATTAATGGAATTATGTACATTTATGCCAGAATTGCCAGCACTTAAACAAGAATTGCTTCCAGAAGAAGTGATTGACCCAGTTTCATCATGACCCAAATTCTATCCAACACAGCTCTCCTCTGTATTGCCACTGTCCCTTATTTACTTTCAATGATTTTTTAAAAACCATATTGATACTAACAACCGCTCCTTTCTTCCACCATCAATGATCCTTAAGTAATACCGCTGTGAGTGGGACTTTTACTATTTGTGCAGGGTCAGAAAACTTTGACCTACATTTGGTCAGAAAACTTTGACCTACCCTTAACAGTTCACACAGGTTTGTTTACCATGACCTGTTGCTCTATTTATTTTTTTTTACAAGTTTGTGGCTGAGACTGGTCTCGACACTTTGAATTTTGCATAGAAAATTATCTCTGACACATTCACCCACACTAGAATAATCCTTCAACTTTTTTTCCAAAAACTTATTAAGATTAACATCTTTCTAGCATAGGGTAAGAATGGTTCTGGCCTCTCTCCCTTTTAATAAAAAGAAAGATATGAATTCTGTTACAGAGTGGGGACTGTTTAAATAACTCCAGACTTTCTCATGGAAGCATGTGCAAACATCAACATTTGCAGCTAAGGCTGTTTGAATGCCCTCCTTAAAAAATGTAGTGTACCTTTCTACAAGACCATTTGCCACTGGGAACTACAGTGGCGTTCTCATGTTTGATACCATGCTTACACAGAAATGTACTCATTTTTTCTGAAACAAAATTAGTGTAGTTATCAGAAACCAACATATTTGGGCTTCCCTTAGTAGTAAAAATCCTCTTCAATATTTCAATAACTTTGTCAGTTGTGGGCATGGCTAAAAAAAACTTAAGTTATCCACTTTGAATAATAATCAGTCAAGATAATTAAATATCTCATGTCTAATGAGAGTTTCTGGAATGATCCAGAAAAATTAATGGCCAACGTTACCCCTGGCCCCTCATGTGGAGGATTCACACCTCTCTTATACTTTGTAAGTTTCCATTGTTTATCAGAAACAAAACAATCTGAACATGTGTGTATAAATTGTTCAACATGAGTATCCATCCCCAGCCAGCAAAAATAATTTTTTCTTAGCATTTTGTTTGTGCCAAACATGCACAGATGGCCCTCATCAAAGCAAATCAATTTGTCCTTTCATTTGTCTGATTACTAAACCATTCTCTAATGAGAGCTCAGCTGAAACTTGTTGAAAGGAACCAATCTTTTATCCAAATTCCTTACTTGTGGCCAGCCTTTAAAAATGTGTTGTTTGACAAGGGACAGTAGAGTATCTTCCTCAGAATGACGTACCCATTCATCCTTACTGATACAACCACTTGAATACTCAGAAGCATTTATAGCTGATACTACACTCTCCTGTTCTTGAAAACTCTCATAGTCTCATAGTCATCCTGATAGACATGTGAGATGAACAGTCTGCCCTATAATTCCTTCCTCCAGGAATGAACCTAATGTTAAAATGTTACTCTTGCAATTTGGATAATAACCTTACAAGTATGGCTGAAGCTGTGCTGGTGCCATTACCACTCATAAGATAAATGAGCAGTTTGTGATCAGTGATGAAATAGAAGCTAAGCCCCAACAAACATGATTTATATTTTTGAACTGCCCAGGTACAGGCCAAAGCCTCTCTTTGAATAGTGCTATAGTGTACTGCTGATTTACTCAAAGTTCTGGTGCTGAAAGTTATCGTTCGCCCCTGTACATGATGGATTTGAGTGAGTACAGAACAGAACTTGCATCCACAAACACAGCACATTTATCAGCATTGTTAAAACGTTGTAACACAGGTGCTGTCATTATCAGTTTTTTGATAATTTGAAACTCCTTTTCTTGCTCATCTGTCCAAATAAACTTCTCTTTCTTTCTGAGTAGACGTCACAATGGCTCAACATGTGTAGTATACTCTTGTACACATTCTGCATAGTGTTCACTCAGGCCCAAAAAAGACCTAACTGAATCTTTGTCATTAGATGAAGCTGCTTTGCATATAGCATTTATTATGCCCCCTGCTGTAATGGTGTGCCCTAAATAATCCAGTTCCTCGACCAGATACTTTTTTCCTTAGATACGGTCATCCCCTTGTCACTCAGAATGTGCAACACAGTTTCTGAGATGACATTATGTTGGGCTACACTTTTTCCATATATGAGACTCTCATCTTGAAATGCCTACACTCCCTTGACACTTTGAAATAACTAGCTCATTAACTTCTGAAAGATATTCCAAATGGTAACCTCAGAAATTTATAGATGCCAAAGAGTGTGACAAATGTGGTCAGTTCCTGTGAATGTGGTGACAGTGACACTCGAAGATAAGCTATAGGCATTTCCTCAAGAACAATAGGTTGATCACTACCTGTAATTCAGTACCAGCAATTGCTTTTAGTAGACAAAGTAGAATGTTCTGCACTTTTCCCTAAATCAAGTACTTCATTCAAAGTTGGATTTCTGCATGCAAGTAAACGTTCTTGTATGTTTTTACTGTGGCAGTTGAAGACAAACTGGTCACATGAATATGTGTTTAGGTTTTCTCTAAATTCACATTTTGAAGCTAGGATGTGAAAGTTAGAAAAATACACTTCAATAGTCTCTTCAACCAATTGTTTCCTTTGAAAGAAACTTTGGTCCTCATTACAAGTTTGGAGGTCAATGCACCCCCATGGTGGCATTGGTGGTCGAACCGCCGTCGGGTTGGCAGTCAGACCACCAGATGACGAGTCATGCTGGCCTATGGAGCAAAGACTGCCGGGGTCCCGCAGGCACTTCCAGGCAACACAGACCGTCATGAGGCAACACGAAACAGGCCAGTGGAGACATGTTGCCGCCAGACAAATTATTAGGTTGCAACCTGCCAATGTGACTTTGGTCCAACCACCATATCTCAGCAGGTGGAAACAGGGACTATGAAGGGAGACACTCACCTGTAGCCAGCCTTACATGTTTGGTGCCACCATGGAGCCCATCACACATGTCCTGCCGCTGATCCTCGACGGTGCACATAATTAATGCTGCCATGGGCACAACTGATCGTAAGTACACACACCTACCTGTCACATTAACCGTACCAACAGATTGTTGCATCATCGTCCACATGATATGGAGAGCATGCTACAAGCACCAAGTACATGTGTCATTGTGTCATGGCTCAGAATTATTCAAGAAGGACACATTCACAGACAACATTACCCCTTTGGGCAGGTAACTCACAATACACTGCAACACTATACAAAACACACATACACTTATCTCAGGCACAGGGACAGTGAAGCTTAAATATAACAAACAACAAAACCAACATCACATATACAAATACAACTCACACACTCACATTCTTTACATGCCATGGACTGTCGTCACATTCAATACACATATGTATGGATGTGGAATGGAACACAAACAACACTCCCAGTAAACAGCCTTGCAATGGACACACACATCATACACACTGCAACACATTGGAAGAACAATGGGATGCACAATACACAGAAACAAATATACAAACCTCACTATGCAAACAATACCTGCACAATTGGGATGGGGCCAGCAGGAACATCCAGGGAAGGAGGCTACGCTGGGACACATATCACCTTGCAACTGCCCATAAAACTACTATTGCACAGGAATTGGCCCTTCAGGTATCTCTGGGACAAACAATTTTACACCTAAATTACATACCTACAAAGCACATGCAACAAAGCACATTCAACTCCAACTGCATGGGACATACCTCTACATGAACTAGCTGCAATGACATATGCACAGTCTAATGCAAACAAAGGTAGCATAATTGAACACACTCCATGTCTGCACAAACAAAACTCAAGCTGACAAACATCAGATGAATACATAATCCATATCAAGTGGACAAGTCTAACAACATACATGCTCACATTGGACAACACAAGATGAAATACTTACCATAACAAACAGTACACAATGCCATGACACCACCATTGCATTTACACCCACATGTCCATACACTCTACATACACCCATGTCTTGGGGGATACCAGCACTGCTCACAAACTCAGATACTGCAAACAACGACAAATGGATCAGCAAGCAGGCTGAAAAACACTCATCTATAGGAACACAACACAAGTTACTCAGGACAATATAATGGTAGAAAAGTAATTGAAGGACAAATCTGTACCCCAAAAAACAACTATTTGGTTGGGTTTAATAATATGATGTGCAGAATGTCAATGGTCATTGACCAGTCATTACACAAGGAGCAATGCATATCACTGTGCCCACACTTGACTCCTAACTGCTAGGGAACCTCCACAGGAAGGGACATCAAGTGGGCAGGCAGACACCTTGGGGATCATCTTTGGGAGGGTTGGATCTCAGAGGGGCTATTTGATCATGCATTTGGGATGGGTGGTCTGCTTTTTGTAAGGGGTGGGCTTCTTCTCGGGGGGAGCAGTATAGGTGCTTGCAGGGGGGCAGGGGAGGCCTTGGATGTAGAAGGGAGGGTCTGGGAGGTAGGTGGGTACCTCCTGCGTTTGGGACAGGGGTGGAGGGAACAGGGGAAAGGTTAAAGTAAAATCTAAAATCTTTCTTAGGGACATGGGAATGGTCAGCAGAAGTAGGAGGGGATTTGAAGATTGAGGGAGTAGTTGTCTGCTGTTTAGGTGTGGATGTCATGGGCGCAAGCTTCTTGGATGTATACTTGTGTTTGTTTGGTGTCTGTTGGGTGGGTGAGTGAGTGTGTTTGTGTGCCTTGGGTATCTGGGAAGTGGAGGTTCTGGGGGATTGAGTGGTAGATGTGTGTGTGTCTGTTGGGGTAGTGACTGTGGGTATGCTGTATGTGGTGGATTTCTGTGTGTCTGGGTGGTGTCTGTGGGTATGGTGTGTTGGTGGATTTTGGGGTTTCTGTTGGGGTGGTGTCTGTAAGTATATTGGGTGTAGTAGGTGTGTCACTGACTGTTGGTGTGTATAATGCTGAGGGTGGTAGGGGTGTCTGTTGAAGTGGTGACTTGTGGTGTCTGTGAGTGTCTTTAGTTTTCTTGTGTGCTGTTGTGTGTTGTGGTGCTTGTGTATGTGTGTGCTACTCTTGTATGTTGAGGTTGATGCATGCAGATCTGTATGTGTGCTTAGGGTAGGTAAGGGAATGGGGTTTTGGATTAGGAATGGGAAAGTGGAGGGGGGACAGAAGGTGTGGGGTGACTCTCTGCCATCAGTGTCGAGGCCAGAGACAGAAAAGATCTATGTAGGCCAGCCAATGCACCATGAATGACTTCCAGAAATGCATTTGTTTGTTGGAGTTGGGCTGCCAATCCCTGGATAGCATTCACAATGGCTGACTGACCACATAGATACTCCTCAGTAGGTCAATAGTGTCATGCCACTCACCTGGAGAGACGATATTGCACCTTACTCGCTCCCAATACAACACCTGACCAAGGAATCATAACCTCAAATAAGGCACAGTCCTAGGAGGGATGGGGTCAAGACAAAATGATAAAAGAGACAAAGGCTCATGCCCTTTCAGTGGCATCTAGCTCGCTATCCTGTTTGGAAATGCCCCCCAGTTTGAAGATCTCTGCCTTATGATGACATACTCTGAGTCCATCAGTAGATGCTATTAGTCCCTCAAATGTTGGAGAGACCCACAGATTTGCTAGTACTTATAGAAGGCCCTAACCATGTCACCCAATTGGATGCTACATCATTGTCTCCATTATGGTCATGCAGACCCAGCTGTCTATCTGTGGATGAATGTCTCTACCCAAACACATGTCATTCCTAAATACCTGTCTGTCACTTCATGATGCTTGCCAATTGTCAGGTTACAAACCTTTTCCATTACACATGTGCAGTGCACTTTTCCACATGATGCCGCATCAAGTAGGGCTGAGCTTCCCGATGCCATAAAAGCTTTGAAGAAAGGGAAAGCAGTTGGCCCAGATAATTTACCTAATGAGTTATACAAGGTACTGGGGGAAGAACTTATTCCGATTTTATTGGAGTTATTCAACTCCATGCTTGTAGAAGGGGCACAGATACCTAATTCTTGGAGAGAAGCTATAATTTGTTTATTGTTAAAACCGGGTAAGGACCCAATGTCTTGTTCATCATACAGTCCGATATCATTGTTGAATTCAGATTATAAACTGTATACAGGGATCTTATCTAGGAGACTGGGGAAAGTTATGGGTAACTTGATACATCTGGATCAAAAGGGATTTATGAAGGGTAGACAACTCTCCGAGTTAACTCACAAGTTTTTTGCTGCAGTAGACTTAGCAGAATAAAAAAAGGCTCCATTAGCGATTCTGACTTTTGATGCAGAGAAAGCTTTTGATCGTGTGAACTGGTCCTTCTTGGGGGTCACGCTGGAAAAAGCGGGATTGGGTTCTCCTTTTATTAGGGCTGTTAGAGAATTGTATAGATGCCCTTTGGCGAGAATCTTGGTTAATGGTCAGTTATCACAGGAATTTAGGATTTTTCAGGGTACTCGACAGGGGTGTCCTTTATCTCCCTTGCTCTTTAATCTATACATTGAACCTTTGGCAACTTTATTAAGGGTTTGTAAGGACATCCCCCCATTCAGGATTGGGGAGTGGGAAAAGAAAGTAGCATTGTATGCGGACGATCTCATGCTATACACTAGTGATGTGACGACTACTTTACCTATTGTCAAGACATTGATGGAGCAATTTGGTAGATTTTCAGGTTATAGTATAAATACAAAAAAAACCGGAAATTATGTGTTGGAACTTGGCCTATGCTTCTCCTTTAGTTAAACAAGAATTCGGGTCACAAATGATCTAAATGATGTAGCTAAGTTAAATTTTGACACAACCTATAGGGAAACTAAAAAACTGTTAAAGGCGTGGGCTGTTCTTCCACTTTCTATAATAGGAAGATCTAATATTTTGAAGATGTGTATACTTCCAAAGTTTACTTTTTTATTTAACACAATCCCACTAGAGTTTAAGAGGAGCTGGTTTAAAAAATTACAGGGAGATTTATCCTCGTTTGTTTGGGCTTCTAAGGGAGTGAGGATTTCTTGAAAAAAGATGAGTAGAAAGGAAAAGTGGGGGGGTATTACATCTCCAGATTTTTTTAGATACTATCTGGCCTTTCAATTAAAAAACACCAGAATGTTATGGAATAAGAAGTCAGAGTACTCATTGGTCTGGAGAGCTTTGACGGCACATCTTGAGGGAGGTGAGGACTATTTTTTATATAAATTTGGTCACCCAAAGTATTTCAAGAAGGTGCGTTTGAAGCTCCCCAAACAGGCTTGTAATGTTTGGATCCATCTTCGGAAAGTGCTAGGGATACCTTATTATTGCAGTTCCGCCCCTATTTGGGATTCTCCCGGTACTCCTGAATGTCTTATCGATAAACTATCAATTCCTTTGAGAACTAGCGGGATGGTAAGATGGGGTCAGATTATTGAAGGTTCTGATTTGCTAACCTGGTCTGCATTTCAGGAGTGTACTAGGGGGACAACGTCTAAATTCAAGTATCTTCAGTTATCTAGCTGGGTTAATTCTCGACGAGCAGGAGAATTAGGGAGGAGCTCATGGGAAGAGAAATTAAACTTGACTACTATTAAAAAAGAAGTTGCCTTTTGGTATCATGCCTTGTTGGAATCAGTAGACGATGCCCCTTCCCTTCCTTTGTTGAAATGGGGAAGGATCTTTCCAACCCTAGAAGTCACAGCTTTGTGGCAGAAGTCTTGTTCAGAACTATGGTTTACTACTAAACGTGCGGGATTGAAGAAAAACCAATTGTTTACACTACATAGGGTTTATTGGACACCTGCTAGATTAACAGCTATTGGGAAAATTAAGAAATATTGTCCGCGATGTGGGGAAGACAATGCAGACGATGTTCACATGTTTTGGCAATGTTCAATGTTGACTAAGTATTGGGAGGATATAGGAAATATTCTGAGTGTAATTTTTCATGTAAACGTAAGAATAAACCTTCTTATGGTGGTGTTTGGGGTTTGCGATCCAGGTACAAATTACCAGAAATTATTAGCACAACAGGAACACTTGTTGTTTGTATTTATGCTTTTGGCTAGATGGGAAATATGTCGTAAATGGGTGGATCCATTGCCCCACCTTGCTAAAGACTGGCAATCATCAGCGAATCGATTGTGTAAAATGGAACAATGCGGTCCTCTGACTAGAAGAGATAATTTTTGGGTGGATTGGCAAAATGTTTATCAGTAGCTTACAAATGTTGAATAGTTTCAGTCATATAACTTATGTTTTGTGTTTTTTTTGTTTTTTTTGTGTTTGGTCTCCTCCTCTTTGAATTTCAGTCCAATGATTAGAACTCCCCTCACCTTATTGGGTGTTGCTTTGGTTATGATCAGGTTTCGAAGAAAATAGTAAGACTTGGTCGATGGTAGTCGATTGGGAAAAGTGCAATATCTAGAACAGGTGGGGTGGCCCAGCAATGATGTGGACCGCACATCTGGACTCATATCATGTCTCGGCGTTTGCCTTTTCCTTTTAATCAAAGCGTGGGTGGCGAACTGAGGACAAAAAAAAAAAAAAAAAAATGATGCTGCATCAAGGGCATATATTTTCACATTATGGCTCAAAACTCTAGGCCTACTTGTCATGTCCCTCATTTGTACTGCTGTTGTACATGTCAAATGACATGGTATGATGCATGAGGAAATGTGTCAACCAATAAACAATTGTGACACTCTGCTATGTGTCGCACAACATGAAATGTACACACATTGTAAATGTCTCATTATACACACAGTTTGCTGTGCTCATATTAGTGAGGCAATACAGACTATGAGTTAAGCAGTGTCTTACAAATGTTTCTCAAAAGAGAAAGGGACACATGCTGACATGTAGGCACAAGGAATGTTGGAAACAGTGATGTAACATAAACATGTCAAGGACATTCCCCACTTACCAAGTGAAAGTATTGATCTATAGTTGACCTAAAGAATAACATATGCTCTGTCACACATATGTTGGCTATCTTGAAATTACAGATTGTAGTGAGGTCCCAGCACCCAACATATACTGAAGACAAGTGGCCTCTGGGTGGCAGATGCCTAGATACTCATTCACCCAGACAAATGGTTGATGACAGTGATCTATCACTTTTCTTTGGCCTGTAACATTGAGGTGTAGTGGTCTGTTGCATTAAAATCCCCACACTAAACAACAACAGCACTGGATTGATCATTGTACCCAGCCATATGTCGTCCTTGGAGAGGAAGTGGTTTGTGGAGGGAAACGTACTAAACAATGCATCCTAAACAATGCAGATGTTTCCACGTAAGCAGGACAACGCTTGCCTAAACAACAACTACTGTTTTCTCTGCCTTAACCACACATGCATGGTTAAGGCAAAGAAAAGGAAGAGAACAGTCTAGTGGATCAGGAGAGTGGGGTAATTCATTTTTTGGGATGGGGAAGGTTTAATGAAGGGCAGGAGGAGGGAGGAGAGGAGGAAGGATCAGGAGAGGATGCAGTGAGGTAAGTGGGGCTGGGGTAGGGTTTGGGGGTAGTTTTTAGAGGGTGGGTAGATTTAGGGCTTAGGGTGGATGGGGGTCCAGAGTAGTTTATTTTTTAGGGTTGGGGTGCTTTATTTTTTAGGGCTATGGGTGGGTCGGGGGACCGGGGTAGTTTATAATTATGGGGCAGGGTTTGGGGCGGGGTCGTTTATTTTTTGAGGCAGGGTGGGGTAATTTATTTTTTAGGGATGGGAGAGAGCAGGAAGAGGGAGGAGAGGAGGAAGTATCAGGAGAGGATGCAGTGTGATAAGTGGGGCTGGGGTAGGGTGTGGGGGTAGTTTTAAGGGGTGGGGTTGATTTAGGGCTTGGGGTGGGTGGGATTATTGGGTTAGGATATTTTTTAGGGGAGGTGGGGGTTGTGGAATTTTATTTTTTTAGAGTTTAGGGTGGGTGGGGATCAAGGTAGTTTATTTTTTACGGGCAGGGTATGGGATCAGGGTACTTTACTTTGTAGGGGCCGGTTGTGGAGGCAGGGTAGTTTATATTTTAGGGGCAGGGAAGGTTTATGAAGGGCAGGAGAAGGCAGGAGAGGAGAGGAGAGGAGAGGAGAGGAGGAGGGATCGGGAGAGGATGCTGTGAGGTAAGTGTGGCTGGTTCATGGGTTGGGAAATTTTTAGCAGTGGGGTGGATTAAGGGTTTATGGTGGGTGGGGGTTTGGTTTAATTTATTTGTTAGGGGTGGGGGTGGAGGGGTCGGTGTAGTTTTTTTAGGGCTTAGGGTGGGTGTAGGGGGTCAAGTAGTTCACTTATTAAGGGTGGGGGAATGTTTTGGGGTTCAGGGCGGGTGGGGATGTTGGGGGTAGTTTAATATTTAATTGTGGGAGAGTTTTTAGAGCTCAAGGTCGGTGGGGAAGCTGAGTTAGTATTTTTATGTAAACAGGGGCCAGGGTTTTTGGGGGGATGTTTAGGGGTGGGGGTAAGTTTTGGGCTTCAAGTTGTTTTTGGCCTCATTGGAATAGTTTTTTAGGTTAAGAGGGGGATTTGTATGACACAACCATGGATGCTGTTTCCACATATGCCTTTACTAAGCATGCTTTAACAACAAAATTCACTGGAAAGACATGTGTATAAATCCATGCGTGGAAAAGACGCAGTTGTGGTTCTGACCACGTTGTTAAGGCATGCATGGTTCTGGCATGCGTGGTTGTGTCATACAACCATTTGTGGAGTCCATCCAGTTGTGTCCTAGGTCCCTGGGTCAATAGGCAAGGCACATCAGTATGCACCATATGACTTGTCTACACAAAGAATCACTCATCCACTCTGCGACACATGCCTCATCCCTAATTGTTAGGGGGAGCTGTCAGAACCTAACTCATTCACTTAGCACTGTGACAGGCATGAATATGCTCTGTATCCACTTGTGGCTGCGGTGCTGCCCTCTAACACCCATCAAGATCCGGGTAGGCCACCACCAGAAGAATGCAGGCCATTAGGGGGATCATGGTCTGATGGGCACCCTGCCCACATTGGGAGGAAAATCCCCAGCCGGACCTCAATGATTTTCTGTGTCCATCATCTCTCAGGGTCTGCACCTTCCGGGGGATGGTTCGCCATAATCCCTTCTTTTGATGGACGTTAACCTACATGGATGCAAAAGGCAAATCGAGAGATCATGATCACAAATTTCTTCATAAATGGTTGAGTCACACACATATCAGTAACATTGATCTAAGACTTTTCTATTTGTCAATACTACCCAAGTGTGACACATACAAGCCAATAAGTATAGGGCTATGACTACAGACATAGGGGGTTATTCTAACTTTGGAGGAGTGTTAATCCGTCCCAAAAGTGACGGTAAAGTGACGGATATACCACCAGCCGTATTACGAGTTCCATAGGATATAATGGACTCGTAATACGGCTGGTGGTAAATCCGTCACTTTTCCGTCACTTTTGGGACGGATTAACACCTCCTCCAAAGTTAGAATAACCCCCATAGTTCTTTCCACCTGCAGACTACCCCACTGCCCTACTAAGTGCCTACAATGACTAAGCAAGCTTACTGACATCAGGTAGACTATGCTCTAGCAACCTGTTCTGAGATGTGAGCCACTATGAAACACCTCACACATATGTGACTTCTGAAGGGTAAAGTCCTTAGACATGAATGGAGCAACACATTCAGTCTCAGTGCGAATGACTCACTGCATAGAGTCCCTAAAGGCAACTGCCAGAGTACAAACTCAAACATTACACATAAGTAACAATAAAGGGAAAGGCATGGAGGTTACAAAAAGTGTCTTCCCTGTCCATGTGTGGAAATGTGCAATAACAAATGCAAACTCATGCCACTTCAGAGGGTGACGTTCTGTGGTATGTACCTGTACCATAGAACATTCCATTGGACATATGAGTTAATCATACAGAGATGGCATCCAACAAACAAAGTCATGTGTTGTATAGTTTCTGCCATGGGATCAAGCTACGGAGTCACATTCCATGCCCTCCGATGAATCAACACACTGACTACACTGTGTGACTGTCATTTGTGAAATAAGCCTGTACAGGACAAACATGACCTGTGGGAAGGTGATGACAGAGCTGTGGGAGTAAAGGTCCTGTCATGAGTCAAACACATACATTGACAATGATGCTAAGTGCACATATTGCTTAGATTAGTTCCATACCTCTGTGCCAATTCTTAATGTACTCAAAGGACTTAAGCTTTCTTGCCAGGATTTGCCACCCAGAGCCACATATTTGCCCATGACAGGATCTGCTGGTGTACAGGGACTGGGCACAGTGTCACTGCTGGATAGCCACTGTGACTCTACCCCAGCCTAGACTAGGTCCGATACTGCGAGATACATGTGAAAGGCCCTGGCCTCTGCAGGCTGAGCTGACAGAACCCACATGACCCTCCATTCCATCACTTCCATGCTTGACCATACATCATGTAGCCAACAGCAATTTGGCATGTGGTGTGTGTGGCAACCTGGAGGGCAGAGTGAGTCATAATATGCCTTCCACACAACAGTTTAGCAAGGGTAGATATGTTCAGAAATCTGTGGCACCGTACAGATTGCTCACATCACTCTCAACTGATTCACACAACACGCATACTCAGTTCATGTTGTCATGAACATACATGTTGTTGGACGTTTACAACAACCATTAGGAAAGAAATATCAGTAGATGGCAGTAATGTCTCCTCACCTGGTTATGTGCATCGAACACAAGGAGGATCTAGGAACACAAAAGCCTCACACAACACATTGTGATTGAGCGTAAAATACAGCACCGATCACCAATACCTGCGCATTGTTCCTCCTGTTGATGCCACACAGACTGCAACAGCAGGCACATGAGTTCCGGCACATATGGCCACATTCTAGCCTGTGAGGAGGGAAGGAATGGTTAAGTACAGAGAAATGTGTGCACATGAGGCACTTACCTGCTCCTCTGGTGAACCATAGAGCTGTTCATAGGGGGTAGAACATCAGTCACACACATCTCCAGCTCCTCTGGAGAGAAGGCAGGGGCCCTACCACCTGCTGGATGTGGAATTGTAGCTCCCAGAGGAGGAACACAGCAGCTCAGTTTGTGGAGGTCTTGCTGGCAGCAGTGGTAGGAGTCAAGTGAATTAATCTGCAGAACATGGCAGTCACATCCGCCACGCACATGGTCGTCACCACAGGAGAACACACCCATTGGTCTGTGACAACCACTGGCAACAATGTTAGCCTGTGTCTACCACGGTTGCACCCACCTACCACCATGAGGATTTCCGCCAGTAGTCGGGGCGGTTCCTAATATCCATTGGAGTAGTTCAGGCAGCCACAATTTTGATGGCCTGAAATGCTGTATTGGGCTGTAAAAACTGTGTCACACTTCCAAAAATGTATTTTTGACCACACAGCCATACTTATCCTATCTTGCCATGTAGGTCCTACTACTCAACCACCAATGTAGTATGATGCAGAGCACAGATAGCCTTAACAGTGGGGCACAGTCCACCACAGTCAATGGTCATTTTGATGGTAAAGATATCAAGTCAAATCTTGAGGGGCAATTGTGTTGCACATCTTTGAGTTTGGTCCATATACATGTTGTGGGCACATGCGTGGGAAACCATGGGGGTCATGTTACCTGTGTTGTTTGCAGCTGTGATGTGTACTTGCTGCCATGCCAATCCATTCAGAAATGCCCTGTCACATGATATTATTGACATGCAGTATGTTGCTGAGGACACACTGACTAATGTTAGAAATCATGTCTTTTCATACATAGGTACCCTGGGAGAGGGAGGAGGCAACAACCTCCTGTCTACCAACCACTGCTAGACCTTCAAACCATGGAATAATGCCACATTTTCTTTCTTTACCATCTGAAAAGGCAAACAATAGTGAACTTATGTTGTCAGTTGGAGCCCGATCTGATGCTAGGTATTAGTTTTCCAGCTAGCATACTACCCATTGTACAAGTCATGTCAGTATTGCACTTCCAGGCCACAGGGTCCTTCCAAAATACTGTGGCCCTATCAGCAGGCATGTCCCAACCTATGTTCGGTCTGGTGTTGAAAGATGTCCCCTCAGCAATGTTAAAACACCTGGACAGCTATATCCAGTTTCCCCGACGTGAGTATTTAGCACATGTGAAGGCTGACTTTTCTGGTCTTGCATGCATCTCAGATGTGGTGGGGGCCATTGATGGCACACATGTTGGCTTGGTCCCACGGCAGGTTAATGAACAAGTAAACTGTAACAGAAAGGACTTCCATTCCATCAATGTGAAAGTTGTATATTTGGTGGATCTCTGCATTTCAAATGTGTGTGCTTGTTTTGCAGGTTCAGTCCATGATTTCTTCATAATGTAGAACAGCACCATTTCCCTAGCTGATGTCACAACTCTACCCCAAGAGCAGCTGGACAGTTGATAAGCCACATCTGTCCTGAGTATGTGTGTTCAATGTCTGGTGCTACAATCAAGAATTGAGTGACTCATTGTTGCACATATGTCCCATGCCTTAAAAGGAGATTACACATAGCCAAACCACCCTTGGTTGTTGACGCCAATAAGGAATTCAACTATGCCAGGGGAAGTCTGCTTTAATGAGACCCTTGGAAGAACAAGGTGGGTAGTGGAGCGGTCTTTTGCACTCCTGAAGACCAGGTTCTGCTGTTTTGACTGAACTGGTGGAGCCATCCTCTACTCACCTGTAAAAGTGTGTCAGATCACAGTGGCATGCTGCATTTTCCACAACATTGTCCTGCAGAGGAATATCCTGTACATCCCAGAGGAAGGGCAGCCTGCAGTTCCAACAGGTGAGACTTCTGAAATTCCTACTGAGGATGACAGGGGTGAAGAGGAAGGAGCTGGCTTGTGGGAAGATCTAATCAACTGCTATTTTTCATGAGTGAAAGTATGTCATGTAATGTCATGACTGTAGGTCTTAGAATGTGTAGAGTTGAGTGTTTTGGTAACAACTAGGGAGTTGATACTATACAATATTCAGCCAAAGGGTGCTTGATGAGTTAGTCTTTGGCATATCTCCACCTTGATGATGCTGCTTTGTTTGTGACAGTCCCATTGCAAAGTTGTTCCATTTCCAGATGCTTTCTATGTGATTTGTGTAATAGGTATGTTTTCAAGTCCATACTCCTTGTTTTATTTTTGTACTGGTACTTTCACCATGACATCCTCATGTGGCATTTCAGAGTTGTGACATTGGTAGCTATCTGATGCTGTTCTGATTAGGAAGTGGACATGGATTGTTCCAGGTAATGTAGGTCACAGATTTGGGGTGCATGAGACCTGTGCCAAAGCGGCTTAAACAGTGTTTGAGTGGAAGGTCATAAGTGTGAATTGTACTTATTGTGCTGTATTGGGCATGTTGCATCATGTGTGCCATCATGTGGGCATGAAATCTGTAGTCATCAATTAGGACCCTTCATATTGGCTAAACACCCTTCCTGTATGATCTGTATGTAGCTGTAGATGGGTTTCATCATTGCAGGGCACAGTGCATGTGCCACAACACTAGCATATGTTTGTGGCGTCCCACCAGATGCATGGTCATTGGATAATGATGATCCTGTGGTCAGGGAGCTTCGTATTGCCCTCTGTAGCTTGGTTTATATGATGGTGAATTACTCTGGTGTGGTATGTGATAAGGCTTAAACTGGTGACACCATCCACTTTTCTGTTTGCCTATTCTACTAGACAAAATCTGACAGGGCCCTTCCTTCCATGGTCTCATGACCTGTACCTTGGTATGTGTACCTTGACTCAATATGAGTCAGCCATTCTTGGCTATGAAAGTCCAGACATTTCAACAGCCTATGTGCTGTATAGTACAATAAAATGTTTGGTGGGACCAGACACTTGTTGCTATATGTTTGTGTGTGTTGGTAGAAATCCTTAACAGGACACTGTACCTCTAACATATCCCTCCTTGCATTAGTATCTTGTGTCGTCCTCATTTGCTTCACATAGTCTTACATCTCTACATAGCAAAATGTGGGACAGAAGCAAGCAGACAGTGACTTTGTAATAGCTGAACTTATAGGAGATTTGTACAGAATATAAATTGGGGCACAATAGAACAGAAAAATGGAAGGTTCAGTCATGGTGGATGAAATCATTGGAGTAGATGCCACACCATTGGAAGTCCAAAGTCCAAAGCCCAGTGTACTCCTCCTATTGGAAATGGAAGGTAGTTCAAGAACAGTCAACAGAGTGAATATGTGCACACAAAGAAGGTCACTTTGGCAGAGGTTACTTGCTGGCAGTGGTGGGTGTGTTGCCATCCGCACCTCCTGGGTTTTTAGCTAGATGTCACCACTTGCATGAGGGGAATCTGCTGCTACAGAGGCAGGGATGTCTGGGGAGGGTTCTTCCCCTAACAGGGCCTCTCTTCCAGTGACTGGCAATGATGAAGAAGGGACTGGTATGTATGCGCCAAAGGAAGGGGTAGAGTGTTATTGTTGATCCCTGCTCAGAGTGGTGTTAATGTCCCTCAGAACCCCTGTTAGGGAGGCCATGTTGGTATTGTGAGCTGCCCACTGTTCACGCATTTCTAGATGGAAGTCCCTCTGAAGCTGCTTCATTTCCCAGGGTTCAGAAAGCACATTGCACATCACTCCGTGGGACTCTTGATAGACCTCCAAAATGTCCAGTGACCTCACCCCGCTGGCCCACAGTATCCCTCCCATGCACCCTACCCCACGGCCATGTCCCCTTGCCACAGGGTGCCATCTCCCACTGGTCTCTCGACCATCATTGTGAGAGGTGTTGTGTTGCCAATCAGGATCCTGGACTGGGGGGCACAAGATTGTTGACACTGTGCTAGGGCACATTTTGGGGGGGCCCAGGAAGTAGAGGCAACCGGGCTTGGAAATGTGGATGTTGCCACAGTGAGGCTCACAGCTGGTGTTTGACGAGGTTGCCCAGATGGGCCAGAACCGTCCTCTATGTCCAGATGTCAGGAGTGCCTTCATCACTGAAGGCATCATCCATTGAGATAGTGGCAGTTCTTCAGTGCCTTTGTGATGTGGCCAGTGGCAGCTCGACCTGTGATGTGAAAATACAATGTAACTGGTGGTTTTGTGACATCTACCTCCAAAGATTTACAGTGACGTTTCGCAAAGACCTTGTACATATTTGTTTTGCGGGTAATCCAATTGTGAAAGGTACTTATGGTAGTGGTTGTATTGACATGAGATTTGTTGAGCTTGTCAGATTCCTTTGCCTGAAACAGCTGCTGAGATGGGCAAAACATTGTCTATTGGAGGGATGGCCTGAGAATGTCATCTTGCCACCAGTGCATACTAAACAGTGGCTAAGCAAGCTAGGTTTTTGGCCTATTTCGAGGTCCAGTTGAATGTGATGCAGATAGACCCAGGAGTATGTTGTATAGGTGACAGGAGTCATCATGTGGTTACTGCAGTGCTAATGTGTCTGCTGCCATTACCAGTCTAGTGATGCATCTTGAAGCCTTTGGGCTAATTGTTTTGCACACTCAGTAAGGTGTTCTTCCTGTCCTTAATAGTTACATCTTGGGTAAGCAAGTCAAGATGGAACTCGGTAGCCAGAGACATCTTAGAGTTGGGCATGATCTGTATCCTGGTCTCTCGCAGATTAGTATCACCTCAAATCTGACTTAGCAGGCAAGGGTTTTTGATCAAGTAACCAATGGTATGGTGTTTTGATTTGGGGAAACAGTGCCTCATGGGAGTTACGGTCATGTCACTGTCTCTACTGCACACACTCGACAATTTTCATGTTCCCAGGTGTGTTGAATTCATTTGGAAGTTTTCTACTAGGTGGATGTGGGCAAGTGAAACATGTTTTGTTGTTTGAGTTAGGTAAACAGGGCCAATTGGACTTTGCGTTTTGGTCACTATCTCTACTTGCCGCCATTTACCATATGGTATCCTCCCAGGGGTTTGGTCTTCAATTAGGATTTTACAGACATGGCCATTTGGGCATATGGAACCTGGACTTTTGTCTGGAGTGAGGAATACAGAGCATCCTTCCTTTAGCAGTCAGGTCACTCCCTCTATTACACACACATTACAAATGGTATTCTCACATCTGATTAAACTTACATTGTGATTTGCCAAACTGGGCTCTTTGATCTAATGTACAATGTTCTGGTGTTTCAGAGAAACAGTGCTTCCTGTAAGTTGCAGTCAGGTTATTCTATATACTTCACACACTTGACCAATGTCATCCCCCAGGAGAGTAAACTTAATTTGTAATTTGAGAAACAGGGGCATTTGGACAAGGACACACTATGTTTGTGTTGGACATTATGGAAACAGTGCCTCTTGGGAGTTGCAGTCATGTCACTCCCTCTAATACACACACTATACATATATCATCCCCCCAGGTGAGTAAACGTCATTCAGGAATTACCAAACAAGGGTAGTTTGAAAGGAGAACACTGTGCTGTTGGTTGGGGTAATAGTATCAGAGCCTCCTGGGATTTGCATGCATGTCAGTCCCCTCGCTACACACACCATCCATATGATGTCCCACAGGTGAGTACACTTCATTTGTGAGTTGACAAACAAAGTGTAAAGGCAAGTGAACACTGGTCTGGTGTTTGGGGTTATAGGAAGAGTGCCTATTGGGTTTTCCAGTCATGTCACTCTCTCTACAATACACGCTTGAAAATTTGTATCCTCCTAGGTGAGTAAACTTAATTTGAGAGTTCACTAACAGGCGTATTGGACAAGTGAACACTGGGCTGGTATTTGGTTTCATAGAAACAGGGGCTATTGGGCTTTACCGTCATGCCACTCCCTCTATTTCCCAACAGTTACCCCATGGTATCCTCCCATGTGAGTACACTTCAATTGTGAGTTCACAAACAGGAGTATTTTGGGGAAGAGGACATTGTGCTGGTTAGAGTCATTGTAACAGTGGCAACTGGGAGTTGTAGTGATGTCAGTCCCTGCACTACACACATTGGACAACTTCTATCCTCCCAGGTGAATACACTTCACTTTGGAGTTAATAAACAAGGGTATTTGGTGAAATTGTAGTCATGTCAGTCCCTTCACTACACACACTTAACAAATGTTATCCCCCAGATGAGTACACTTCAGTTGAGAGTTAACAAACATGGGTATTTGGTCTGTTCTTTTTTCACAGGGTGGTGCCTACAGCATTCAGTCTTTCGACTATCCTGTCCCACATTTCCATTTTCCTACTGAGAGGAGTGTGCTGGACTTGTGCTTCAAATAATTGTGTCTCTACTCTTATGATTTCATCCACCATGACTCTCAACTCATCCTCAGAAAAATGTGAGTTTTTGGAACGTGACATGGTGAAAAAGATAAAAAAAGAAAAATGACAGTGACTTACTAAAGAGGGGAGGTGCAAAAGGGTGTGACTGGACAAAAGTGTGTGCTGGGTGTGAAAAGAGATGGTGAGAAAAAAGTGGTGCCTTGTATTTGTGCTGTATAGTAAATAATTCACTCTGGCTTCAGTGTGTTTGTGTGTGAGGGTCTGTGTTTTATAGTGTCCTTTGGAGGTGTGTCCAGTGTGTCAATGTGTGCAAGCTGTGTTGTTTTCAAATCCATCCCACGTGCCATTGTGCATTACTTTGCTGAGCGCAAACAGCTGTGGTTCGGACTGCCACTGACTGACCACCTTAGGTGTCCGCCACTGAAACTTTGGACTTGTAATACGGTCAGTAGTTGGTCGTGGTGCTGTTGGCGCTGTAGGTCTGAACACCTATTTCCGGGTCTCCACGCTGCTGCTAGTCTGCCATTTTTGGTTGGAGATCCTGACGGTTTAATTCGAAGTAGGGAGGTCTGAAATACTGCCAACATGGCAGACTTTTCAGAACCACCACCATGATGGTCTGGCCGTCCGACCGCTAAACTCATAATGAGGCCCTATGTCTTTCTATCTTAATGTTAGGTAGTTTAATAAACCTTTTGTCCAGTCAATATACACATTCCATAGTACAGAGTTCTCTGCTGAATGCTTACACCCTGTAAATTTTCGAAACAATTCCTGTCTAGAAGACCAAATAATAATGCATTTTTTTCTTTTGTTCGAATGTTTTTTTCTATCAATGTCAATGATGACATTTTCAAAAGCTTTGTACCACTGCTGCTGTTTAATTGGTGGTCTTCTAGGATTTTGAGCAAATAGTTTAAATTGAACAGGATGCATGCTATTTTCCATCTTTCTTTTTCTTTTGACTGTATTACACAACTAAAATGAAAGATTATGAATACAAACCTCAAACTTCAAAATGCTCTTTGGATTAGAAATAACATTTCTCACTGCATTAAACAGAATGCAGTAACACTTGGAAACCCTTGAATTCAGAGAACAACAATGCCTAAAACACTCCAATGCATACAACTCCAATGCTGTGAAATGCGTACCAGGATGCAATGCTTAACTGAACGTATCTTTTATTGTGCTTTGTACACGTCCTGAATAAACAAAACGTACACAAGGATTCTCTGCAACACCATACACACATGCATTCAGTGCGTGATGACGAGACAATGCTCGCCCCATAGTCCTTTGCAAGGCAGCATAGCAGCTATCCTGATAGTGATAAAAGCAGCAAATCAAATGGAAAGGCAGTGAAGACATGCACAGAGATGCGAGGCTGAAGCTGTTGCCAAAGACAAGAAAGCATGTCTTTTGAAAAAGTAAGTGCATCTCAATGAGTAAAGTCCAAAAAACTGCATGCTTTACCTTTAGTAGAATGTAACTTACTCTTTTAGAGGCAGGATGAAAATATCCTTAGAATACACACTCCATCAGTAAAATATATCTTCAGTGAGCAAAACATCAGATTTGTCCTGTTGTCACCATTAATGTTGTAACTTTCCCAAAATATTTACAACATGCCATTGGTGAAGCTTGAAGGAAGATTATTTCAACCAGAAATAAGATCCAAGAAAAGCACCAACAGAGTGCAGGCAGGAGCCTCTAGTGTATGCAGCAGATCAATTCAGCAATCCAATAAGAATGCCAATTGAGTAACAACATAAACCAGGGCATCAGAACAGTCATGCATCACAAGTCAAATGTACACAAGAACATTTAAAGCAACATACCTATATGAGTGCAGTAAACATAATTAACATGTAATATTACAAACCAAGAAACACATAAATTCAACAGTGTTACTCTGTCACCAATGTGAACATATTCCTGTCTGTTTAATTTAAAAATGTTTGCCAACCAAAATCATGTTTGTAAAAGTAGACAGGCTTACATGCATATGTGTGAAAGAGTAAAGCTTCAGGCCAACTGTTAACATAAACTGACTTTAATCTTGAAGTTAAAACATATATTTTATGTTTTTGCTAAAACATGTTGCCATTTTTTAAATATTACTAGTAATTGTTTATCACATTCACTATTGTTTGTTTATTATAGCAACTCAACTGTGTGAAGTTTGTAACATTCAATGTATCATAAGTGCATTGTATGCTATGTCACCTGTAATAAGGCCAATATATCTTCCTCACAATTGTGATGGAGCATCACACCTGATGCAGTTATACATTTTGGCCTATTTGGTACAACTGTACCTCATAACATAGAAACAAATTGGGTATCTCTTTTTTCTTAGGCAGCACTGTGTCTGCTCAAAACAGTCATTTGATAATGATCAGAAATCTAGTGGGAACTCTCCTTGTATGTTAAACATGTATCAACTTTTATGTTAATGCTATATTTTGTTTCTGCAACAAAAAAGGTATCTACCAATAAGAACTCAAAAAAGGCTGAGCTGGGCTTCTGATGACTTCTTAGTACAGCATTATAGGTACTCCCACCTCTTCCTGCAGTGAATGCTGTGCTACTTGTAGACCTCCAGGGTCCACACATTCTTTGCAATGGCCTTCCTTATGTTTTTGTTTTTTTCTGATAGGCGCTGACGCTGATGGATTGAAAAAAAAAAAAAGAGTAAAAATGATTTGTGAGGTTTTGTTTGTTTGCATTGATGTAACATAATTTTGATAAATCAGTTGCAAGCATTTCTAATAAGTTAGTACAGCATATTCTCAAACATATTTTTTATGTGAAACTACACATTTGTAGTGGTCTGTGGATTGTACATATCCCTTTTCAGACCCTTATTTTAAAATACAGCCCACTATCATAATGAAGACCAGGTGTCTGAAATATTTCCTGTAGTGAGAGCTTCTCCTGATCAGTGCAAATCATAGTGAGCTACTGAAGGCTAAAGAACGTGTGCATTGTTACCACCCCCGACATCCAGATGCATTGGCCTAATGCCTAATATCCATAGAGCCAGATGCTATAGTTAGAAACATATATATGACTAAAGGCACTATGAAAGGGCTGCCATGAGTATCAGAGTGCAGTCTTTGGTGATGTATCAACATGTGGGTAGGAGTGGGATGTATTTGCATGGGTGACTGAGAGCATATCTCATATGTACTTGCAGCACAGGACATACCTTTCCACCATATGTGACACAGTTACATGTATAGCACAAATAGACACTTGTTATTTTGAAAAAGGGGAAAATGTAAAGGGCAGAATATATTTATACAGAAAAGTTTGTAATATGAATTATCTTTCTGCAATTCACATTTCTCTCATTTCAATATATGGGCATATTTTTCACTGATACTTATAACTCGGTGTCTACTGACCACTGGGAGTAAGGGGCTTACAGTTCGTAAATGCAACCCTTTTATATGTGAGAAAACTGAAATGAAGAGTTAATCTAAATTTTCATGGTAATTCTCTTTCAAATTCCCTGACGTTCAAAAGCATTCAGAAACATAACTTTGTTCACAACTCCAGTATTTAGTTGACTTCACTGCAGAAGCGCGCTGCTGGTGCTGGGAGCTGTGACGTGGGGAAGGAGCCCTTTAAATTTATCTTGCGCTCCCGCCGTCGCGGGAAGCGCGTTGCTGGTGCCGGGAGCTGTGACGTGGGGGCAGGAGCCCTTTGAATTTACCTCGCGCTCCCGCCGTCGTGGGAAGCGCGCTGCTGGGGCTGGGATCTGTGACGTGGGGCATGAGCCCTTTAAATTACCTCGCGTTCCTGCCGTCGCGGGAAGCGCGCTGCTGGTAGCTGTGACGTGGGGCAGGAGCCCTTTAAATTTACCTTGCGCTCCCGCCGTCGCGGGAAGCGCGTTGCTGGTGCTAGGAGCTGTGATGTGGGGCAGGAGCCCTTTAAATTACCTTGCGCTCCCGCCGTCGCGGGAAGCGCGCTGCTGGTGCTGGGAGCTGTGACGTGGGGCAGGAGCCCTTTAAATTTACCTCGTGCTCCCGCCGTCGCGGGAAGCGCGCTGCTGGTGCTGGGAGCTGTGACGTGGGGCAGGAGCCCTTTAAATTTACCTCGCGCTCCCGCCGTCACGGGAAATGCGTTGCTGGTGCTGGGAGCTGTGACGTGGGGCAGGAGCCCTTTAAATTACCTCGCACTCCCGCCGTCACGGGAAGCGCGCTGCTGGGAGCTGTGTCGTGGGGCAGGAGCCCTTTAAATTTACCTCACGCTCCTGCCGTCGCAGGAAGCGCGTTGCTGGGAGCTGTGACGTGGAGCAGGAGCCCTTTCAATTACCTCGCGCTCCCACCGTCGCGGGAAGCGCGCTGCTGGTGCTGGGAGCTGTGACGTGGGGCAGGAGCCCTTTAAATTTACCTTGCGCTCCCGCCATCGCGGGACGCGCGCGGGCGGCGCCCGGGCGAAGCCCGGTCCAAGGGTGAGCCCGTCCTTCGCCCGTCAGCGCCCGGAAGAGCCTGGGCTGTGCCACACTCCTTAATTTTTTGTTTTTTCATTGTGCTGGCCAGGAGGGCTGAGTAAGTGTTTTTCTTTTTTCTTTTTTTTCCTTTCTACTCCCTATTTTGTCATGGGAAAACGCAAGATTCGCTCTAGTTCTGACCTGGCTACAGCCAAACCTAAAAGCTCTAAACCCAACAGAGCAACGCAAATTCATTCCAATTGTGTTTCCAGAGAAATTGATAACTTAATTGAGGAAGTGGAATCCATCCTTAAGGAAAAAGATGGCAATGCCCGCAAGAAACTGAAATCAGGATCTTTACTTCCATTTTTAACAACCGGCTCCACTAAACCTACTGATACACAGCCTCAGAAAACGTCACCTCATGTTGCTGTCTCACTCAGCTCGACTAGTTTGGCTAATTCTTCACTTTCGCCTGGTATTGGTCACAATTTGGATGTAATCCCTTCTGTTTCCATTATCAATGAGATTCCATGTACAAATCGTTTTTCTGTTTTGGACCAACCAGAATTGGCGAGTGCTACACAGCCTCTGCTTTCTGTGCCTTCTAAACCCATTCTCGGTCCACCTAGTGACGACGCCTTAGCTCTGATATCCAGTCTAAAGCATGAAGTCGGGAAATTGAAGAGTCTTTTATTTTAGGTCCTTAAACTTCTCAAAAAATCTGACCTAACTCCTAAGTGCATCCCGAATCCAGTCATAGCACAAGTTTCTCGGCCACTGGTTCCTGTTGCTTCACCAGTAGACTCCCCATTGCCAAGGGAATCAGTCAAAGGCTTTAGTCATAGATATCAACATGGAAATCATTTGACTTCAGCTCAAGCGAATTCACCTCCTCTTTTTTTAAATTCGGGTCAATCTGTGACCAATTCTATTCGTGTACCCAACCGAAATTGCATTGACATGTGTAACGTCCCTCGACTTTCACTTCACACGAGGGAAGATACTTCTTCTCTTATCAACAAGGTGTCGTATTGGATTCGCCACATTAGGGGTTGTGGTTCTATCATCCACGCGGATATTGTCTTTGCTTCTTGTGTGCGAGGCCCTGGTGGGCGGGACACTATCAAACTTCATCTCCCCAGCCCCGCTTTAGTTAAGGGGATTTTGCAGATGGAAGTTCGCAATTCACAAAGATCTGACTCTGACACATTTTTTAGAGAAAGCTTGCCTGCTATGGGTCACGAGATTATGCCCTTTCGTCCATCTAGAATCATACCAATTCCTCGAAATGCTTCTGTTTCAATTGTCTCCCCTGGCTCGTTGCCTTTTTTTGGCGACGGGGCTGCTCTGGTTTATAACAAAGGTACTTTCACACGAGACCCTGCTACCTCAAGGGACACATCAGATGTGGATTGACTACGCCATCCTAATTTTTGCAAACACAACGTTCCACACGCCCGGGCAGCATTACCCCAAAGATCTTTATTTGGTTTGGGTGCTAATACTACGAGGGCTCTACCTTGCATTACTAATGGGATTTCGAATTCAGCTCCTGATGCCGACTCGTGCAGGACAGTTTGTACCATTACAACAAGGAAAATATTGTCCTGGAATGTGGCTGGCATCAAGAGCAAATTATCTGATCCGGTCTGGGGGGCTTATGTTGAAACTTTCTCCATATGTATGTTTCAGGAAACTTGGTCTATGGATTGTGTGTTCAGGCAAGGCTATTATTGTTTTACTAAAAAGGTGACTCAGCCTTCTAGGGGAAGGGCGAGCGGGGGTCTATGCACTTGGGTTAAGTTGACCGAGGTGGGTAGGGTAAAGGAAATCACTGTTGACTCTTGCGATATTTTTGCAATAGTAATATGGCCTATCACAGGTATTCCGGTGCTATGTATTAATATTTATAATAGGCCAGGCCCCTCTAACCACCAGTCTGGTACCATTCATCTGTTGTATAAACTTTTATCTGACCTTTATTCTAAATACTGTGTTATTATTGCAGGTGATCTCAATGCCCAAATTGAATTTGATTCAGCCTTTGCTGAGTCTATTCAGGCCGAAGATAAGCATGGAATCTCCCCCCGTTTTTAATCCAACCAGTGTCATGTACTCCTTCCCCTAGGGTTATGCAGATAATAGACCTTGTAGTAACTTATGGCCTTCGTTTTGGAAATGGCCGATTTTCAAATGACAATTTTAGACCCACCTTCTACAGAGGCCATTATAGTAGCACTCTGGACTATGTTATTTTTGATCTGCGAGTCTGGCATCTTATAGTCAATGTAGAGGTGGGTTCTCGGTGCACTAGTGATCATGCTCCCTTACAAATTGAATATAATACAACTCTTTTTTTAGGGCACACTCCATCTCACATTTTGGATGCTCCCAACGACCGGCTGGAATTATCCAGCAATAGGCGCGTGCTGAGATGGTCTTCGTTTTTGAAATCTAACCTGCTCAAAGATAAGCTCCGCGATTTAGTTTCTTGCCATCAGCTTTTTGATGACTCTATTGTTTTATCTCCCTCAGAAGTTATGTCCTCTCATGCAACTTTTTTTATGGATCTTAAGGAGCTCTTTACTAAACCTCCCTCAACTCAAAACAATTCTTCCTTGCCTAATCGCAAGTGGTTTGATAAGGAATGTCGGGAGGCCAAGAGCCTTTCGTCCAAAGCTCTAAAGCAAAAGAGCTGGGATGTTATTATACATGCGAGAAGGAACTATGCTTCAATTTGTAAGTCATCTAAATGTAAATACGAGGAAAAATTGTGGGAGCGTTTGATGGAGGCGGCTAATGCCCATGATCTTAAACTTTTTCGGACCTTGGTCTCACGTAGAGACCCCACCCTTTCAATCACTCCTGGATGCCATATTGATGCAGAATCTTGGCTTTCCCATTTTCGGGAACTTTATGGGTCCTGTTCCCACTTGAACAACACTTTCTTCATTATGCTTTTCTCCTGTGTCGCCCTTTACCTTAAAGGAAACTGAGTTGGCAATCCGTGCTGAAAGAATAGGGAAGGCTCCTGGCCTAGACAGTGTTCCCTCGGACCTGTATAAATCAGACTTACCTGTTTGGACCCGGTACATTAATAGGTTATCGAATATTGTTCTGACAACTCAATGTTACCCAGATACGTGGAAGGTGGCTATTATTGTCCCTATACATAAAAAAGGAGATAAGAGTTCCCCCGGGAACTATAGACCGATTAGTCTATTAGACAACTTGCAAAAGATATTCTCCTTCCAGTTGTTATCCAGACTAAAATACTGGATAACAAAAAAACAGGTTTTAAGCCATCTCCAGGCTGGTTTCCGGGACAAGGTCAGTACCATCGATCAGGTCTTCCGATTTACTACCATCAAGTGGAAGACCGGAGATGCAGACAACGGCCATTTATTTGTGGCCTTTGTCGATTTGAAATCTGCGTTTGACCTTGTTCCCCGTGCCAAGCTTTGGGAGGTCTTGAGCAAAATTGGAGGTCCGGTTCTCTGATTAATATTATCAAAGACCTTTATTTTGATAACTATGCCAGAGTTCGCTGGGGTTCGGCTTGCGACCTGACCCCAGCTTTTTCCACAACGCGAGGTGTGAGGCAGGGGTGCGTTCTTGCGCCCACCCTATTCCTATTGTTTATTAATGCTTGTATCCCATACCTCTCAGATTGCCAGGGTGATGCCCCGAATCTGGGTGGCCAGAAGTTCCCATGTCTTTTGTTTGCAGATGACACCCTGCTACTCTCGCGAACTGCCACGGGCCTTTCCAGAGTGCTATCATGATTTTTGGAATTTTGCAAGGACCATGGGTTGGAAATCAACTCAGTAAAAACTAAATATATGGTCTTTGGGGACAATAGGTGCAAAATGAAGAGCCCGGTATACCTAGATGGTGCCCCCTTGGAAAGAGTGGGCACTTTTGACTATTTAGGTATTAAATTGGAAGACTCACACTTTTGGCGCGCACACCGCCAGAAATCTTTATTGTGCCTGAAGCAAAGGCCGGGTGGCATCGTAAGATTTGCTTCTAGATCTCCCAAATTTGCGATGTCCCCCGCCCTCGAAATATACAAATCTCAAGCCCGGGCACGGCCCTATACGGTGCCGAACTTTGGGGCCATTGCAACCTGGTGGATCTGGCAAGGGCGGAAAATCAATTTTTGAAATCATTATTAAAAGTTCCTACTAGTACTCCATCCCTGCCCATCTCTATGGATTTAAATCTTTTTTCTATCTCACAGATTGCCGCTTTAAGGCCTCTATTATATTGGATCCGGCTTTGGATAACAGACGCCCTTTCTCCATTTCGCTGTGGGCTTCTCAAACTGGTGGGCTGCAACACTATTGGCAAAACAAAATGGTGTGCTTATGTTAACGAGTCCTTATCCCATCTAGGTTTAGGGTCCTATTGGTTGGACCCACTTTCCATTCCCAAAAACGCTGTGCAGTTACTGAAGGATGCTTTTTGGCACAACGTTCAGATTGTGCAATTTACTAAAATTGCCCCGCTGTCTATGTCTGACAATTATTTATCAATTAAATGCCACTACAAATTTGAGCCTTATATGGATATAGCATTATCTCCATTTGCGCGAGCTCTTTTTGTTAGATTCGGAATTGGGTCCCTCCCTCTGTGTTCTCTAACATACAAATGGCATTATCCTACTAATAGATCCAAGCTTTGTCCGATGGGCTGCCAACGTGAAGAGTCTATTTCACATGTCTTTTTTTATTGTCATGCATATCACAAACAAAGAACTTTTTGGATCATCCCGCTCTGCAAATCTATAGGCGCCAGGTCCTATCTTCATGTTGAGAGAATTTTTAAATCCGATCCATCTGCCCAGGTAGTTTTACCAGTGGCAAAATTTCTCGAATCAATCTGGCGCCTTAGATTAGCTATTTTAAAGAATAAGACTGAGTAACAAACTTTTAGATTTATGTATGTATATTTATTGACTTTTTGATGTCTGATTTTAGTATTTAATTCTCAGGATAAAGATACTCTCCTACTGTATTACTGAACACTTATGGGCAGAGGGAATGGGGTCCTTGCTGTGTGGTATATTCTAAATCTAGGAGATGTATATTTTGATCATTTTGTTTGGATTTTTACCTCCTTATTATCGTTTTTAAATATTTTTTTATTGTGCTTATATTTTTTTGTGTTTGATTAATCTTTAAAAAAATTCAAAATTTATGATGTTTTTACTGTACTTTTATGGTATGTTTTTTACTTACCGAAATAAAGTTAAATGAATGAATGACTTCACTGCACCTCACTCTGGAACTAAAAGCAACATTCCAGTGTGTGTTTTAAGAAAGAACAAGCTAGTGAGAATACAATTTTCATTTTAAAAAGGCACCTGTTACTCTGGTGAATCAAACAGCTGGATATACAGGGACAGGACCTCCATGGCTAACAAATCTAGCTCCTCAGCTGAGAAGTTAGTGGCTCTGTCACCTGCTCTTCCGGCATTGTGGCTCCTAGAGTCCCAAAATGACAGCAAAAGTGTATGAGGTGTTGTTGACTGCAGTGCTAGGAGGCGTGTAAGCTTTTTTACAAATGCCTTGTACATGCGCACAATATACCCGATTGTCTACGCAGATGGACACATCCATTGGCTGTTGTACATTGCTTTCACACAGGTTAGCGTATGGCTGTTTCTGTCGTAGAGTTTACACCATTAAAGGGTCTACTTCCACCTATGGCTGTACATTTGCAAATGTCCTGATGGCAAGGTCAGGCGACCACTATTTTATATTTTGAAACAGTGTATTTTTTATTGTTAAGTGCTTCACCACAACTCAAAATGATGGATAGTTTGTTTACATATAGAAAATGCAAACAGTGTGATGTAGTACATTGGTGTGTTTAAATGCAATAGTTGTGAGATTTGTCTGATACCTCCACTGACAGATTGTTTGAGAAACAAAATAATGTGTAAATAATACATTTAAAATGTTTTACTCACACTTTATTATTTAAAATGATCAGACATGTAAAAAATAGTTAGTTGATTTCCACCATCAGTAAAATATTATGTATAGTATGTCAGAAAAAACATGTAGAATTTTACAAAGACGTAAGATTTTTTGTTGATTATCAAAAAATATTTGCATGGTTAAAGAAATGTTAAATGCAGACATATGAACGCAGGGAGAGGTAAAAGACACAGCCTCAAGTTTTTAGGCCATTTCCAGGCCTTACCGCTATGGAAGAACTGCATATTACCAAAAACATCAGATGGAGTAGGCAAACTATTCTTGGTTCATGTCATTAGCTGGAGATAGATCTTCTGCTCCTCCTCATTTCTCTTCATTTTGTGTTAAGTATATGAAGCTGTTGATGTGTCTCATTATTGCATATACAACTTTTGTAGGACACCACTTTACGGTTGGTTGTGCCATTCCATCAGATACTGCCACAGTGTATTGGAATGATCCTGTGGCCACAAAATGTAGAACTGCAATGATTTTGACTATTGGTGTTATTGATGTGGGATTCCTATTGTAAGCCAGGAGGTTTGCGAATGGGTTACCACCAACTTTGAACGCAGATTCAAACTTTGATTCAGTAACATGTTACCAAATTGTAATTTGGTATTGATACATACCAAAATGCATTTTTCCAAACACAAACAGCCTGATTCTGTGAATCAGGCTGTTTGAACCTGGAAAAATGCTTGATTCATCTGGCCCTAAATTTCCAATTCCTGTAATGGATATCTGCAACATTTTTTTCATGTTGCTGACAGCCGATCAAAGTGTACCACCTGTGTGAGTCTATCACCAGGGTAACAAATTTGCCCAAGGGGAAAAAAGTTCCATGGGTGAATCAGAATGCTTCATTTTTAAAGATTATGTTCAAGGGACTTTAGAGAGAGAGCCCTCAGCCCATTTGTCCAGATTTACAAATTATTTTGGACCTTAATATCTCAAAAACTGCTCAACATATTTGCATCAAATCACAAAAAGCACAACCTGCATACCAAGATCAAGCTTATTTACAAATGTGATGTAATTCCATTCAGCAGTTTTTGCCTCGTAAAGAATTATTTGGAAAATGCATGAGTTTTTTGGCATTTTAATTTTTCTTTTTTTCTCGATCCCCGGATCACCCTGAAACTTACCATGCACAAACTAGTCAAGGAAGCACCTTTTTGGAAAGTGTTGCAGGGATTCACTAAATAAGCCCAAAGTGTTTAGCAAAACAAAAAGGCATTTCCTATGGAAATGCAGACTGCCACTGTGTAACATGTACACAAACTTACTCAAAGAGTCAACTAAATTGTGCAGCATAAATGTAAAGCACTCTTTTCCCATGGCAATACATCTTACAGTGCAGTCATATTTTAATAGCATATTAAGCCTGTGACTAAAGTGTCACCACGTACATTATATTAAAACTTTCATCTAGTTTAGCAACAAAAAAAATCTATTGTTTAAATTATGGTGTTGGATGTAGATGAATTCATATCATATACTGCATTATGTCAGTTATGTATGAAGATCAAGCCCTGTGACAATATTCAGATAAAGAAAAATCCAGTGGCCCTAGGTGACAGCAATGTTGTATTACTGTCTGACTATTTGAAAAAGTGCTTAACATGAATACTACAACTCATGTTCCTTTATTGTTTCCTTGGATCATCTAGCTGTTCCTGTCAGATGCCAAGACATAGACATAGAGACCTGGGAGATAGCTGCTCAGCTCAACCAAGAAGATGTAGGAGATTGAAGTTGAGTTTTGTTGGTGACCGATCCTGAAGGAGGCAGAGAAGGAAGTAGACACTGCCACCTTGACAATGCCATTTTTGTCACTGCATCAAATGCACAAAAGGTGATGGGAGGCTGCCTGTAATAGGTCTAACCACTGGTAATTGCTCGGGTAGCATTCCAACTCATTGTTCCTTTGCTCATCATGCCACCTCAGAGTAGACCCAGCTACATGCAAATTAGCCTTGATTGTGCTCGGATAGGAACCATCTAGCCTAAACTGCCAAGCCAGGTCCTTTCAGAACCAGAAAACAAGCCACCGAAGACCAATTTCACTCTGTTTGGGGTGTAGCTTGGTTCCAGTGGCACAGTGAACAAGGGATCCACATCTGGGCATACCCTTGACCACTTAGGGTGGTACATCAAACACACAAAAGGTGACTGGAGGTTGTCTGCAATGATTGTAGCCACTGGCAATCGCTGGGGTACCATTCTAATCCATAGTTCTTTTGCTCACCATATAACCTCAGATTAGACACAGCTATATGCAAATCAGTCTTCACAGGCTCCAATAGAACCGTTCCATCCCAAACTGCCAATCCCTCTGCAAATCAGAACACTAGTAACCCAAGACAGGTTTCACCCTGATTTGGGCTCTGCAGTTGGGTGTGGGTTGGTTCCAGTCTCATAGCGGGCAAACAACCCACATCTGTGCATAACTCTGGCCACTTATGGTAGTAAATCAAACACACAAAAGGTGACAGGAGGTTCCCTGCAATTAGTCTAAACACTGGCAATTGCTCAGGGTAGTATTCCAACCCATTGTTATTTTACTCACCATGCTACCTCAGATTAGATGAGCTAACGAGCAACCGCTCGACCCAACAACCTTGGAGGTTATCTGCAGCAAGTACTCCAAAGCCTGGAGGAGGACAAGGAGGCACAGCAAAGCTGCAGGCTTTGGAGGATCTTTTTTCTGTTGCTGGAAGTGTGGGTGGGTAGACATGTTTTGTGGGCTTTTTAAGGTCCATAGAGAGGGTGTGGTTCTGCTGCCGAAGATGAGAGTTGGAGATTAGATTTTTATGTTATTAAATGGGTTTCTTTTTTACTCAATATGTGTCTTTTAATTTTTTAATGTACTATTAGACATCACTGGGTAATGTGGCATCCCCATTCATTAAACAGGGAACACCACCAATGCAGCAACCATAGAAGATGAGCCCTACACCTGGCTATTACAAAGCAGTTGTCCCACTGTTTTCATCCCCCTTGTCCTCTCTTTAGTGCCTGCTTACCTGAGCTCCCTTGCCGGGCTAGGTAGCTTACCTCACCCTACTTCAGTTCACTTCCTGTGACCACTGTTGGAAGACTGACCATGATCTTGCCCCCACTCTCACCTTCTTTAATGGCTTGATCAAGCTGAGCAGCACCCATCCTCCAATCTGAAATAGTTGTATACTTACTGCTCTTGCCCTACCCTCCATATGTATGGGCCACTAATGGTGTCTATGAAGAAAGAGTGAAAGCAATCCCTTCTTCCCATTCTTACCTGTGTAGAAAACATGATATCTGCTACCTCCGCCAGTTGGCTCAAATCCTTAATGGAGGGTTCTTCCCATGCCAATAGATCAATGGTACTTAAGCCAGGTACACCACTGTTGGGTCATCCAGATAGTCTTTGGCCATTTTCTCAATTGTCATGGTCGTTAGCACTTACTGTGTTTGCGTTGCCTGTGCATGTGCACTTGAGTTATGCCTTGCTATATGAAAACAACTCATTGGTGATGCTGGAAGTAAAGCTGTTGTTGCTGTCAGCTTAGTAATATCCAGCAATAGTGTTGGGTGCTACTGCTCTAGTTGTGACAGGCTTCTGAATGACTAAGAGCTAACAGCGACTCCCTCTCCAGAGTCTGAAGGATGTACTTCAGTTCCGCCATAGCCTCAAATTTGTATTCATTCTTCTTCAGGATCTATGCTTTCCTGATGATCTAGTTCTTGTAAACTGAGACATAAATGTTGAGCAAGAAATTAGCATTGCCAGCACATTTTGTGTACCATTGATTCCTGTATCATGGCACAGAAGTACTCTTCAAAGGACCCAATCTCTGTTTGCAGCTTTTTATTTATATTGAAGTGAGGGATCTGTTCACAGAAGAAACTGGTTCTTCAATGACATTGCTAAATGTTTGTTGCACCCTTTGGAAGTGTTCCTCCAGCAGGTGTTGCAACTGAATCACTTGGCTCATGATCTCACCTCCTTTATTCCACAATCATTGATAGTCCTGTGCTGCTTATTTAAGCATTGTAGCATGTAGTAGGTGGAGATCCAAAGTGTTAGCACTTCCTGTAAGGGATTTTACAGGGACTCTGTGAGCAAGCTGAGTGATCCTCAACTGCTTAAGGGCTTCAAATGAATGACTAAAATGAATGCAAATTCTGTCAGGGTGACCAGTATGTTGTCGACTACTTCTTTTTTTTTTTAAAGTCTTGCACAATTAGGTTTATAAAATATGCTTAACACAAGAGTCTGGAATACCTTCCATCATTCATGGCTTTGCCAACATCAGTGCCTTTGTCAATGGCTACAAATCCAATACATAGACCTATGGTATGAAGCCATTTCTATATTTTAGCATTAAACTTGTCCAATGTGTTGATAGCTGTATATGATTTCTTCATGGCAAACAATGCAACTGTGCATGCCACTGAATGCCCTGAAAAGCGTAATCAGTGATAAAACCACTAGTTAGACTTTGCATCAATACATTGAGAATGATCCATTATGCAGTGATATACATGTAATCTATTACTTGACAACTGAACTGGTCCACAGGTCTGTCTTGAGTTGAACTGACTCACTAGTGCTCTCCTTCATAGATTCTCGAACCAATTACATCACTTGGTGTAGCGCTGGCAAAGCAACAGTGAATAATATGTCTAGTCTGGAACCTCCCATTTTGGCTAGAGGGTTTCAAACATTCCAGACGCTCCTCACCTACCTCAAAAGAAAAAAAGAGGAAGTGAAGCACTACCATTTTGGTCAGTGTCCCACTGTATAAATGGGCTTTATCAAGGGGTACATTGCATGGCGAACAATACCTTGGCGAACATATCCGGGATATTTGGCTGCTTCAGCTGTTTTCATTGTGATACTTCCACTAGTGACCTAAGGGGAGCAGGTAGGCTGCTTGGGTGTTTTTGGGAAGGCTGTTTCCCTCTGTCCCTTGTACTATTCTGAGAATGCTGCAAGTGATGACTGCATACTACGGATGACAGTCTAAGGGCTGTTTCACGTGAAGATGACATCACCTTATCATCCTCAACATCACCTTTCAGTTTAACTTCTTCTGTCTCACCGACAGATATCTTTTTGAGAAGGTTTTCCAGCATGGCTGTGTATTGATTTTTCATATGGGCCACTTCACCATCTCAAATGTTCTACCTGGCTTACCAGAAGAAACATTTTAGCAGCAAATGAAGCAGTCTATGATATGCTCTTCATGTGGCCTGAAGATAAATAAGTCCCAAACCAGGGAGGGAGCTGTTTGATCATACAAAAACATAAAAACCTCAGGATGGAGCTTGGCAGATGGGTTGTTTTCTGCTAGGATGGGCTATGACTGATTGTAATAGGGGAGATGGTTGCTGAAGGTTTTTGAGGTCTTGAAAAGATGGAAACAGGCAGTGGGGGAACTACTTGACTCACAGTAGATTGAATAGAGGTGATCTATACTTCATCTGAGGCACTCTCCACATGAATAATAACTAGTTAATTATCTTCCTCACTTCCAAGGCTTCCAGAAACCTTCCTTTTCTCTTGTCTATCATGGCAGTTCTCTGACTGGCCCTAATCCATGACAAGATAATTAGTGGGGGACATGGAGAAGATGGGGGAGAGTTGTGTCCTTTCCTCACTTGTGAGTGTGAAATTGATGTGTCTAATGGAAAAGGAGGCACACAAGCATCCTGCTAAGCAGCAAACCTAACATCCTGCCCTACTCCTACTTTCTTAAAGGCAGGTGTTACAGACTGTGGTACCAATTGTTAACTTTCCTGTGAAGATTCAGTTTCATGCTGGGACAAAGCAATTCCAGACTCGCTGCTCTCCATGACTACAGTTACTAAAATGCTGAAAGACATGGGTTTTGGTGCTGATGCCATTGATCCAGGGGTGATCCTCCTCCCAGCCTCCCCCTGGCCAGAGGAGGTTGCAGCGGATATAATGCATTTCCAGAAAAAGGTTGAGGGCTTGATACCAATGGTGGCCCGAACAACATGCTTCTTTTTCTCCTCAATGGGCACTTTTTTGGCAGACATCTTGTTTTTTGGGACCATATTCATTATTTTTTGTATGGCTTAGCTTTCAGCAGAATCAGACACACTTAGCAAAGGACTCTGGGGGAACTGTCAGTTTATTTGCAGTCTTCTCTCCTTCTCAATATCATGCATGTGCACAGGCAGGCAACAAACATCAGGAGGTTAGTGACACTTGAGTATTGCAGTCAACTTAATTCAAATCATCATCATCACAAAAGCTTAACATTGGTATACCCATGCATAAACTAACTATTTTTGCAACACCTGCACAGGAAAAGATAACTTGGGGTCCCTTCAGAACCAATGTGGCTTATGGGAGGCAGTGGCCAGCAAAAATCTAATATAACAATTTCATGATAGTTTGTCATGGGACCCCTATGAGATGCAGGGAGAAGCAGGAAAAATTTATGTAACTTAAGGGTGGGACCACAAAACACATTAAATTAATGTAAAAAAAACAACAGTGTGGTAAAGACTGAGCCTGGGAGAAATGTTTATTGTTTCATTTTAATCATACTAATTTAAGTAATTATGCATTAGTTTTGCAATACAAATGAATTAAATTATGCCATTACACCAGCGTGGGTAATTAAGAGTAATTTGGGGCACAAATCCTATTGCAGGAGCATAGGAACAATGAACTACGAGAACGTGCCGGATACTGCTGTTCATGTCCTGTAGCATTTGGTGCAATTTTCCTAGTGCAAAATGCTTCTTCGGACCATTTTAGATGCAAGAGTGTGTCTTACTGTTTTACACTAAGAAAATAGTGAATTACAAGTAATTTTGCTCTAATTAGACTACAGAAGGACGCACTGGAGGACAAAGAAAAAATGTCCACCTGTATCTTTCTCTCGCTTTCTCTCTTGCACATACACACACACTCATACACACACACACATACACACTGGGGCAACAAAATGTTTGTCATCATATGGAGGCAGGACCAACAAAGAGAACATGACTGCCTTACTCAGGCTGAAGTTCCTTCTTTCTCTTCCATCAATAAAAACCTGCAGACATAAACATCCCAATTGTGACGGGCCTATCCATGGACCTAGTACACCATCAGTGAAGCAGCAACAATAAATGCACCAGCACAGACAATTAGAAACAGTAAGGAAAGTTTAAACTAAACTTGAAAAATGCCTAAAACACAAAAAGCACAAGGCAACAATTAGCTGGATAAATAAACCAAATGATCACAGCTGAGTGGGGGCAACAACGTTTTTGATAAAGCACTTTCCACCCAATCAAAACATGTACTACTTGACCTGCCTCCTGGTATTTCTCGCATAATTGACCGGCAACAGATGCACCATCAAGCCAGACCATAAAAGTAGGACGTTTTTTTTATTAGGTCTAGGAGATATCATGCCAGATTTATCAAAATATGTAATGGTGTGTTACTCTTTGTGAAACAAAACACTGAAATGCATGTGCTTATGCTTACTCGAGAAATTCAAAGTAATTTTGAAGCACAAATGCATTTTCCAGATCACAGGAACAAAGATAAAGTGGCTGCTGGCTGCTGCTGTTTGTGATCTGTTGCATTTATCACTAGTTTCTTAGTGCAAAATTAATCTACTCGTTCATTTTAGATCGAGGGTACATTTTGTGCTAGGAAAATAAAAGCTGGGTTACACTTCTTGGTATTTCCAAGAAATCACATGTAATTCTATTGTAATTCCACATAGTAATGCTACAGCAAATTGAACTGATCTATGTCCATTCCTACAATTAATCAACCATCTCACATATACAAAAAATGGTGGACAAACACATGGAGGAAAACAAAGGAAAATATCAAGATACATGGGCAAAAACTCCTAGAGCTACACCAGCATGAACAACGAACAAGCATATGCAGACAAAACAAATTCCATGAATACAAGTCTATCTACAATCTCCTAAAATAATGGAACATACCCCAGACATACAAGCAATGCAAATGTAAAAGAATAAATCTAAAAATACATCCAAGTACTAGAGCAGACTAGGCCTCAAATAGCAAAGCACACCACAATATAAAGACACATCTGGATACATTTCACCCAAAAATAAGGAAATGGAAAAAATATGCTATGGTCCCAGGCCTCAAGCATCCCAAAAATGTTCAGACATTATGGACCTCATTATGACATTGGCGGCAAGTGCCCCTTACTGACATACCGACAGCCTCCAACATACCACGACCGTGGCGGTATACCGCTACACGTATTATGACCCACAGATAGAAATCCACCACTATACAGACACACACACAAGTCCGCCAGCCCAAAGGTCAGTGATAAACTGGTGGTACCAAAACCCACACCGTTACGCCAACAGAAATGCGCCCACGGCATTATGACCCACAAATCTCCGTGGCGCACATTCAACCACGGTAAACCATTGGCGGTACATACAGCCGCGCTCAAAATATACACACACTAACAAAACCACACCACCTTGGACAATTTAAATAGCACACACCTGACACACATACACACACCACACCTACACACTCACACCTCTATAAAACACACACCCACATTACCCACAACCCCTTACAACTCAAGAAAATTGACAACTTAGGGAGAGACACACCAGGAGCACCTCTAGAATTAGAGCCACAGAACATCATCACCCATACACCATCCACGCACCTCACAGCATACAACCCAATACATCACCCCACACACCCTCACACACACCCCTCACACGACACCCATGGCACTACAAAGACCCCCCAGGTTCTCTGAGGAGGAGCTAAGGGTCATGGTGGAAGAAATCATCCGGGAAGAGCCACAGCTATTCGGATCACAGGGGCAGCAGACGTCTATTGCTAGGAAGATGGAGCTATGGCGGAGAGTCGTGGACAGGGTCAATGCCATGGGACAGCACCCCAGAACAAGGGATGACATCAGGAAGAGGTGGAACGACCTACGGGGGAAGGTGCGTTCCGTGGTTGCAAGACCCCAGATAGCTGTACAGAGGACTGGCGGTGGACCCTCACCTCCTCCCCCACAACATGGGAGGAGCAAGTCTTGGCAATCACTTATCCTGAGGGCCTGGCAGGAGTAGCAGGAGGACTGGACTTTGGTAAGTCAAATCTTTACTACTTTCACCCCCCACCTGCATGCCATCATATAACCCCACTCCTACCCTCACCCCCATCGCCCCACCTCCTCACTTACACCCTACCATCACAACTCACCCATCCCAGAACCCAGCACTGCATGCACCACCAATGCATGGACACCCCTCAGAGCCCTGCTTGGACCCCCATCACCACAGCATGCACACTAGTGACAATCACTTAGCCAACCAAATCACAACTCAAACAAGCCAAAGCTGCCTTGGTAATATCAACCATAGAGGGGAAGATACCAATGCACAAGATGTCACACGCAGAAACAATAACACTGGATTTACTTTCCCACAGGACCCCCACACAACATCACCGGAGAGGAGGTGCCAGCAACATCCAGTCTACCCCAGAAGAGGCCCACAATGATGACAACATCTTTGCACGCCTGTATCAGGATGACCAACCTGGCCAATCAGGGACCTCTGGATAGTCGGTAACCCAGCCACAGTCCCAAACCACCACAGAGCCTCCCCCCTCAGGAAACACCAGCACAGCTCCCACCCAGCGGGCCCATACCTCTGTCCCCAGGACACATCAATAAGCTGTGTGTTCACCACTACGGGGACCCCAGGCAACCCCACAAACACCGGACGATCATGGACCTGGGGTCAATGGCAGTGGGCACACAGTTCAGGGGACAGAGGCACAGGGCAACAGGGAAGCTGGGAGGACTGCTGTGCGACAGGGGGAGGACAGGCCAAGGGAACCGACTCTCCACGAGGCACTCACCAACATCCTGGGAGCATACCACCGTTCCCAGGAGACCATGGGCCAGGTATTGGCCAAGTTGCAGGAGACCCAGAGGCTGCAGGAGGGACAACACTTGGGGATCAGGGAGGACCTGAGGCACATCCACACAACCCTGGTCACCATTGCAGGGGTGCTGGCAGACATGGCCAATACCATGAGGGAGGCTGTGGTCCACCAACGGGGCCCTGACACTAGCCACACCGATGAGCAGCACTCCGCCTCCACTGATGATAGTGGATAGGAGGCCCCACCACAGGAACAACAGGCCACCAGCACCCCTCCCCCTGCAGAAGGTAAACCACCACACAAAAGGTCCCTGCAATCCAGGCAGAAGCCAGAGAACATTGCCAAGACCCCCACCAGGAAATCAGACTCCCCTGAATGTCACCTTTGTGTCCCACTATGTCACCCTGTCCACCTTGAACTGCCATTGCGCCACTCCCTATGCCCCCTTGGACAATGTATCTGTGAGCCCAATAGAATGTATTCTATCCTGTACATTCCTCCATCCTCAACTCAGCCCATTGCAATACCCCCTACACTTATTATCACAGAAATAAACACCCTTGGAACTAATAGAAGTATGGAGTCTGTCAATTGATTGAAACAAGTATTAGTTTAACAAGCTGTAAACATTGCAATTCAAATGTACAGTTATATATACATAGGTATGACCTGTAGTGGGCAGCAGTAAACACACCAGGAGCCAGAGTGGGGCCCGGATATCTGAAAATAGAGATGCCAAAGGGTACAGTAAGTGGCCATAGAAATCGGAAATTCAGGCTGCCATGTACAATGTCCAACACAAAACTGCAATGGAAGGTGAAGTTAGTGTCTTACCTGTGTGTTACCGGACGTACTGTTGAATTATAGTAGTTCTGTTGTCCACATCCTCTTCCTCTTCTTCGTCACTGTCCACAGGCTCCACCACTGCCACACGACCATCTCCAGCCTCATGCTCCTGCAGAAAAGGCACCTGGCGTCTCAAGGCCAGGTTGTGCAACATGCAACGATGATCTGGCAGACCTTCTTGGGTGAGTAGCAGAGGGATCCACCTGTCAGATGGAGGCACCAGAATCTGGCCTTCAGGAGGCCAAAGGTGCACTCAATGATCCTCCTTGTGTGCCCATGTGCCTCATTGTAACGTTCCTCTGCCCTTGTCCTGGCATTCCTCACTGGGGTCAGTAGCCATGAGAGGTTGGGGTAACCAGAGTCACCTGTAAATATCCAGGGATACCTGTTAGCCAGACACTCACCCTTAGGGCCAACCCCACACCGATATACCACCAGACACTGGGTGGGGACCATGGGCTCACATATTAGCCACACCCCGTGCCTCTGGAGTTGAGACATAACATCTGGGATGTTGCTATTCCTCAAGATAAAGGCATCATGCATAGAGCCAGGATACTTTGCATTGACTTGGGAGATATACTGGTCCGCCAGGCACAATATCTGCACATCCAGAGAGTGAAACCTCCTTCGATTTCTGAACACCTGTTCATTTCTCCAGGGGGACAATATGTGTACCATCAATAGCACCAATGATATTGGGGATATGTCCAAGTGCATAGAAGTCAGCCTTCACTGTGGCCAAATCCTCCACCTGGGGGAATACGATGTAGCTGCACATGTGTTTCATCAGGGCAGACAACACTCTGGTCAGCACATTTGAGAACATAGGCTGTGACATCCCTGCTGCCATGGCCACTGTTGCTCGTAAAGACCCACTTGCCAGGAAATGGAGCACTGACAGGACCTGCACAAGAGGGGGGATACCTGTGGGGTGGCTAATAGCTGAAATCAGGTCTGGCTCTAATTGGGCACACAGCTCTTGGATTGTGCCCCTATCAATTCTGTAGGTTAGGATAATGTGCCTGTCCTCCATTGTCTCCAGGTCCACCAGGGGTCTGTACACGGGGGTCTCCATCTCCTATTCATCGTCACTGGTTGAACTCTAGGGTGACGAACGGTGAGCAGATGGTCATATTCAAACATATACTCAGATTAATATGCCTTGCATTTTTTTACAGAAACTTCATGTGAACGTGTAGATCCATTGAAGTGCCTATGTCTGCTGTGACGCAGTTAGGTTCCATGGCCTGTGCCCCCTGAAGTGGCGGCCGCCTAACATGTGAGGAGGGACAAGTGGAAATGAGGTAATTCCACTGACGTTGTGCGCCGTTGCAGGAGGCGGTTGATGACTGCCGTGCAAAACATCATTGGATATCATTGGGCCTAAAGGTTCCAGGAGCCAATGGTGATGTACGCCAGCGGTGACGATACGCACTGCCACGGACGTGACCGGCATTTTCTATCTGTTCACTCACTTGCTACCTGACTTTCAACAGGAGATGAACTACACTGCAAGTGCTGCTGTGACCTGTGTCTGGAAGCGACCATGGCTCGAGTGTCTGGGGAAAGGGCCCCTGCCTTCACTTCAGAGGAGTTGGAGAGACTAGAGGACGGGGTCCTACCCCAGTACCCTTTACTTTATGGTCCTCCAGACAAACAGGTGAGTACACTGTGAGCACGATGCATGGGGCAAGAATGTATGGAGTGCTGTGTGTGTAAGCCTCGTGTAGGGGGGTGGCTGAGGGGTCCAGGGCAGAGTGTTGCATGTTTGGTGGGCAATGTCTATGCATAAGGGGATGGGAGGGATATGGTGGGCCATGAGTATAATAGTCCGAACTGTATGAATAATACCTATTCTTATGTATCTTTTTCTGCATGTCAGCGCCCATCAGAAAAAGGGTATTTGGCGTGCCATCGCCAAGGAGGTGTGGACCCTGGGGGTATTTGACAGGCGGAGCGCCCACTTTCGCAAGCAGTGGGAGGGCCTGCACCGCTTGCCAAGGAAGACAGCGGAGGCCCAGCTGGGGCTAACCTCCCAATGAGGAAGGGGTGCCCGTCGTACCCTGTCCACCCTAATGTTCCGCATCCTGGTGGTGGCTTATCCGGAGTTGGATGGGCGCTTGAAGGCATCACAGCAGCCACAAGGGGGTGAGTACAGATTCAGAATCATGAATTTGCGCTCGTTAAGGTGCTACCTGGGTGGAGGATGTGGGTCTGTGGGTACCCCTAGGCCAGGGCGAACATGGCAGGGTAGGTTCCATGATGGGCAAGCTCAGATGGACTCCAACACCAATAATGCTAGTGGGCATCTACTACTGGGCAGAGTCCTGTAGGTTTCAGGTGTGCAGCTAATGGCGTTAGGCATTGTACCCCATGGGCTGGTGACTAGCATTGTAATGGTAGTTCATGGCCTAGTGCATAGGGCTGTTCCCTGTGAGTTGTGTAAGCCAACGGTTGTGTTGTTGCTGGCATTGACCAAGTGTATCCTCTGTCTCGTTCTCCCCCCTTTTTGTTTTGTCACCTTGTCCTTGTGTGCATTAGCATCCTTTGGTGGAGGAGCAGAGGTACCGGCGACGGAGGGACCTGCATCCCACATGGGCCTGGAGGCCAAATCCACCGCCGGTGAGGGCACCAGTGGGACGGAGGGCGAGGGGAGAAGCACAACAGACACAGGAGGACACAGTTCTGACAGAGACACCTCCTCTGAATGAAGCTACCTGCTGGTGGTGGACACCTCTGTGGCCACCACAACTACAGGTACAGCTGCTACCCCCGTACCAGCACCGCCCTCCCAGCAGCACCTCAGCAAGTTTCCCATGCCACTCACCCAGTAGGGTGGGCATCTCCTTCGCCCCAGGCACCTCAGGCCCTGCCCCAATGAGCCCTGCTTCCCTCAGTGAGGATGCTATTGACCTCCTGAGATCCCTCTCTGTTGGGCAGTCATCCATACTGAATGCCATCCAGGGCTTAGCAGGGCATTTGCAACAAACAAATGCATTCCTGGAGGGCATTCACTCTGGCGTGGCGGCCCAAAAGAGATCATTCCACGCTCTGGCCAACTCACTGATGGCAGCCATTGTCTCTGTCTCTAGCCTCCCCCCTCCAACTTCCTCTACCCAGTCCCATTCCCTTCAACCCCAGCTTATCCCAAGCACACCTTCAGACCTGCATGCAACCAAGTCAACACACAGAAGTGGCTCAGGCAAACACACGCACCACACTTCATCCCACAGGCACTCACATAAGCACCATCCAGATGCAGACACACCAACATCTACTACCTCCACTGTGTCCCTTCCTTCTCCTCTTCCACCTCCCTCCCAGTTGCGTCTCCACTCACACCTTCATGCACTACATCCTCATCCACTACCTCCATCACCAGCACGCCTATCATAAAACGCCCCTCACTGGCAGTCACCACCCCCACATCCATGCACACGCCCCCTGTGTCCTCTCCCACTGTGTCTGTGCCCCCTCCTCCAAAAGTACACAAACTGAAGCACTCAGACACCCAATAGCATCCAGCCCATGCACCTGCACCCAAACACAGCAGACAGACGCCTCCTACAACCACTCCCTCTTCCTCCACTCCCAAACCTTCACCCTCTCACAGAACCCAGCCCAGCACCTCAGCCACCCAGTTCATTGCCACTGTAGGTGTGAGAGGCTCCAAGGAGGCACCCGCCAGGACAGCCAGTGTGCCTGCACCACCTGCTAAGGGGAAGAAGGGGCCACCAGCTAGCAAGGGCAGGAAGGGGACACCAGCCAGCAAGGGGAAGGAGGCACCACCAGCCAGCAAGGGAAAGGAGGCACCACCAGCCAGCAAGGGGAAGGAGGGAACACCAGCTAGCAAGGGCAGGAAGGGAACACCAGCTGGCAGAAGCAAGGAGGCACCACCAACTGCCAAGGTCAGGATGGGAACAACAGCTGCCAAAGGCAATGTAAAAGGAACAGACGCCACAGGCAGGATGGATCTGGAGCCTGTGGCTGGAGCAGCATCTGGGCAAACAACACCAGCCATGGCACTTCAGCCGTCCGAGACTGCAGGGGAAGGGCTGGAGGGTCCCCCCACCAGTTACAGCACCATCACCTGCTCCGCCACCAGCACCGCCACCTGCGCCACTGCCAGCAGCACCACTGCCAGCAGCAGTCCCAGTGGGCAGCCGTCCGAGGCTGCAGGAGAAGGGCTGGAGCCTCTCCCCACCACTGACAGCATGATCACCTGCACCACCGCCAGCACCACCACCTGCACCGCCACCTGCACCACTACCAGCAGCACCACTACCAGCAGCAGCAGCCCCACTGGGCAGCCGTCTGAGGCTGCAGGGGAAACGCAGGTGACTCCCCCACCACTGACAGCACTGCCGCCAGCTCCACAACTGACATCCACTGAGCACCTGTCACCGCCGTCGAGCAGTGTGTAGCTGTAACTACATGGGCTGTAGTGTGTCCTGTGCCCTGCAACAACTGTAGGTGTGACACCCAGGTGAGAGTCTGTGACCTTGAACCATCCAGGATCTGCATCACCGGGCACAAGGCCCTCTCCAGAACCAGTGGAAAAAGGCATCCACTCAGCCCCTCCTTGCCAGGATGAAGCAAACTGGGCCAAAGGCCCCCTCCAGAACCAGTGGGCAAACCACCCACTTGAGAGACTGTGGCTTTGCACTGCCCAGGACCAAGCAGTTGGCAAACCACCTACTTGAGAGACTGTGGCTTTGAACTCTCCTGGACCAAGCAGTGGGCAAACCACCCACTTGAGAGACTCTGGCTTTGCACTCCCCAAGACCAAGCAGTGAGTACACCACCCACGTCAGAGACTCTGGCTTTGCACTCCCCAGGACCAAGCAGTAGGCAAACCACCCATTTCAGAGACTGTGGCTTTGCACTTCCCAGGACATCGCAGAGGGCATGTTGCCCCCTCCTGGACCTGTGGCGTTGTGCCATCTCCCGGCTGAGGTGCCCCCTGTCCCCCTTCCCCCTGAGGTGCCTGTGTATTTTTGACCTGGTGCACCAGCAGTGTTCTCTCCGTATTAAGGCAGGAGTCAAGTGTGGCCTTGGCCCATGTGTTATGGCCCTGATGGCCATGGACATTTTGGAGTAGTCATTGTCCCTCCATTTGTATTTATTGTACATACTGTTTTGTGCTTTAAGGACGTATTTGTCTAATTTTTTATATTACACTGACTTTACTCACATCCTTTTGCCCTTGCGTTATTTCTGAGGGTTACGGGGTGGATATGTCATGTTGTTGCATCTGTTTGTGTGTATGGTGTTGGGGTGGGGGCGTTGCGTGTTGCGTGTGTGTGTTACTCTCTTTTTCCTCCCCCCCTTCCTTGTGTGCTAGGTGCAGTACTCACCGTGGTCGTCTTTGCCACAGTTCGTGTTCCTGGTGTAGGAGGAGGTAGAGCAGCATTAGAAAAATGTGCATCGGGCTCCATGGCGTTGTGGTTCTTCCTTGAATGTCGAGAGGTGAGTCTTTTCCCTTCTGTATACTGTTTCTGCCTTGATTTTTAATGGCATTGGTACCGCACAGGAAAAGCTGGCGGATTGGCCTTTCAAAATACAGTGGGTGATACATTGTCTTCTGCCTGGCTGTTGGCGGTTACCGCTGTGGTGCTTGTTGCTATCGCCGTGGCTGTCTGTATTGGCGGTTTCCGCCATGGTCAAAATTCCATTGTTTTTACCGCCAGCCTGTTGGCGGTATTACCGCAGCTTTATCACCGACCGCCAGGGTTGTAAGGAGGGCCTATGTCTTAAAAAAATTAAATCCCACATGGTCACGTGCTTCAAAACTACCTGCCATCCAACTACAAAAAGTAGTCTGCTTAGGTAAACAAACAAGTTGAAAATTTATGTTTGAGATGGTTTTCAGATGCCTACATTAAATGAATTACTTCTGGCATTTGAAACAGCAATTACCCGAACAGTAAATAATCAACCTCAAATGTATGTTGAATGACCATGTTAAAAGACTGTCTATCGCACAGAGGAAATGTTATTTGTAATCATGCTGATCGTGTTGTTTATGTGTTATTCACGGTAGGATTTTTCCCTGAATGGAATTCTTAATATGCAGTATGGTGTAACGGTGTAGTCTCAGAAAAATATGGAGATTACACCAAATGACACCTGTGCAACACAAATTAAGCCCATGCTTCTAGAAAAGCTAGGCAGCAAGTCAAGAAAGTGTTTAATTGTCAAAAAGAACAGTCTGCTTCCATTTGCAGTTCTATTGACGGAATTGGAACAGTATGGGTGATGCACTGATTTGTCTGTATGTTGAGGTGGGCTTTGGTAACATGAGTATCTGTTTTTCTCCTATTTCCTTTCCTGTCTGTGGATTAAACATTTCTTGCTTGTGAGGTCTTTGGAATGTTTTTCAGAAGAGGTTGGCTTGCATTTTTGTGTTCACGGTAGACCATTGGTGTTCTTATGGTTTTCCTGCAATGCATTGATGTAAATTAGAAGGGCATTGAAATGAAGCATAGAGATTTCAGGGTGAGAGATGAGTTTAATCTTTATGTTGTCAATGGGAAAGTCTTTGAAGGATCTAAATGTGTGTTGTTCTCTTTTGGGTTGACATCAGTATGTTGCTTGGAGGTTGAAAGTGTGATGAAATGTTGAGGCGGTTAGTCCAGTCTGGGTACATGAGAAGATGGCATTGGATGGTTGGTGAAGAGGCAGAGGATTTTGCCTTTGAAAATGTGTTAGTAGGGTGACGTGCTGTAGAGTATTGAGTATAGTAGTAGGCATGTCTCTTTTTCATGATTAAATTGTCTGGGATTTGTAGTCATGATGAAGGGTGGTGTGGGCATGTAGGATGGTTGAATTAGAGATGAAGTCTGAGATTTTGTCTGTAAATTCCAGGTGGCCTGTTGAATATGGGAAGTTAACAGGCTGAGTTGCTGAGAGTGGAACGTGGCATGTGAGGGGGTTCAGGAAGTTCAGCATTGCTGGCTTAGGCTGCATAATCAGGAGGATGTACAGATAATGGTGAAATCTCTTCTCAATATATTTGTGATCCATGCGATTGATGCTGCACTAGGCATATGATGAGATTTTACCTTGAAGGAGCTTGCTGAGTTTGAAGTGAAGAAGGAGTTCTGGCCCAAGGCCCTTCCAATCTCTAACAAGCCCAAACATTTGAGGACCGTGTTTGTGTTAGCTGGAGATGCCTCTACAGTGTGACACCTAGAGAAATTCTTTGAAATAGCAGAGGAGGTAAGAGGTTTCAGGTGGAAAACAGTGGTGCCCCTTTCTGTAGAAATGCATGTAAGGACATTTATTGATGTCACCTCCTTTAGTAATGGATACTGTAAACTACAATGACATCCCTTCCTGTAGAGATGGGAGTTGTGAAATGAGTTTTGCTTGTTTGACTTCTTTGTTTAATGAAGGTTTTGGGTGAAAACCAATGATGTGACTATTTGTCGATATAAAATGGTGGCAACGACTTTTCCAGTTACGCAGTCAGAGTTCACAAATCTGAAAATAGTCTCCTTGGTATTGAAGGTGATGCATAACCAGACACAGATCTAACTCAATAAAAAAGTGTAGCCCCCAAACAAGAAGTACAGAGTTGTCAAACCAAATCTATGAATTCACTGCCAGTAGGTAGTTATAGTTAGAACCTAGTTTGCATAGGAGAAGCATTTTTTGTTTTGCTAATAACTCTAATCTTTTTTTTAATGATTTTTCACAAAATGTTCAACTCTAGGGTGCCAGTCACTTCAGCTGCTGTATGGAAAGTTTCAGGTTGATTCGTCAAGCATGAGCTGAGAAAAAGGGGGGTCCTACAATGCATTTACCCCATGCCATTCCCTATAGGGATTTTAGACACAACTCAGCCCAAACCGCTGAATGAAATGACACCAAAGTTGACATAAAGCTACATCTTAGTCCAGAAACATCATTTTGTAATTCAGTCTAAATCTGTTGAATAGTTTTGGAGTTATTAAAGAAAAGGGTTTAAGGTACATCTAGCGAAGTGCATCCACCGAGAAGCCACCACATCAGATCTGCAGATCCATGCTCCAACAGCAATGCCATGAGTGGCTGGCCGCGACCTGACAGAAAAGTCGTAGCAGCCATTTTGTGAATTGGGACATGGCTCCCGGGGTGGGGGAGATTAAGAGGCATATTTATAAGACCCTAGTGCCACCTTGCATCGCCCTAGCATCATTTTCTTATGCTAAGGAGGACTTTCTCCTACGCTGTGTTTGCAAAGTGGCACAACGCTTGCACTGCATCACGTTGTAAACTCTTGCACCACATTATGTCTGCACCAGGTATAATATAGAAATTTACAACATTTTACTGTGCCATTTTTTTCCCATCATTTTTAACGTCTGCTCAGATCAAGCGTTAAAATGATACACCAATTTTATTCAATGGACCTCCCTGTGCTTTGCTGCTTTAGTGTCTAGATTTTTTATGCTAGTGCAGCAAAGCGCCACAATAGCATCAAAAATGTTTGAGCTATTGTCCTAACAACAGACATGGTGTGCTGTATTCTAAATACAGTGCAACCCTGGTGTTGTCAGGTGGGGCAAGGGTGACGCAAGAAAAGTGACACATCAGCGCTGATACACCACTTTCTTGTACCCATGCCCGTAAATAGGATGGAAGAGGTCAGGATAGAAGCATCCTGACTTTATTGGACTAATGGAGGGGTCTCTCAGGGACCCTCGAGGGGAAGAAATGCAGAATTTGTTTTTGGGGTGGATCTGCTCAGTGTGGCCCCCTTCGTGAATCAGTTGATGCAGACTCCAATTAAGAAAATACACCCACTTACATACTCATCACTCATTGACGCTCATCCACATTCACACACTCATTCACACACTCACAACCACTCACAGACCCATAAAATCACTACTACACCCACTCACAGACCCACGCAGCCACTCACACACCCATTCACACATACATACACACACATTCAGACACTCACACACTCACTCACGTACCCACCAAACCACTACTATACCCACTCACAGTCCCATACAGGCACTCACATGTCAAATTACACACCCATTCATCCACTCACACACCCAGAAAACTCACACATGCTCACATACCCACACAGGTACTCACACACCCAATTGCACACCCTTTCACACACTGACACACCCACTCAGAGACCCACAGAACCAATACCACAACAACTGACAGACCCACATAGCACTCACACACCAATGTCATACACTTACACACCCATCCACACAATCACACACCCACTCACAGCCCCACAAAACCACTACTACACCAACTCACAGAGCCACACAACCATTCACACACCCACTAACAAACTCACACAGCCACGTTCACATCTATATAGCCAATTGCACACCAACTCACAGACCCACACAGGCACTTACACAACCACTAACACACAAATACAGCAACATCAGATCCGCAGATCTGTCACAGATCCTCCTGCAATATAGCAGGCAGATACATTTTTTGACCAGGGTTCCACAGTGGATCTGCTAATCCAAGTGAGAAATTAAACAAAGGATTTGAAAACAAAAATAACCAGCATTTGGAAAAAGGGCAGGCACTGAAAAGAATATTGATGTTTATAATATGTAGATGATAGTTACACATTGACAGGATGCAGTTTTTTAATTTGTTGAGAAACACTCCAGCAACATGGTTGAAGCACCTGCGTGCCAGTGAGTGGTGCACAAACCTGAGAGGACGTTTGGCAGCATTTCCAGCAACCCCACAGACAAAGCTGCTCTCTGCTGATGAACGGATTATCCAGAAACATGTGTCCAGAGATTTACAGCACTTGCTGCACCTACTAAGGTGAAAAACTTTAGTTTACTTTATGGATTAAAAACTAACTTGTACTGCATTTACCATGATGCACTGGGGCTGACTGTATGCTGGAGTGTGATCAGGGTGCTCCCTTTCTGGTTTTTATGTTTAAGAAGGCTCCCTTGAGCCAACGAGCTGACGAGCTCTGGTTGAAGCACCTGCGTGCCATTGAGTGGTACACAAACCTGAGAGGCCTTTTAGCAGCATTTCCAGCAACCCCACAGACAAAGCTGCTCTCTGCTGATGAAGGGATTACCCAGAAACACATGTCCAGAGATTTACAGCACTTGCTGCACCTACTAAGGTAAAACACTTTAGTTAACTTTATGGATTAAAAACAAACTTGTACTGCATTTACCATGATGCACTGGGGCTGACTGTATGCTGGAGTGTGAGCAAGGTGCTCCCTTTCTGGTTTTTATTTTCAATATATTCTGTCCACATCAAATAATAGTTGTAATGGTATATAGAGCCAATGTTGTGGTCTCAGTGGAATGCAGAATCAGTTTTATTGACTTGTTTCCTGGATTCCTCTACATGTGGACACATTTGTTTGACCTCTGCCACTTTTGTCTTTGGCAAATGTTGGAGAACACCAAGGCAGTATGTGGGAAAAAGTCATTAATTTATCTAAGGTATACTTCATTCTAATTTATAGTCCTACCCCAGTAATTATGCCTAGGTCACTGTCACCACCATACACAATCATGAGGTCTGGATGTTGGCAATCAGCAATGCTTTCAATCAAAGGCAGCACTTGATGCTACTTTAATGTTCTCTGGTCACCCCAAGTAATAGCTACATTAGGTAAACTAGGTGCCTGTCAATACCACTCTTCCTAGCACTCTCTCTGGCCCAAAACACAAAACAATAGCCCACAATCCAGAATCTGACGATTTTGGAGACACGCAGGAGTATCACACAGGAAAAGGATGCAGCTAAATGAGACACTTTTGAAGATGAAAGGCAGTTCAAATGGAGGACAGCAAGTAAAATATAAAAGAGTATGTTTTATTGGATAGTGGAGATGTGCAGCAAACTAAAAATCAGGTAGTGACAGTATAAAAAAAAGTAACTAAGGACCTGATTTATATATTGGCGGACGAGTCACTCCATCACAACTGTGATGGATGTCCTGTCTGCTGAAATCTAGAAAATGTGTAGCTTCTAGACACTACATTAAAAGTCAAAATAGAAGGGAGGTTAGATGAAAACATTAAGTAAAAGAAAAGTGAGCAGCAAAGGAGGAAGAGGAATTGCTATACTGAAAATGTAGCTGTGTTATTAAGCCAGTATGAATGAATGTGTTTGAAATTAGATGTGGGTGCTTGCTTATAGTATGGCAGTTAATAGTAAGTAATTTGCACCCACTCACACAATCAGGCAGGCCTTTATACACCCACTTACACTCCTACAATAGCACTTATGTACCCACTAGTCAAATACACAGATAGTCACTAACATAGTCACATACCCATACAACCATTCTCACACACATTCACTCACCTATACATATTCTGACATAGTCATTCACATACCCATGCAGGCACTGTCACACTCACTCACACACCTATACAGTTATTTATGTATCCAGCACTTAGATAGTTACACATACAGTTACACACCCATACACCCAATTATACACCCATCCGTACAGCTTCTCACATACTTATTTACAAAAGCATAAATCCACTCACACACCCAGTCAGACAGAGGCACTTACACATGCACTCTCACACCCACACAGAATTTATGTATCCATTACTGACAGAGCCACTTGCACACAGAGTTACACACCCAAAAACCCACTAACACTACCAGTTACCAATCAATATAGCCACTTACATACCCATTTAGACATTGAAACATTCACTAACACACCCATTCACACACCAGCACAGCTAGATATACATCCAGTGACACACCCATAGAAGCACAGATACACTCACTCACACTTTTACACAGCCACTCACACACCTATTCACCCACCCATACAGCCCCTCGTATATTCATGTATGCACCCACTAATAAGACACTTACATGGCCTGTTACACACTTACATTAACCACTTATGTAGCTCTTTGTTTTCTAATAGTATGCAATGTATTAGTATGTAATGTAATAGTAAATGTATTCTATATTCGCATTTCAGAGTTCTACAGGTGTTTAAAGAGGACAGGTAACACAAAAATAATAAATATGCTTGTTAACAGCATCCTTAAACTGTCCAACAGCTGAAATTTTGAGTGTAACGTGCACATGACATTTGCTATAATTACCATGTCTTCCAGTTTTGGTGAAACAGTGGGGATGGTAACCATTTGGTCATGAGGTAAGGGTCCCAGAGATGGTCCAGCTGATGTTGATGAAGCACCACCATCCCTCTCCCTTATCATGTTGTGTTATGTCCTTCTATGTATGGTTTTCATGTATTTTCAAATAGACGATGCGCCATGTGAATACTTCTTCACCATATCTCTTGACAGTTTTTTGCTGTATATATTGCATTGGACACATTTTTGGAAGAACTTTCTATTCTGAAGAGATGGAAAATGATTTTCAAATGTTGGGGGAATTCTTTGGAGGTGGTAAGTCTTCTTCGTCCTGCTCTTCTCTTTCACTTCTATTTTCAGCAGAAGATATCTTAACTTTGAAACAATCTTCTTTTGAAGGAAAGTCAGAAAAACGATGGATCTGTGGTTTTTGTCTCCAGAGAGATGTGAAACCCAAAATAACTGATTTACGATATAGTTTGTAATGTGGATAGGTGGAGACATAGGGGCATATTTACAAGAAAGTGGTGCATCATAGATGATGCGCCACTATTTTTGCACCCACCCCACCAGCACCCAACGACACCATGGTTGTGCTGTATTTACAATACAGTTCACCATGGCGGTCGTTAGCACAATAGTGTCAACATTTTTGATGCTATTGTGGTGCTTTGCTACACTAGTGTAAAAAATGTTGACGCTAGTGCAGCAAAGCACAGAAAGGCCCACTGAATATAATGGGTGCGTCCTTTTAATGCCTGCTTTGATCAGGTGCTAAAAATGACGGAAAAAAATGGCACAGTGAAATGTTGTAAGTTTCACTGCTCCATTGTTTTAGGCCCCCCGTGCCAGAACACCCCCCCTTGCATACATTATGCCTGACACAGGCATAATGTGGCACAAGGGGTCACAAAGTGGTGCAATGGAAGCACTGTGCCACTTTGTAAATATGGCGCAGCAGAAAAGCCACCCTAGCGTAAAGAAAATTACGCTATGGAGGTGCTAACGTAGCGCAAGAGCCTTGTAAATATGCCCCATATTGTATCCAATGAGAAGATTATGTTTTTGTGTTTGCTCGGAATTGCGCCTGATTTGTTGTGGCATCGCAGAATATCCGTGGATCCATAAAATGAATATTAAAAAAAAACAAAAGACGATGTACTTTGAGATGTCACCAATGATGTTGCTGACCATGTCATGAGTGATGTAATGTGTGAATATGTGAGGTCATAAGCAGTACATTGAGGGACTAGGTAATAGTTAGCTTGGATATCTATAATTGCTGAATTTCTATGGTTTTGTGTGTGTAAAATCTGAGCCTAACTATAACGTCCTTGTAACCTTTATTTTTTTTCAGTGAATTTACAAACACACACATGATTCTATGTAACCATCAACATAAATACAGCTACAGCTAATAAGACAATACCACAACTTTCAGAAAGGAAGATAAACTCTACCTATATTTTGAAATGCAAAACTTCACCCTGGCATGGAACTGAAAGTTCATATCAAGGTCGATTTTTGGAACCATATTACTTTTCCCATTTAGCTACTACTTTTGTTATTTTATCTTATTGTTTTTGTTACAAAATTTGGCAGATGCCTTAATAAAGGGAGGACAGCTGGCGTTTATACAAATAGGCACTATCAATTCAGTCTACAGTTTAAATCTACATAAAACATCTGGACAATGCTAATGAGATTTAATGGCTTCACATCGCTTGCATTAAACTGATCACACCATCCATAATTTAATGACGTTTTAATTAAATGTCCACATGTACTCATCAGAAAAAAAAAACCGAACACATTTTATAAAAGCCTATTATGTAATTTTGACATTTTTATTCATCTCCAATTTTAAAATATGGGTATTCTTTATTGATGTATTTGACGTATGGAATACTTTCGAATGATGGCTTTCAGCAAACAGCACTATTTGTACATTTTCCTTCATGTATTGGCAGCAAAACTTATAGAATTAAGACTCTAGTTTAAAAGAAAAGCAATTCACATTAAATGAAAATAAAAAGAGACACTTATGATAGGTTTTATTTAATGCATATTGTTTGCATTTGCATTACTTTGATTTGCCATGTCCCCCTAAGGAAACGGCAGTACGGTATGTTAAAGAAATTATCAGAGGTAGTAATTAAAGCCCATGTGATAAATGCCACGCTTTAATTTAAAAAGTCGGGATGAATTAAATCAGAACATTGTTATCCATAGAGATCGGTATATTTGATGAGAATTTAAAACTTGCAGTTTGAAAGGAAAAAGGAGCTTAACCTTCAACTTACTTATTTGTTTCACAAGAGGTATAGCAGAGAAGACTGGTTTTGACTTGTACATTTCTCAGTGGCAGTGGCTTGTGCAGAGAGGACAAAGTATACCATCTGTGCAGAGCTCAGACCTTGAGCGTGAGAAGAGCGAGGGTTCTGACCATAAGGCATGTTTATCAAATGCGAATGCGTTGTCTCGGAAACCGGCACACAACATGTGGACAAATACTTCCAAACCGTCATGCAGCTGTTAAGTTGGTGTGTGTATGTCAATTCTATTCTATCTGAATTTCTTCTTTTAAGCGCGTGTTCTGTCACTTTTCTCGATGGCAGCTTAATAAAAACAAGAGTGATCAAAACTTGCCCTTCACGGTGTGTGTGGTGTCTTAGTCCTGTAAGCACTAGGACCCTGTGGTCCGGGGAGGACTCCATGCACATCAATTCACCAAAAAGCTAGGGGTAGCAGAAGTGTCATCACACACCATGTGACCTTTACTTTCACTCTCACACATGCTTACACATACACAAACATTCACACTTACACACACCTTCTCTCATATAAACACACTCCCACCCCCAAGCATGCATACATTTTAAAAGCCGTATTTACTTACCTCAGCTGCCAGGGAAGATCATATTCCAGCTAATTGAACTCCATTTTTTTATTACAAATTATTATTAGTTATATATGCATATATTATCCACTATTAGTGTAATAAAACAAATTGACAGAATACAAAAATAGTGCAGCCTCAATTCCCGTCCATAGCAATGAGCTGCCTGTGTGCTCCTGGCATTGATTTTGCCACCTCTAAGGCCAGAGTAACAAAGGCAGTGCCAGGGATCACAAAGTGCTTGGGGTTGCAGCTGCAATCCCTGATTTTCCCAATTGGTGCCCATGGCAAACTCAATGAAGGGATTACACAATCAATCTGGAAGGTGATAAAGTGTGGTCTTTAAGGGTTATGAGATATTGGGAAGTCAGTTTAATGTTTTATGCTGATGAATAAAGATGTTAACCATGAGCTTTGTGTGTGGCGTGTTCTTGTGAGTACTCCCGGGCTGGGGACGATGCGACAACTGGCGATGAGTAGAGGATATGTACCCCCAAAGAAACAGAACTGCTCTCCCTGAGCGCTTGCAAGGAAATAACAAGCTGGTCGTGCGTGCCACGTGCAGCTCAAGCCAATGCAAAGAAGCCTGCAGTTGGCATATGTGGAGTGCAGGCTCCACTCCAGCCCGTATGAAACCTTGAGAGAAAATAAAGGCCTAGCAGAGGAGCTCCATTGGAAAAGCTCGCCAAGACTCACAGGCCAGGCTGAGAGATATTAGTGTTGCACCACAAAACCGAGCCATCATTCAGACAAAGAGAATGCTAAAGGCACAACATGTAATGCAGGGACAACCAGATATAGTGCTAGAAGACAGCGACAACTAGGTTCAGCATAAAAGGAGACAATCAGATATACAGGTACAAGTAGGGAACTTTACTTACCAAACTTATGATCCCAAATTCGGGTGAGGTGACTTGAGAATGAACACAGGGGTTGCACTTGCAAGGTTGTTGGCCACTGTAGTACCCACCCAGGCCACCTTCTGAATAGTGAATTTTTGTCAGTTGGCCACCACAGAAATATGGAGCACGGTGATGCCACATTCTTGAAATCTTCAACGCCAATTATACCACTAATGAGCGGGAATGCTGGAACGAGATGGACTTTTGATGGTTTTGTAGATGCGCTGGAAGAAGTAAATGATGAGAGTATCATTAAATACTTGAAGAATCTTGCTGGTGATGTTGTGAAAGAAGTGATCCAAAAAAATCTAACAAACTGAGACAATGTTATACCGTCAAAATAAAGAAGCTTTAGAAGCCAAGTTCAAGCTGATGTCTAACGTTGACAATGAAAGGTACATTTTCAATCAAGTGAGAAACAAGTTGGTGAGATGATGGATGAGTCTGTTGATAGACTAATGTGCTCATTAAACATTGCAAAGTTAGTGAATTTAACAATGAAGAAGCCTTGTTCCTCAGAGTAATTGATGGTTGTTTGCCCGACTCATTCAAAAGACGCATGGTGCGAGAGACACTCATTCTAGAAAAAGTCCTGATGGTGGCAGAGCCGAGGAACAAGCAGGTCGACAAGCTGCTAATATGGAAGCAGGATCAGCAAAAGATGAATCAGCACTAGTTATGAAGAGTAGACACAAGTACCAAGCAGACACTCATAAGTCGACATTTTCAAGGAATGAAAGACTGTGTTAACAATGTGGATTTTCATTTACACATGAAAATAAATGTCCAGCCATCGGACAAACGTGCAAAGGGTGCAGAAAGGAGAATCACTTCATAGTGAAACTTATTGTGTCAGGTTTAGACAAGAAAATAGACGCAATAAGTTTCAAGAAGTATTCTCGCCACAAACACAAAGACAAAAAGCAACCTCACATGCTAATAAGTGGAGACTAACCAAAATTGATCATCATTAAATTCGCCCTGCAAGAGATCCTCGACATCACCATCGAGGGACAGTGAAGAGATTGAATGTAAAATGATCATAGATTAAAAAGAGAGACATGCACATGGGGGCCTGGCTGCTTGTAAAGAAGTAAATGCCAAAACAAGTGAGTTAAAGAACAAAACAACTCATATTGACTTTGCCCCAACATCAAACTAAAGGTCAACTGTACCATAGCATTTGTAATTGATAGCAATGCATCGATTTACATCTTGCTAGTCAAACAATTTAACAGTTTGTCTCCTCCAACATGAGTCAAAGCATCAAATATGAAGGTGATCACATGGTCTGCTTCCAAACCACTGCAGAGTCAAGGATCATTCACAGTGACTTTGCAGCATAAGAAGACATCTGTGCATGCCCCTATCCACATTCTTCAAGGTAGTCTGTCTAGTGCATGCCTTCTTAGTTTTGGAACTGCTGCTGACATGGGATTGATATCTATCAAGTACAACCTAAGTACACAATCTGAATTTATGTGTCAGTTACTGTCATTGTTTCTTGGCCTGGAAAGGCTCAAAACAATGAAAGTGCAACTTCACAAAAATGATGACAGCTGGCCTGTCGCACAGCGACATCACTGAATATCATCTCATCTACAAGTAGAGGTTGAAAAGGAAATAGAAGCTTTGCTGAAACATGACATTATCAAGTGCTCTACTGGTCCTACACCATGGATGATGCCCATAGTGGTAGTGGCAAAAAAAGACAGTGGAGGTGCAGTGTGCATCTGCGTTGATATGTGGAAAGCCAACAAAGCAATCAAGAGTTAGAGACATCCCGGTCCGCACATTGTTGATTTGATATTGTGGCTGAATGGAGCCAAAGTTTTCTCCCATCTTCACCTGATTAAGAGAAACCAACAACTCGAACTGGATGTAAACTGCAGGTACATTATCAATTTTTCGACTCATGTTGGTTTATGCAGATAAAAAAGATTGAGCTTTGGAGAGTCATCTTGTGCAGAAATGTTCCAAGATGTTAAACCTGGAATTATTCAGCCTGTTACATATATCTTCAATTACAATGATGAGATATTGGTGTTTGGAACAATAAGGAAGGAGCATGAGGTCTCACATTAAGTGCTAGAAACTGTGAATTTCACAAAACAAAACTCAACTTCTTTGGGCATGTATTTTCTGATGGAGGGATGATTCCTGATCCTGATAAAGTGCAAGCACTATCAGTCACCAATCTTCCACAAGATATCACCATAGTAGTTCCTTGTTGGGCATGATCAGCTATTGTCCAAGGTAGATTTTTGACCTTGCCAAAATGAGTGCCTCATTGTGAGACCTGACAAAATGAAATGTCCTGTTTTGATGGTCAGCTGAATGTGATCACAGCTTCAAAAGTATGAAACATATGATTGAAAATGCTACTGTGATGACTCACTTTGACCCTAAACTGCACACTGAGATCACCGTTGATGTGAGCCCGGTTAGGGTTGAAGCAAACCTTGCTTAGCATAACGGACATCCAATTGCTTGAAGACACATTGTGGATTATGCCAATCAAAGCTTTTCTGATACAGAATGTACCTATTCTCAACTGCAAAAATAAAGTCTAGCTGTAGTTTGGACCTGTGAACATTTTAATGTGTTTATTTATTGAAAGCATTTCATGATCGTCGCAGACCACCAGTTCTACTCATCATTTTTAGAAATCTGAAGGCCAAGATGCCTCCTCACATTGAAAGGTGTGGGTTGCATCTACAAGAGTAAAAATATACAATTGTGTACAACCCAGGCAAGAATCAAAACCCTGAAGATCAATTTTCATGGCTACTTCTAAAGTGGCACAGCTAAACATCAAAAGCTGCTGAGGAATACATCAACTTCATTGTAACGTCCAGCACACCTGTGGCTCTGTCCATCAAACATATTATTGCCACAAGAAATGCTGATAAAGATATGCTTGCCCTTCAAAAACATCTTTTTAGTACAATCAAGGAGACAGAGGGCCCGATTTAGAATTCGGTGAAGGGAATACTCTGTCACAGACGTGATAGATATCCTGTCTGCTGCACTATGATGCCCATAGGATAAAATGGGATCCTAATACGGTAGACCAGATACCTGTAACTTTTGTGATGGAGTACTTCTTCCGCTGACTGTCTGTCATTAAAGAAGGCATTGTGCTAAGAGGATCCCAGATTGTCATACCTGCAAGTCTGAGACAGCAAGTCCTTGAACTTGCTCATGATGGAAATTGTGGCAATTGATCCACCAAAAGGGCCTTGAGAGATTGAGTGTTGTTCCCTCGCTTGGACAAGAAGGTTGAAAGGGAATTAAAGGAGTGTCATTTATGCAATTGCCTGTCTCCTAAGGTGACAGAGCATCCCCTAAACATGTCCGATCTTCCGCACATAAGTGGGAAAGAATAACTGTAGACTTCTTTGGTCCCCTGGTAAAAGAACACCATCTGATGGTGGTCATCAACAAGCATTCCCATTTTCCTCTGCTGGAGGACATATCATCACCAACTCAAGATAAAGCCATTGAGCGGCTAGAAGACACATTTGCATTGGGGTGAATACCGGACACGCTCAAGTCTGACAATAGTTCACCGTTCAACAGCACGGAGTTTAAGAAGCTCTTAACTAGAGTCACTATCAAACATTAGAAATCAAACTTTTGTGGCCTCAACTAACGGTGTTGTGGAACAGTTTATGGTGACCGTGAAACGAGTGATCCAATGTGCATTGATGAACGGAATTGAGCTGAGACAGGCATTATGTGAAGCCCTCCATGCATATCAGTTGATCACTCACTCTACCACTGGTGGGATTCCTGCCACCCTGATGTTTGGGAGAGCTATAAAAACCAAAAACAAGTTACCACAGTGGACTAATTAGCGAACCCTGACTGATGATGAGTTTTATGCTAATGAAACTTCTTGGAAATGTCAGATGAAGACATATACTGATCAATGTCATTGAACTCAGGAGACCGTGTTCAACAAGTGTGACTGGGATCTTGTCAAACAAAAGCAGAAGTAAAAGACAGATCCTCAATTTGAAGTTGAACCTTTGAAATTTGTGAAGCACAAGGGATACAAGGGATACTTGAGACCTACCGCCCTGGCAAATCTATCAGAAGGGACCTGTCACATTTCATACATCTGTCTCCCTGATCATCTGTTCCCATAAGCCCGGTGGAGGTTGTTCCACCTGAAAGCCCTAATCAGGCATCAGACCCTTTACCCTTGGGGTTTCACCCCAGGTGCAGCTCAACTTTCTCATGTCACACGTCACACATGTCACACAGTCCGGTGGAACTGTGTAAGCACCCAGATGGCTGATCGAGGAAACGCAATGCTGCTATATGTTAATTTTTTTTGTTTATCTCTTTTTGTTTAAGAAGGGGGGAGGTGTAGGGCCAGATTTAAAAGGCCCTAACGCCATCACAGTATATCTTTTAGTGGTGTTCCTGTGGCGTTATGTACTGCGCTGAACAAGGTGACGTTAAACCACTTTTTTTGACTTAATGCCACATTCTAAATACAGCCCCTTCACATGCAGCACTTTGCATTGAAGGGCCATGCAATGGGTTTTGCTGTGGGCGTGCCACAGCAACACTCATTGCATTTTGATGCTGCCCCAGATTTACAAGTTTTCGTAAACCTGAGGCAGCGCCAAAATCTAACGCAACAAGGAGAAATACTTGTATTTCTCCTAGTTTTTTTACTCTTTCTATATGTGCTGCATTCTACAGCACATATGGAAGATCAAATCAACATTTAAGATTGTTTTTGTGTAGGAAGGTGTCCCTTCCTGCACAAAAACTATCTCCCCCTCAGCGCAGCCATCATTGCACCACGGCGCAGCAGTGGCTGTGTTGGCGCTCAACAGCAAATATAGCACCAGTGCGGGGGCAACACAGTGGTGCGCCGTATTATATTAAATACGGTGCATCCCTGCACTGCGAAAGTGATGAAGTGCAGCGCTGCCAATTTTGGCAAAGCTTCAGAATCTATCATTTTCTTTTAAATCTGGGCAGTAATGTCTTAGGCCTGTATGCACTAGGACCCAGCAACCCAAGGTGAACTCAAGGTTATGAGATAATGGGAAGTCAGTTGAAAGTTGTACATTGATGCAGGAAGACGTTAACCATGAGCCTGGTGTGTGGCGTGTTCTTATGAGTGCTCCTGGACTTGGGAGTAACAGTGTCCATATTCAGAAGGAGGAACGATAAACGCTTAACTATGTTTGGAAACTCAGGGCCTGATTTAGAGTTCGGCGGACGCGTTACTCCTTCACATGTGTGACAGATATCCCGGATATCTTGCACTCATAATACGGCAGGCAGGATAGCCACACTGTTTATGATGGAGTAATCTGTCTGTCAAGCTCTAAATCAGGCCCTGAGTCTCATACACACAAACACACACACACACATCTGGGCCAAGACTAACATTTTGCATTGTGGTTAAGCCACTATATTGCCACAGCAATGGTGCAAAATGCTTGTTGGTATTTATTAGGCCTCACAAGGGTCGGCTTGTGTCACCTTGCATGGCTTGGTAAAGAAATTGTAATGCAATGCAGTCCCTTGAGTTGCATTGCATCACACTCCCCCTGGGAGGCATTCCATGGGTGGGGCATGGGGATTTCCATGCATCCCACCATGGATTTTGGTGCAGTCCCAGATTTACTAAGGCTAGTAAACCAGGAATGTGTCAAAATACCACACATTCTCCAGTGAGCACTAACAGGAGATATATTTTAATTTCTCCTTGTTACTTTCTCTTTCTACTTCTACATCATGCATGGAATGCGGAAATTGCCTAACAAGATTGTTTTCCTTCCTATAGAAAAACAGTCCTGCCTGTAACGCAGGCACTCCTGCAGCATTGTGCTTGGATGCCTTCATTTGCACTAGGCAGCCACAAGTGCACCAGTGCTAGAAGGAAGCAGAAGAGTGACATTTCTTAGTAGACATGGTGTTTTTCAGCTCTCTCCAGTTCACTTAACACCGCACTGCAACTTTGCTTGCCGTCCTGCATTGCTTGAACTTTTACTAAGTATGTCCCCCGATTCCTTAGTAAAATGGCACAGCGGTGGTGGTCCATGTAAGTAGGCTACCTATGTGTCTGAAAGCATATTTAGAGTTTCACTTTCTGTATGCTGAGCTGGCTGGTCACCTGGAAATACTATGTGGCAAGTGTGCTTCCGTGACAGAAAGGTGGGGGTCCAGGCTCGCTATGCTAATAATTTGTGAGAAATCTCCTAAAATATATAGCTGGTATGTTCATCTTCTGTGTGCATGTCTGTTGATGTTAGGAGGCTGCTGGCCACTCCCTTATTCTGCCTGGCTGACTTTTAACTCTCCTCTTGCATTTCCAGTTCTGGCCAACACGGAGGCCTACGGAGACAAGATTGCACAAGATACGCGTGCAAAGTTGCCTGCCATGCCAACCCTATGTGAGAGGCACTCTGTGTTGCCTTTTTGGTGGAGATCGTTCAGATGGATATACTGTGAGTCAAACCTAACTTGCACCTATTTCAATTTTTCCTGGTTGAATAAATGAAGTAAGTTCAGATCAGGAACCTCCTCCCCCCACAAAGTAGCGTGGCCAGTGTGTTCTGGAACCTAGTGCAAGGAAGCAAATAGGCCACCTGGCTGCTGTCTAAATTATAAAATAGAGCGATAATCAGGGTTCAATGGGCCCCTCAGTCCTCTGGACCCTGGTGCCACAACACCTGATGCACCACTGGAACCTACACCCTTTCGTCTCAGTTGAAGTAGCAGGGAAAGTAGAGAGAGCTTTCCTTGTGTACATGGTTAAAGTCAGGGTGAGTTTGTGAATTAAAAGCCTTCGTAGCAAAAATGTTCAATCCAACCCTGCTCCCTTCCATCCTTCTCTTTATATTTCTTTTCATCTATCCCTTATCTGCGTCTCTCTCCCTATCTTCGTCTGCTCTCTTCGCCCACTCTCTTTCTCTCTCGCTATCATTCCTTTGCCTGCGGAAATTAATCTCAGAGGCCTGAGGTATATGACAGAGGTTTCAGTCACAACCCTATTTAAAAAATAAGCCTCCAGTGACTCCAGCCCACTGAAGATGTGCCCGCCGGGAAAATGGCCAGTTCAGTCTTATTTAAAGTTGTAAGGTATGAGGGCAGACTGGTTCCTGCAGCATGAATTTGATGGATTGAAAGGGGCCCTAGAAAGCCCTGTAGCTTTCCTGTAGTTGGGACAGATGTTGCTCTACTGTATTGCATGGTCTTCTGAAGAAAAACCGTCACTTGGAGATGAATGGATCTGTTGTGCTTTGTAATCTCCTTATTACATCTGACTTGATAGCCTGTATATTTCAGCAAATTTGGAAAACCGCTGAGAGGATTACTGAGGTGAATACACTTATTTTCAGACAGTAACATAATGCGTATGTGAGAAAAGTTGTAGAGGGGAAAAAATGATACTGCTGTTATCCTGCATCATAATCTTCACACTGATCTCCATCTCCTTACCCTTTCTTCAGTTACTCCAGGTGCAGTGGAAGTTTCAAACCAACAGGGGACGCATCTCATTCCTGCCTGTATGGCATACGTTTCCTTTCCTGTCCCCTTAACTATGGCTGCACATGGAAACTGCATTTCACATTGGGGCCCCATGAGCTGGCATCATCCATAGTCTCTCCCTCATCTGTGTAGGTGATGTAAGATTTTGAACATTTGGGACCTTGGCAATAAAGCCTGTCATTCAACATGCACACCCCTCTATGATCCACGAACCCCACTTGCAGCGTAGATAAACACACCTCGACTGCCAAAGATGCCGGTATAGTGTTTGACCAAGACTTTTGAGACTCAGGTTCTCAGATATTGGCCCCTCAGGTGATTTTAGTTACTGAGTCCTAATATTTCTGAAACGTGTTACATTGAGTTCTGAGAACTGGAGTTCTTCTCAGGGGTTCAAAATTTAGCACACCTTATTGTGCAGCCGATATTTGGACTGTATATAAGAAATCCGAAAAGAATATAACAGAAGAAGGAACTCTGTGGACTAACTGTACGCTATTAGTGACAGACACATGACCCACTTGCCACGCCTTTGTAAAAACTCCACACTGTGACACCGACTGAAGCAACTAACAATAGTTTTTCGCCATCACCTGATCACCTGTGGATACTGTCTCCCAGGTAACTATTTCTTCTCCTAAAAATAAAAATAAAAAAAACAACAAAAAAAAGATCGACCCTAGACAAATAATCCAGCTATATGTCCTAATTGCAACCGAAAGGGGAGAATAATTTATGAAGTCCTTTATAGTTAAATGCACTGGTGAGCAAATCCCAATGCTAACAAAAGGCTAGTGCTGAGCAACTAATTGTGAAATTAAGCATGTGGGCAGGGGCTATCAGAAATACAGGAGTCTTTATAATAAATCCAATGGAAAGAATAGACACTCTAATAATTTTTTATTTCTTGTTTTGTTTAAAGTCTTGCTTAGAATGAACGAGTCTCCAAATTGCGGAAAAGCACTAAACATTGAGGAAAACAAACAAGGAAATGGCAATGTATTTCTGACAATGACGAAAATGACATCAAATGACTGTGTGATAGATTCTATAATGCGTACTTTCAGTTTTAGCGAAACAGAAATATGTGCTCTGTCCTAGATTGTGAGGGGAAATGTGTAAACAATAAGGCAACATACTAGGAGTATATTCCTCATAAACATGGTGAAACTGTAAGGGTGACATAGGAAGGAATACTTGGTGATGCATGGAGAGGGAGTGGGACATATGAATTAGATAAGGAGAAAGAAGAGGCCAGTTGGAATTATCATAAGTGCATGATGGTCCTAGAACTGTAAGGTTAAGAGGTGAAGGCTAAACAGTGTTCATTTCTTTTTTTTTTTTACACCGTAGGTTAGTCAGACTTCATGGGGCGCACACTCTCAAAAGGAGTGTATTACTGTGTTCTGTTTCTTAAAATCTGGAGTTTGCAGGCCAGAATCTTAGAACTGGCCATTGATAATCAGTGTCTCAGCTGGTTAGGGGTTAATTACAAGTTGAGCAGAATGGTATAGCCAGGTGGGATACGACTCTGATGTATTATAGGTATCTCTGCATACCTCCACCTGGATTTCCTAGGTGAAGGAACCTCAAACCTAAATTTACCAGTTGAGTATTCCATCTAGTAAATCTCATTAGGCTTGAGCATCAAGTGCAGTTTAGCCCTATTATTTTGCCTTTACACTGGCCCTCATAAACCCAGCAAAGCAAGTGATGAGTTCACTACTTAAACTCCCACACCTTCTTCCCCACACACACCCTGGAGCAGTCCTTACTCACTTTTGCCAACTACTCAGAGTAGGTTATTAAAGTGACATTTAATATGCCTAGAACTAAAAATTCCATGAGGAACTGGGTCCACCCAGTTACTCCACAATCCATGGGCTTTGACAGAGAATAGGGGATTTACATGCTGCGGTACCGGCCTGAATCATAAATTCTGCCCACTGGTTATTTCAACACATTTTAATCGGGACCTTCAAGAGGAACTCGAGCTTGAAGGATTAACTGTAAATTGACAGTTTAGAAGATACTGCTAGCATCCATTCCTTAGGGGTGACTTTTACCGCCCCACAAATATTTGGTACTTACAGGCTCATTAACTTCCTACCTATCACTCCTACCCTACTTTTTAACAGCTCTTAACTGACTATCCTCAGCAATCACCCCCTCTCCTTCTAAGAGTAAAGAGATTCCTAAAGAACATTCTTGGGCAGACTCTCCTTCACAAGAGAATCAATCATGGGATTATGCAAGTACTGCTCCTTCCTCTAGATGGTTGTGTTCCATCTTCACAAACTCTGAGCCAGATTAGTCCGTTGGAAGATTTAATACATTTCCTCATCTCATCAGAAGTTCACATTTTCACTCCTTGAGGAGCTCAATTAACTCATTGAGGGACATTAAGGAATGGCAATATTTATTTTTTCCTTTTTTTCTTTCTTTCTTTATACTTTATATGTGCCAAAACCTTTATCGGAGTAAAAGTTGCGACAAATTTACAAAGATGCACTTACAAAACTGTCATTAAGAGACAATGCTCATTATTGTGATCTACATGTGAAAAACAGCCCAACACATAAAACATTGTATTAAATACCATATTAAAAACAAACACGTATATAGAGTGAAGGTAACAATAAAGGGGTGGACTTCCTCAATCAGGCAAAGGAGTATTTGAAGAGCCAAGTATATTAGTTCTGGCAAGGATGATGGAATGACAGCCTTTTAAGCAATTTGTAATGATCCATTTGAGGGTTTTGACCTGGTCCTAAGGTAATGGAGTTCTAGGTTTTTGCAGCACTCCTTGTGAAACATTAGAAAAGTGTTCATTGTTCTTTGAAGAGAGGAGCTGCAGAATGAAGGAATCTCACCACTGCAATGAGTGAAGGCATTAACGAGTGTCAGTAATTGGGCCCGATAACTCTGATTACTTGGGTGGATTGCTTTTTCTACATTACAACCTAACTTGAAAGTACCCCTCACGTCAAAGACTAACCACTGATGTGTAATGATCAAATAGGTGATGTGTTCAGAGCATCTGGTTCCTGGCATCAACTTAACTGTGGTTTGTAAGACATTGCTATGCCTCCATTTCCATCATAGTAGAAAAACAACACTGGGAATTGCCTGTAGCGTCCCCATCCAAAGGGATCTAAATCACATCCATGCCATCCTCCTTTTCAGAGCTCCACGAAGGGTCAGTTGGGAAGTCCATCAATGAGCAAATACCCAGTTCACAGTATGGTGACCCCCCTTCCTCCCAAGCTTCCCAAACACAATTTTTCTGCACCACAGCAAGAATACAATGTGGTGCTTCTGAGTGTTTGCAGCACTTCCCTGTTGTGTTGTAAAGCGGTCATCAATCAAGATCAGTAAATCTCACAGGAAAATCCCAAATTATGTGGTAGCTGCATGATGCTGAGTGTGATCTAGGAAGTACACTGCTTTCTTACTTACTCAGTAACCAGTCGAAACAGTAATTGAATGGAGAAGACTTTTCACTCCTTATTCCAAGTCACCTTGCTATATTTATATGTGTATCTCAGATTCCTGTGAGATCTTCTCTTGTCTCTTCAGCCATGTTTCTGCCATGTTTTCACTAGCGCCCAGAACAAAGAAAAACAAGAAAAGAAACAAGTTAGTGCAGCTGTTCAGGGGTTGGTCAGCAACAACCACAAACACATGAGTATGTTTTGTTTGGAACCAACGTTGAAAATCAGTCAGCCTTCCAAGTTAACCCTTCAAAAGAGGAATATATTGAGGTTAGCATGTGATATTTAAAGATGTGACCTAGCATCTAATTCAAGAAACATGCATCCCAATCTGGTATCAGGCATTGCCTTGTGCTAGATTACTTTACAATTCTGATTATTAGTTTAAAGTTCTGATTTGATAATATTTTCAAAATCATCTTTTGTGGTGTGAATGTAATGTCAGAAGTTACATAATTCTCTAATGCAGAATGAAAAAAAACACTAATGAGCTAGAATAATTGAATGTTTAATTATGTGTATTAGGCCTGAGACTTAAAACAATTCAATAACTTGTGTCATTGTAATACCTATTTGTTTATATTTCAACAGGACACAAGTAATTCTTAATCAAAATGGGATAGCATTAGGGCTGGACCCCCACATCCTCAGTGTGTTTCCCCCCAACCTTTTGCCTTCAATCATCCTGTTTTGTTGACTTTGTTTTTGCTGGCCTGGGACTTGCACACTTTACAACCATTAACCAGTGCTAAAGTATTTGTAATCTCTCCTTTAAATAAGGTAACATTGGCTTTTTACCCAAATGGCATATTTAATTTACTAGTACGTTCCTAGTGAAGCGGTATTACCTGTACCCATGGCCTGTGAATTAAAGTTACGGATGGGCCTGCAATCCTAACTGTGCCACCCACTTGAGTACCCTTTCAATCATGTCTGAGTCCTGCCATTGCAGCGTGTCTGTGCAGTTTAAGCTGCTATTCTGACCTGGCAAAATAAGCCTTTCGGCAAGCCTAAAACTTAATTTTTAATACACATAGGTCACCCATTTGTTAGGTCCCATAAGGCAGGATGTAGTTTATTTACAATGTTCAACATGCATTTTGAATGTTCATATGTCTTAGTAGTGAAAAACTTTAAAATTGATTTTTCACTACTGCAAGGCCTACTTCTCTAATAGAATAACATTGGGTTACCTTATTACATTTAATAAGTGATAACTTTCAATTGGGAGCATGTAGGAATGTAGAGTTTGATCTCTAAAGAATTATAATTTAAAACTGTTTAATGGTAAAGATGGATTTAAGTCACACATTTCAATACACCATTTTTACAAAGTTGGCATTTTCTTGTTCTAACCAGTTGGTGCCTGAAGCCTGAATCCTTTGTCACATAACTAGTTGTAGCTGAAAGTTTGTGTATTGCTCCTAGACAGTGAGACAAAGGGGGAATAATTTTTAGCAAGATTGCTCATCTCTGACTTGATTGGTGGTGGCGGAGCTGTCACCTACCACACTCGCACATCACAAATTCTCTGCCTCAGCATACTCCTAAAGGGTTTCACACTAGTCTTTGGTACCCCCAAAGGCTGGTGACAGTCCAGGGAAGAAGGAAATTCTAAACAACTCCAGGGAGAGGAACCCTCTAGAAACTTTAAAGCTGGCACCAAGGATAAGTAGTGGCCGCTCCTCAGATCCAACTACTCAGTACACAACTGCACCTGTGGAAGACTCAGAAAGACTGTTGTGCTGCCAGAAGAACTGTTACTCTGCTGCCCGACTAGTCTGCCTCCCCACTGCCCTGCTGCCTGAGTGAGAAGGAGTGGCCCTGCATCTTGAACCCAGGACACCAGAGTGACTCCAGGGGCTAGTTGTCTGGCTTCCTAATCAGAGCCTCAAAAAAAGAAAGGTCTCCATTCTCCTTCAACCCGGATTCTGCTTACTGTGAGTCCTACCCCTCAAGTGGTGACACCACATTTTTGGACCCTTGGAAGTTGGCCTGCAAGTGCTCGACCAATCAGCTGTAGTCTTTTGGCAGAACTGATGCAGCGCAATGTATCTCCTCACAGCTACACATTAAACCGCTACTGCATGTCACATACGTGACACAGGACCTTGCAGCTCCTTGTAAACTTCGCTGCGTGATGCATCTCCGACACAAGACCTCACATCGCAGCTCAGCTACTCTTCTGAATCACCTCTGTGCAACACATTCCAGAGGCAGGACCTCGCGTCACAGCACCGTAGCTCTCTGAAATCACTACTGTGCAATGCATACCCCATGCAGGATCTCACATCCCAGGCCTGCAGCTTATCAGAACAACCTTCTGCATAATGCATCCTCAACAAAGGATCTCACAATGTTCCAAAACCAGGATTTAAGGTACTTTGTTTAGTGAGCCTAAATTGGTCCCTTTATACACCCCGGGCTGCATCATGGTTGGCCTGAACTTGTGATTTTGTCCTAGTCTGGTGTGATTAAATATCTACTGGTGGCGCTTTGTGTGTGTAAGCATTATTTTTAGCTCAACCTTTAAAATTGGTTGTCTCCAGTTCTCTTAATTGGATTTTTGTCTTTTTGGTAAACAATAGGTTATTGCATTTCCATCTATTGTTTGGTTTGAGATTTTAATGTGTGTTGTGTTTCCACTTAATTACTTGTTGAAGTGCTGCATAACTACTTTACACATTACTTTTAAGTTAAGCTTGACTGCTTTGTGAAAAGCTACCAGAGGGTTGAGACAGGTTAATTCGAGGTTTGCTTATACTTCACCCTGACAACAATGGTGGTTACTGCATGAGTTGAGTTTCATCCCCATCAGTCAGTAACTCAATTTCCTACCTTGGTGTTCAGTGGTGAGATCTAGGACTTGTGTTTGTGCAGTGTCATACAGTGGTTTTGTGTTACACTAAAATTCCAGAAAAATACCTTGATACCATTTCAGGTTTCTTTAAAACTCTCCTAGATTGCTTTTTCCAAATTCACCTTTATTCTATCTGAGTGCCTGTGCCTTTAGCCAAACTAGCAAGGATCAAATTTGAACTGGTCATTCTGAATAATGACACTGATCTCAAGGACTTCTGAAGGAGATGGAACTTCCAGCCAAAATGAATACCAGGAAGCTTGAGCTCCAGGAGCCTATAAAGTCCTGGACTGAAGTTCATCAATCACTGGCAGCAAGAGAAGGCGACGGGGGGCAGTGTAAGGTTGATGGAAAATTGCTTGTTCTGAATGTGATGCACTTGTTCTGTTCCTGCAACAGAGTCGAGGTGTCAGTTGCCCTTTCCAACAGGCAGGAGATGCAGCAATTTTGCTGATGCAAGTGTCTGGCTCCACTTTCAGTGAACCAGACACAGGGGTGCAGACTGATATCACTGAGTTTCTGGCATAGGAGGCAAGCCAATAAGCCCTTGGAGATAACTTGGAGTACAAGGCAGAGTCTAGCTTTCTCTCAGGATGATCAGAGCGCAGCAGGTAGGAGGGCAGCACATCAGAAAAGCAATGCTTCCAGGTCTACAGTTCAGCAGAGTGACAGTCCTGATGAAGCACAGCAGTTCTTCTGACAGACTCCAGTTGTAAGTCCAGAAGTGTCTGATTTGTTAGGGTCAGGGACCCAGTATTTATAACCAAATGTTCTTTGAAGTGGGAGGTGACTTCAAATAAGGGTCTCTCTAGTGTACTGAGGTCCCTTCTTCCTCAGCCCTGGCTCCAAGCTGTAAATAACGGATAATATGCCCTTTGTATGATGACAGACATGCCTATTCAGGTGTGAGTATCATCTCCTCCCACCCTTCCTGCCCAGGAAGAGCCACCAGAATACAGATGAACGCAGATGAGCACTTAGACACACTCAGAATTCCTCTGTTTGTGGCTGTCTAGAGGGAATGCAAAAAATGTCACTGTCACAATCCCCAGATGTGTATTGAAGACAGGCTACAGGCACACAGTAAAATGCCCACCTTGTAAAAGTAAATGGAACAGATGATGGACCGAATGCTAAACAATGAAAAACATTCACCCCTAGTCACAGATCTGGATTTGATCCATCATTATTTTGCTCACCATACCACCCTAGTTTGGACCCAGCCATATGCAATTCAGTCTTGACCCTGCTCTCCATGGAGACAGTCCAGCCTGAACTGCCAGGCCAGGTCCATTCTGTACCAGAAACAAGCATCTTGGGACCAGTTTTAGTGTATCACCCCTCATCAGTCAGGCTAGTTTGAATCCAGTGGCACAGTGAACATGGGACCCATGTCTGGTCATTCTCTTCCCATTTAAAGTGACAAAACTAAAAAGAATAAGTGATGGATGGATTGCTGAACAATGCACACATTCACCCCCAGTCACAGATTTGGGTTTAATCCATTCCGTTTTTGCTCGGCATGCCACCCAGTTTGGATCCAGCGATGCTCACACCAATCTTGACCCTCCTCTGCATGGGAACATTCCAGCCCAAACTGCCAGGCCATGTCTTCTCCAAGCTGGAAACAAGTATCTTGTGACTGGTTTCAGGGTATTACCCTTCGTCAGTCAGGTTAGCTTGAATCCAATGGAACAGGGAGCGCGGGACCCACATCTGGGAATACCTTTCCCAATTACAGCAACAAAAGCAAAAAAACTAAAGATAATGGACAGAATGCTGAACAAATCAGTCTTGATCCTTCTCCTCATGAGAACAGTCCCCCCTGAACTGCCAGGCAAGGTGCCCGGGACCAGAAACAAGCATCCTGGGACCAGATTTGGGGTATTACCTCTCATAAGCCAGGCTAGCTTGAGTCCTTGGCATAGTGACTCATATCTGGGCATATCCTTCCCACTTAGGGAGACAAAAGAAAAACAAACAGATGTTGGACAGAATGCTGAACAATGCAGTCATTCGCCCTCAGTCACCGATCTGGGATTAATCCATAATTTTTTGTTCACCATGCCACCCCAGTCTGGCCCCAGCCATTTGCAAATCGGTCTTCATCCTTCTCCCCATGGGAACACTCTAGCCTGAACTACCAGAGCATGTCCTCTCTGGACTGGACACAAGCAACCTGGGGCTGGTCAGCAAGGCTAGCTTAAATCCAGTGGCAAAGTGAGCACAGGTCCCAGGTCTGCACACACACTTCCACTTAGGACGACAAAAGAAAAAAGAACAGATGATGGACAGAATGCTGAAAAATGCAAACATTCTCCCCAGTCACAGGTCTGGGTTTAATACATAGTTTGTTTGCTCACCATGCCACCCCAGTTTGGACCCAGCCATGTGCAAATCAGTCTTTAACCTGCTCCCCATGGGAACAGTCCAGCCCGAACTGCCAGGTGAGGTCCTCTCTGGAACAGGAACAAGCATCCTGGGACCGGTTTCTAGGTATCACCCCTTGTCAGACAGGCTAGCTTGAATCCAGTGGCACAGTGAGCACAGGACCCACATCTGGACATACCCTTCCCTTTCATGGCAACAAAAGCAAAAAGAAGTTGATGAACTTGAATGCTGAACACTGCATACATTCACCCCAGACACAGTTCCCCCCCAAAATGAAATGACATGGTGCATAAAAAATACTGGATTTAGGCCCAGATCTCTGTACTGTGTGTGAAGGTTTAACATTATTCAGCATTCTGTCCATCAGTTGTACTTTTTGCATTTGTCACCCTAAGTGGGGCCAGTATGCCTAAACGTGGATCCCATTCTCGCCATGTCAATGGAGTCAAGATATCTTGGCTGATGGGGAATGATATCCCAAAACCAGTTGCCGGATGCTTGTTTCCAGTCCAGAGATGACCTAGCCTTGCAGTTTGGGCTGGACTGCTCCTATGGGGAGAAGGGTCAAGAATGATTTCACATGACTGGGTCCAAACTGGAATGGCATGGTGCCCAAAAATGATGGATTTAGGCCCAGCTCTCTGTCCTGGAGGTGAATGTTTGACATTGTTCAGCATTCTGTCAATCAGTTTTCTTTTGTTGCATTTGTCGCCCTAAGTACGAAGAGTATGCTCAGATGTGGGTCCTGCACTCACCATGCCACTGGAGTTAAGCTAGCATGGCGGATGAGTGGGGTTAAGACCCTGAAAATGGTCCTGGAATGCTTGTTTTTGGTCCAGTGAGGACCTAGCCTGGCAGTTCAGGCTGGACTGTTCCCACTGGGAACAGGGTCAAGACTGATTTGCATGTGGATGGTCCCAAACTAGAATAGCACAGTGCACACAAAAATGATGGATTTAGTCCCAGATCTCTGCACTGGGGTTGAATGTTTGACATTGTTCAGCACTCCGTTAATCAATTGTTGTTTTTGCTTTTGTCCACCTAAGTAGAAAGGTATTCTCAGATGTGGGTCAAGTGCTCGCCATGCCACTGGAGTCAAGCTAGCCTGGCTGATGTGGTGTTTTCTCCTGAAACCTGTCCCGGGATGATTGTTTAATGCCCAGGGAGGACCTGGCCTGGCAGATCAGACTGGTATGTTCCCATAGGGAGCAGGGTCAAGGTTGATTTGCAGATGGCTGGCTCTAAACTGGAATGCAATGGTGCACAAAAAACAAAGGATTTAGGTCAAGATCTTTGTACTGGGGTTGAATGTTTGCCATTGTTTAGCATTCTGTCAATCAATTGTTCTTTTTGTATTTGTCACCTTAAGTGTGTTGGGTATGCCCAGATGTGAGTTCTTTGTTTGCCATGCTATTGGAGTCACACTAGTCTGGCCAGGTGCTCGTTTCTGGGCCAGGTGGGACCTGGCCTGGCAGTTCGAGATGGACTGTTGCCATGGGATGCAGGATCAATGCTGATTTGCATATGGCTGGGTCTAAACCGAGATTTCATGGTGCGCAAAAAAACAATAGGCCCAGCTCTCTGTAGTGGGGGTGAATGTTTGATATTGTTCAGCTTTCCGTCCATCAATTGTCCTTTTTGCACCTTCTAAAAGTGGCATTTCTAAAATACTAATGATAAATCCGACTTTATCAGTGAAGAGGATTTATCAGTATAATTCCAAAGATATGAAACATGATCCAGCTACTCATTTCTAATCATGAATTACAACTTAAAATTGTTTTAAGAAATTCATGCTGGCGGTCTTTCCAGTGACCGCCAGTCCCCCTGTAACCCTGCCGGCCGTATAATAGACAATCTTCTGGGCCGGCAGGTGGACACATTGTTTACGCCCACCGGCCCAGCAAAAAGCCTGGCTGGGACATTGCCGGCGGCTCCACATGGAGCCGGCATCAGTGCCTCTGTGCGGCGGGTGTAGCTGCACCCGTCGCACAGATCACTGCCCGATGCTCAATGGGGCTCTGCACAAGGGCCCCTGCACTGCCCATGACAAGTGCATGGGCAGTGCATGGCCCCCAGGGGGGCCTGGGAGCACTCCTTCCACCAGCCTGTCGGGGAAACCTGCCAGGGAAAAGCTGGGGGAATCTAGATCATTATCTGAGGGGCAGCTGCGCTGCCCTGTCAGATAATGATGCCATCCACCGCCAGGCTGCCTGTCGGAGGCAGCCTGGCGGTGGATGAGGTCCACCTATGGCGGCCCTCCGTGGCTTCATTATTTGGCAGTGTGGGCACCATGCCGGATGGTGGGATTTCCTGCCCCCGCCGGCATGGTGGCCCAAACCGCCAAGTACATAATGAGGGCCATCGTGTCCTGCCATATGGGCTGCCTAGGGTCTACTTTAGGGGTGGGATATATGTACTAAAAGGGGAGTTTTAGGCTTGGCAAGGGACTTAAAATTCCAAGTCAGCGTGACAGTCACATTGCACACAGACTCCATGGTTGCAGGCCTGACTCATAATTAAAGGGCCACTCAAGTGGGTAGCACATTCAGTGCTGCAGGCCTGCTAGTAGCATATAATCTACAGGCCCTGAGTATTTGATATCCACTTCACAACGTACTTGCAAGTAAATTAAATATATACTAATTGTGTGTAAACCAATGTTACCATGTTTAGGGGAGAGGCAAATGGACTTTAGCATTGGGTAGCAGTGGTAAACTGCTCAGAGTTCCATGGCCAACAGAAAAGATCAGCAGAAATATTAGGCAAGCAGGCAAAAAGTTTAGGGGAAGATCAAACTAAGGGTGACATGTCTGACAATGTTGATACGTGCTTTGAAGTATATGAGGTTGCTTTAGAATTGCACAGGATCTCTGAGGAGGTTTGAGGGGGCGAGTCCATGGAGACACATGCATAGTGAGGGAAGAGATGCCTTGCTGGTCCTGGGAAAGATGGACAGGGTAATGCTCCCCCACTCCATGACGTACACCCTTGTCAGGATGCATGGTCTTACCACAGAAATGTACAGGCAGAAGATTAGGGACTGCCACAAGCTGCCCCATCAGTCCTGGGTGGACTGTGTGGATTCTTTTCACAAGACACTTGGGGGGTGATTCTAACCCCGGCGGTCGGCGGAGAGGCGGCGGTCGGACCGCGAACAGACCGGCGGTCCAAAAAATGGCATTCTGACCGCGGCGGTCACCGCCGCGATCGACCGCCACTTTCCCACTCCGACCGCCACGGCGGTCATGACCGACGGGCTGGAGTTTGCGCACTCCGGCCCGGCGGTCGACCCAAGACCGCCAACCGCATCATGACCCTGCTTACCGCCGCGGTTTTTGGCGGTCGGGAACCGCCATGCGAACCATGGCGGTAGGCACTATCGGGGCCAGGGAATTCCATCCCTGGCACTGATAGGGGTCTCCCCCACCCCCCACTACCCCCCACGAGTCCCCCCCCCACACCCTCCACCCCCTGCCACCCCCCAGAGATGTTACAAACCCCCTGCCCCCCCACCCCGACATGCACATACACGCACCCCGACATGCACGCACCCCCAACATGCACATATGCACACCCCCTACACACACACATACACAACGGGGGCACATACCCGCACACATACATGCCAACATGCGCACCCGCCGAACTACACACATTGCCCATAGGCACAGCAGCACCCCCCGCCCGCATGCACGCACTCACACACCCCCTCTACACACCCCCATGCACGCACACATCACACAACACCCCCCCCACCCCCTCCCCTCACAGACGATCAACTTACCTTGCGTTGGTCCTCCGGGAGGCGACGGGAGCCATAGGGACGTGACCGCCAACAGAAGACCGCCAACAGAAGACCGCCACACAGAAATGTGGGTCGTAATTCTGTGGGCGGTGTTCTGCTGGCGTGGCGGTGGAGGTTGACCAGTCTCCACTTTCCCGCCGACCGCCAGTGTGGCTGCTGGCGGTTTTCCGGCGGAACGCTCCCAGCGGTCGGAATACGCGCCGCGGCATACCGCCGCGGTCGGCGGTCTTTACCGCGGCGGTAACTCGGCGGTCTAGCGAAAAGACCGCCAAGGTCAGAATCACCCCCTTGGTGTTTGGGTGAAGGCCAGTGAAGTGAAAGATTATCAATGGCTGTACAATGTAATGGAAAGAGAGCACATGTTCAGTCTTTGTCTTACATAGCTGAACGAACACCTAATTGATAGTTCACTGTCCCCGAGGAGCTTATCAAGGAGGTGGACCCCTGCCTCAACTCTAAGTTTCACAAGAAGGTATCTGGGGGTAATCATCACAGGGGTTGACAGGGTCACCATCAGAAGAAGCAGGGGGAGATAAAAATAAAAACAAGTAGCTCTCTAAAGGTCCCCAAAACAGCTCCACATTGCAGGATTCCTAATCCTCACCTGAGCAGAAGCCGAAATGTTTCCCTGATCAAACGTTCTCATGAAAGTTCACCACCAAGTGTTAAGAGTGCCATCCAGTCAGGTACTTCAAAGATAATGCAAAGTGTCCCAAGATGGCACAGCATCTCACTGGTGGACAGACTTTGGACTGACTAGATCAGTGCTTTGGGAGGAGATTGCCCCACTTAGTATGGAGGGAAGTGCAGAGATTACCCTACTGTTCCTAGGTATCAGAGAGACAGTGCCAAGGGCCCACATGCCTAGCAATACTAAAAGGTACAGGCAGTGGGTTATCAACATCAATGGGCAGCAAGTGGAGACTCTGAGTGACACAGAAACCTGTATGACTACTGTTAGGTGTCATTTGGTGTCCTTAGAGCAAGTAGTACATAGGCCCTCATTATGACATTGGTGGTAAATCCAGTTTACCGCCATGCTGACGGCCGCCAACATACCAACACAATAGCGAATATCCCTTCGCCATATTATGACAAACACACACACACCAATCAGACAGAATACTGTCACACACACATGAATCCGCCAACCCAAAGGCCAGTGATAAAGTGTTGGTACCAACACTCATATCGTTACGCCAACAAAACAACGCCCACCACATTATGACACACGAATCACCATGGCGCACATTCAATGGCAGTAAACCATTGGCAGTACATGCCGCCATACTCGGAATGGACACCTACAAACAAAACAACACTACATTGGCCAATACTAAAAACACACCCACACACCCACAGTACTATAAAACACACACCCACATTACCTGCAACCCTTTGCCAACACCAAAAGACTGCTAGAGTTAGCTATCAACATCACAGAGACAACTACACACACACTACTTTCACCCATACATCCCTCACACACCCCACATCATGCACCCCACCACATTACTCAACACACTCTAACAACACACAACATTCAACACCCATGGCCCCACAAAGGCACTCACGTTTCACTGTGAAGGAGTTAAGGGTCATGGTGGAGGACATTGTCAAGGTAGAGCCACAGCTGTTTACAGCACAGGTACAGCAAATATCCATTGTCCAGAAGATGGAGCTATGGCAGAGAATCCTGGACAGCGTGAACGTCGTGTGACAGCACCCAAGAACAAGGGACGACATCAGGAAGAGGTGGAACGACCTACAGGGGAAGGTACAATCCATAGCAGCAAGCCACCAGCTTGCCATACAGAGGACTGACAGTGGACCCCCACCTCCTCCCCTACAGCTCACAGCATGGGAGGAGCAAGTACTGACATTACTGCCTCCTGAGGGACTCACTGGATAAGCCGGAGGACTGGACACTGGTAAGTCAACATTTGCTACCTATAACCCCCCCACCTGCCTGCCATCTCACACCCTCACCCTCACTCTCATCTCTCCACTCCAACCCACGCACTGCACCTACAAATATGACTAACCCCAATGCCAACCCCTGCATGCAATACCAATGCATGGACAGCCCTCCCAGCCCTGCAGGGACAACCATCAGCAAAGCATGCACAGCATAGGGAAACTAACAATCCCACAATACATCACCATACACAAACAAAAGGTTGCAGGGCAACAGCAACCATAAAGGGGAAGCCAGGGAAGTACAATATGTCATACACATGAAGCATAATACATCACTTACATCCCGACAGGTACCCCAGTCAATGTCAATGGAAAGGAGGTGCCACGACTATCCAGTCCACTAACAGAAGATGCCCCCAGTGATGACAGTAATTCTGGACTTCTGGATGTGGAAATCCTACCTGGCCCATCAGGGACCACTGGACAGTCAGTCACGCAAGCCCACTCACAGACCACCACAGAGCCTCCCCATCAGGATCCAACACCAAAGCACCCACCCAGCATACCCACACCTCTGTCCCCAGGACACGTCAATCCGCAGTGTGCCCACCTATACAGGGACCCCAGGCCACACCTCATACCCAAGACAATCAGGGACCTGGGGTCAGTGGCAGTGGGCACACTGTTCAGGGGACAGAGGCACAGGCCAACAGGGACATGGGACACTGGGAAGACTGCTGTGCGCCAGGGGGAGGACAGGAGCAGGGAACCAACTCTCCAGGATACACTCTCCGAGATCCTGGGAACCTACCAACATTCCCAGGACACGATGGCCCAGATCCTAGACAACGGGCAGGAGAACAGGTGGCTGCAGGAGGGACAGTATCAGGGGTTCAGGGGGGACTTGCAGGCCATACCACCCTGATCTCCATAGCAGGAGTGCTGGCAGACATTTCCAACATCATGAGGGAGGCATCAGCACACCAGCGGGCCTCTACCACTAGCAAGTCCATCGACCAGCTCTCCACTTCTGCTGCCATTAGTGGGCAGGAGGCCCCACCACAGGACCCACAGGCCACCAGCACCCCTTCCCCTGCAGAAGGTGAACCATCCCACAAACGTTCCCTGTGACTCAGACAGAAGCCAGAGACACTTGCCAAGACCACCACCAGACAATGAGACTCTCCGGATTGCCCCCCTTGTGTCCCACACTGTCACCTTGACCACTTTGAACTGCTGTTGCTCCCCTTCCAATGGCCCCTTGGCCACTGGACCTGTGCTACAAACAGACTGGAACAATACCCTGGACTTTCCTCCATCATCAACCCATTCCATTGCATTTTCCCTTCAATTTCTTAGCACTACAATAAACATCCTTGGACACAACTTGACTACTTGTATGTCATGTGTTGAAAATGCGCATTCATGGAAACAGTTTCATCCATTGCAAATCTACTGTACATTGTGAGAGCATAGAAATAATGACCTGTAGCTGGCTGTAGTCAGCACATCAATACACAGTTGTTATATCACCAACTTATGCAAAATTACAAACCATAGGTGATAGTAAGTAGAGGTAAAAGGAAGTCACACCACAGCCACACAGAATACACAAATAGTCATAAAGATGTTAAGTTGCAATGTCTCACCTGTGTGTCATTGGAAGTACTGATGGATGACTGATGTTACCACAGAGCAGCCCTCCCCACCAGCTGAGGCAGTGCAGCTATCACCGCCAGCAGAGGCAGGCCAGGAGGCACCATCACCTGTTGCCACAATGCAGCCCTCACCTCCACATGAGACAGTGCAGCCATCACCACCAGCGGAGGACATGTAGGCCACCCTCCAGAGACTGCTGCACAAAGGCCCCCTCCAGAAGCAGTGGGCATGTTCCCCAGCTCAGAGACTGTGACCTTGCACTCCCCAGCAATGGGATATGGGCATGGGGCCCCCTCCAGAACCAGTGGGCATGTTCCTAGCTCAGAGACTGTGACCTTTCACTCCCCAGCAATGGGACATGGGCATGAAGCCCCCTCCAGAAGCAGTGGCCATGTTCCCCAGCTCAGAGGCTGTGACCTTGCACTCCCCAGCAATGGGATATGGGCATGTAGCCCCTTCCAGAAGCAGTGGGCATGTTCCCCAGCTCAGAGACTGTGACCTTGCACTCCTCAGCAAAAGGACATGGGCATGGAGCCCCCTTCAGAGCCAGTGGGGAAGTTCCTATATTCGGCTGAGGTGCCCCCCGTCCCCCTGAGGTGCCTGACCACTTGCTATATAATGCCCCTGCAGTGTTCTTTCCGGATGATGTCAGGATACAAGTTGGGCCTTGGACTGTGCCCTGTGGCCATGTGTGCCCTTATGACTTTGGACTGGGAATTGGCCCTTTGTGGACATGTGTATATATTTGTTTCGTGTGGTGGGTTTTGCTATGCTAAAACATTTTCTGTACATCCGTACTCTGGTCCTTGTGTTATTATGTTGTGTGTCATGTGCCATTGTTTTTCATCTGCAGCTGGTTGTGTGTATGGTATGTGTGTGAATGGTTTGTGTTGTGCATGTGTGTGTCACTCTCGTTTTCCTCCCTCCCTCCCTGTGTGCTAGGCGGCTGTACTCACTGTTGTCGTCTTCGCTGGTGTTCCAGGTGGAGCATAACGTAGAAGATCATTGGGAAGACATGCAGTTTGAGTTCCATGGCGGTGTTGTTCTTCCCTGTGTCCTTTCTCTTCTGTGCTCTATTTCTGCCAGGCTTTTGATGGCGTTGGTACCACCCCGGAAAAGGAGGAGGATTTGTGTGTCATGATATGGTGGGCGGTACTTTGTCTTCTGCCTGGCTGTTGGCGGCTACCACCCTGGTGAGTGTTGTTTCCGCCCTGGAGGTTGGTGTGGCAGATTGGCTATCTATGGGAGCTATCACCGCCAAGGTCATAATTTGGTGGTACTTACCGCTACTTTATCACTCTCCGCTAGGGCCGTAATGAGGGCCATAATATATTCCCCCAGGTTATAGTAGCTGACAGCTATGAGAGTCACTACCCAGTGGCTCTCGTTCCCTTTGAATGGTGGGGGGTCTTTAGTTCAATGAGGGTAGCTGTAAATCCGTCCATGCGTGTGGATTGTCTGCTCCAGAATCACATTCAGCACACTATCTGAAAGAGGTGCTGCTCCAGTCCCACCTGGAGATGTTGGGGTTGCCTAAGTGGGTGTGCCCGACCACATGGTACATGGCTGCCTGAGGCGGTAGTCAAGAGAACCTGGAGCCTGGGAAAATGGCCCAGGTAACTACTAAAAAGAGGAAAGGCAAGGGGTGTGGGAAAAGCACTCCTGAAGCTCTCAGGGTGTGCAGAAGGCTAAGTCTGAGGGTGACACCCCAGAAACTACAGGGAAGGACATTGCTTCCCTGGGAAATATACCTGTGTTACATAGCTGGCAGAAGGAAGGAGGACCCAATAGAGAGGACTTTCTTCAGAGCGAAGAAAGAATGTGTTACTCTGAAGAGTCTACAGTTGCATGCCAAGGCTCAGGCACCTGGTGACACATATGGTGATTACCTAATTTACTGGGAGAATTATCTCCTTTACAGTGAGCCTAAGGTTCCTGAGCCTAGTGTAACTCACGTATTGGTGGTCCATCAGTCCTACAGGACCTTTCTATTGGAGTTGGCTCATGATGTTGATGTTACCCTAGCAGGTCATCTGGGGTAAGACTAGACCTTTGGCAGGTTTATCATCCACTTCTATTTGCCTTGGATGAAGGTGACATCAGATACATTCTGTAGGTCTTGTCCATTTGCCAGGCGAATATGAGGTCAAGAGGGAAGTGCAAGGCTTGTTGGGATCCCCTTTGAAAGGGAAGGCATCAACCTTGTTGGGCCTCTGGACCCCACGACAGACCTAGGCAATAGGTTAATCCTGGACTTGGTAGACCGTGTCACCAGGTACCCAGAGGCAACACCTCTGAGGGAAGTGACTGCGCCCTCAGTGGCAAGGGCTCTGATGAGGATATTTATTCAAGAGAGGTTCCTCAAGGTGGTACTATCTGACTGGCGTGTCAACTTCATATTAGTATACATGAAACCCATGAGGGGCGAGTGTGGGCTGACCTACTGGTTCCCCACACTTTATTATCCCTTGACCAATGGGCTTGTTGAGTGGCTCAACAAGACCTTCAACGGTATGATCATGGGCCTGTCAGAGCCATTGAGGCTGCAGTGGGATGTCCTCTTGCCATGCCTGTGTTTGCTTACAAGGATGAACCACAGAAAGGGGTTAGATTCAGCCCCTTGGACAGCTGTACAGTCACTCTTTCAGAGGGCCTCTCAGCCTGGTAAAGAAGGGTTAGGAGCAAGCTCTGCAGAAAGCCATTCAGGATGTGGACAGCTACATGATGGCCCTCTGCACACAGATGAAGCAGTTCTGGAAGAAGTAGAAGGAGGATGTGGAAGCCATCTAGGCACTTTAGAACCTCCGGTATGACCGTAATGACATTCTGGTCAAGCTTCAGCCAGGCCAAAAAGTGTGGGTGATGGAGTGTATGGCGCCTAGGGCTCTGCAAGACCAATGATCTGGGGCCCTATGTGGTGAAGAGGGCGAGAAAGGTCACCTGCCTAGTGACCTCAAGACCCCCGTAACCACTTGCGGGTTCTATATATCAATCACCTTAAACCCCTCTTTGAGTGGTCTGAGGTTACCATGTTCCTGGTCAGGGATGAAGGAGTGGAAGAGAAGACTGAACCTCACCCAACTTCCATTCTTCCAAGGAACAGGATGAGTCAGTGGACTCGTCAACCTCTCCCATACCTTGACTCTAGAGCAACAGTGGGACTGATGCCAAGTGTTAAAGCTGAGAACTTGGTGTACCCATCATATATTGACATTGGCAGTGGGAAGAGTATGCCTGTGAAGAGTAAGATTTACAGGGTATCTGATAAGGTGAAAGCCATCATAAAGGAAGACGTCTCCAAAATGCTGGAACTGGGTGTAATTAAGCCCTCAAGACGTCCTTGGTGTAGCCCAGTGGTGCTGGTTACACAGGCTGTCCCCCCAGGTACCACCTCTGAACTCTGTTCTGCATTGCTTATCTGGGACTCTATGCAGTTACTAAGATTGATATTCACCCCATCTCCTGAGCTCATGAGCTCATTGATCAGTTGGGGGCTGCCAAGTTCCTCAGCACATTTGATCTGACATCTGGCTGCTGGCAGATCACCTTAACTAAGGAGACCATAGAGAGGTCTGTATTATTTACCCAAGAGGGCTATTTTCATTTCTGGGTGATGTCCTTTGGGTTGAAGAACACCTGCCCCTTCCAGGGGTTGGTTGATTAGCTCGTGGCTGGGTTGGAGAACTTCACTGCTGCCTACTTTCACAATGTTGTGGTCTTTAGCTCCAGATGGGAGGACCACATATGCTACCTCAGGGAAGTGTTTCAGGCTCTGCAGTGAGCAGACCTTACAATCAATTCCATAAAGTGCCAGATAGGGGAGATTCTGTGGTCTAGCAGGGTCACCAGGTTGGATGGGGCATCCCCTCCAGGCCAAAATGCAAACCATTCGGGCTTGGGAACTCTGCAAGATCCCAACAGAGGAAAAGGCCTTCCTGTGCCTCACTGGGAACTCCAGGAGGTTTGTCGAGGGGTATGACACCGTTGTTGCTCTCTTGACAGAGCTAACTTGTAAGAAGCAGTGCAAACAGGTGATCTGGACAGAGGTGTGTCAAAAAGCTTTTGACACATCGAAGAATGCCATGTGCATGGCACCCATGCTGAAGGCCCCTGATTTCTCCGGCGAGTTCAAATTCCTAAGAGTATGGATTGGGGCAGTGTTCTCACAGCTAAAAGAAGAGGCTACTCAACCAGTAGCCTTCACCAACAAGAGTTTACTAACCTGGGAATAGAGGTGGCATGCAATAGAAACAGAAGCATTTGAATTGGTTTGGGCACTGATAAAGTTAAGACCATACCTGTTTGGGGCTCACTTCCAGCTTTAGACTGTTGAGGTGGTCCATGTCTCTACAGGAAATAGACTTTACCATGGGATATCCATTTGGAACAGACCACATGAATGCTGATGTTCTTTCCGGGTTATTCCACCTGAGCAACGAGAACACTCACAAGGGTAGGTATTTCTCTCTGCTTTCACCTGTGGGAGACACATGTTGGACCCAACATCCTTGGAATGGTTTCCCCCCGTCTTTTTGCCTTTATTCCTCCTGTTTTTGCTGACTTCATTTTTACGGGTATTAGGACTCTGTCCCCCTTACCATTGCGCACCAGTGCTAAAGTGTTTGTGCTCTCTCTTTCAGTCATGGGAACCGTGACTTCCACACAGTTGACATATTTAATCTACTTGTAAGTCCCTATTAAAATGGTACTACCACAACTTAGAGCTTGTAAACTAAATGGAACTAATGGGCTCGCAACGCTAATTAAGGCACCCACTTAGGCAGCCTTTTACACATATCTCAGTTCTCCACTGCAGCCTAATTGTGCTGTTTAAAGTGCCACTTTGACCTGGTAAAATAAGTGTTTTGCCAGGCCTAAACCTTCCTTTTTAAAACATATGAGGTACCCCTAGGTATGTCTTAAACAGTGGATAGGGCAGGGGGCAGTGTATTTAAGAACTTCAACATGCACTTTTAACATTTAAAAGTCTTGGTAGTGAAAAACTCTTAAATTTGTTGTTCATTACTGAAAGGCCTACCTCTGCCATAGGATAATATTGGGTTACCTTCTTACATTTAATAAGTGATAACTTTCAATTGGGAGCAGGTAGGAATATCGAGTTTGACATCCAAAGAATTATAATTTAAAACCCTATTTCATGGTAAAGCTGGATTGTAAGTCACAATTTTGAAAACACCACTTTTAGAAGTTGGCATTTTCTTGTCCCAACAATTTGGTGCCTGCACCTTGTATCTTGGGTCTCATGACTAGCTGCAGCTGGCAGGTGGTCTTTGTCTCTTGCTCTCAGACAGTGAGACAAATAGGATGGGCCATCTCTGACTTGATTGTGGTGTGGAGATGTCACCTACCACACCTGCACATCATAAAGGCTCCCTAGCAAACTCCTAAAAGGTGTTCACATTAGACTTTGGTGCACACTGACAAGCTAGGGTCAGGACAAGGAATAAGGGAATTCCAAAAACCTCTGGGGGTGGAACCCTCTAAAATATTCTCATACTTTAAAGCTGGCAGCAAGTATAGATAGTGGATCTTTAGACTAAAATCTTCAGTACACCTCTAGACCTGTAGAACTCTCAGAAAGACTGCTGTGCTGCTCTGCTGCAAGAAGGACTGATATTCTGCTGCCTTGCTAACCTGATATTGTAATACTCTGCTGCCCTGCTGCCCAAGAGAGACGGAATGGGTCCTTCATCTTGAACTTAGAACCAACTAAGAACTTACTCCAAGGGCAACTTATCTGGCCTTCTGATCAGAGCCTCTGGGGCAGAAAAGGTTCAGATGACTTGAACCCTACATCTGGACTCTGCCTGCTATGTGTAACCACCCCCCAAATGGTGTCACCCCAGTCCTGGACCCTTGGAAGTGGGCCTGAAGTGAGTGCCAGCCCAGCCATGGTCCTTTGGTCAGAAACAACGCAGCACAACAATGCTCTTTGGAGCTCTGCATCAAAACTGCTAGTGTGATGCATCCCCGATGCAGGACATCTCAGCACCTCAAAATCACTGCAGAGAAACACATCCTCAACACAGGACCTCACATTGCAGCCCCTCAACTTCTCAGAACTTCAGCTGTGAAAATCATCCTCAATGAAGGAACTTGCATTGCAGACCTCAGCTCCTTGGAATTCCTGTTGCATGACACATCCTTGATGCAGGATCTGGCATTGAAATCCTGCAGCTTGTAAGAACCGCTGGTATGCTATGCAGCCTCAAATCCTGGATCTTGCAATGCTCTGCATTTAAGGTACTTTGCACAGCAGGCCTTACTTGGTCCCTGTTTCTGGCCCATGTTCCATAGCCTGAGCTTGTGACTTTATCTCAGTCTGGCGTGACCAGAAACTTTTAAAATAGAATACTTCAGGTTCTAATTGGATTTTTGCCATTTTGGTGTTGAATAATTGATTACATTTTACTTTGGTTTTCTAATATACTGCAACTTCAGAAAATGATTGCAGGTCCAATTTAGGATGCAGGACACACATTAGATCTTGTCTTTTCCGATTTTGAAATGAAATTCTAATCTAGACACCGCCCCATTAACTTGGACTGACCATTTTTCAATTTCATTCTCAATAACATTCCCTAGTAACAACCTTTTCTCAGGAGACTCAGCCTGAATGCCAAAGAGAACCTGGAGTCATATAACCGAGGACCTTTTCCCCAACTACTTCTCTCTCCCATGGAATGAGACAGAGAAATCTCTTTAGAACAAATTGAATACTTGAATGCAGCAATTTTAAACTTTTTTGACAGATGTGCTCCCCTAAAAACTATTAAGTCTCCTAGAAAACCTACTTCTCAGATATCGTATTCTGCTGAACCAAGAACAACTAAAAGGAGGTGTAAAATCCTTTTACAGAAGTGAAGATCTTTAAGAAATAAAATAGCTCAGCAAAAATATAAAGATGAATTAAAACAATACCACAGAGTTCTACAGAGAGCCAAGAAGGACTATTTCACTAAACAGATTAAAGAAAATAGTAGCTCTTCTAAGGAAATGTTTACAATTGTCAAGGAGCTGGTGAAGCCTACCTGTTTATCACAATCGCTTCCTTTAACTGATGCTTTTTGCGAAGAATTGGGAAGTTACTTAACAGAAACATATTCAAGATTTTCTGTTCTTTTGCGGCTCAGCCTCTTCCTGGGGTACTTTCCCGGCTTGCTATGGCCCTTCTCCAGATGCCATTGTGCATGTAGGAACCTTTGAATACTTCGTGGAAGAACAGGTCTTAAAGTTGATGATAAAGACCAAGTCAGAATCTCCTTTCAATTCTTGCCCTCATTTTATTTATTCTCTGTTGGTTGTAACATTCTGCCCCTTTTTTACTCAGATTTTAAATCAGTCCTTCAATGAGTCTACTTTTTCAGAGATCTGGAAGGAAGCAATCGTCCTACCTCTAGCATCAAAACCAGGAGTTTGAGCCCTCTATACTCTCCAACTATCAGCCTATATCACTTTATCCTTTTATGCCATAAATTAAGGAAAAATTAAAGAATAGGCAATTGACAAATTTTCTGGAAAGCAACAATCTTTTAAACGCGTCATAGACTGGATTTCGAGCCAACAATTGCTAGCTGTTCTGGATAATATTAGACCTACGGTTATCAGGGCTGGACCGCAGACCTGAACTTATCGGATTTATCCATGGAGTTTGACTCGGTCTCACATAACTTGCTGATCAAGAAGCTTTACAATTTTGGTATAAACTCTAAAGCTCTTAAATAGTTGGGCTCCTTTCTAGATCTTACAATTCTGAATGTGGAGTACCACAGGGCTCGTCTTTGAGCCCTACTCTTTTTAATATTAATGTGGCCCTACTATCCTACTTTTGTGGATGATACCCTGTTGAATATCTCTCTGGGTGAGAATATGTATGAAACCCGGTGTAATCTATGTGATTCCCTTACTAGGTGGCAGGATTGATGACTAATCAGTGTTTAAAGTTAAATGCAGATAAACAGAGTTCCTGCTATTCAGTGGGGCTCATTACATCTGGGATACCCATTGTTGGCCGGACTCTTTAGGGGAAATGCTCACCCCTAAGAAATCAGCAAAGAATTTAGGGATCATGGTGGAGGATGCTCTTTCCATGCAAGGATAGGTCGAACTACAGATAATTCAAAATTCTGCTGCTAAACTAATCTGCAATTTGGACAGATTTGGCTATGCTTCAGCCTGTTTGACATCTCCTTATTGGCTTCCTATGCAGAAAAGAGCTAGCTTTAATCTTATATGCTATGGTCACAAGGCCTTGTATAACACTTGACCCGAAATCCTATGAACCAGAGTAACATTTTACAAATCTTCATGTTACTTAAGCTCTGGTAACCTAGCTTTAGCCAAGATCATACGTATTAGGAAAACCAGAGCTGATGGACATTCTTTTTTGTACTTTTTGGCTGCCCAGTGGAATCTTTTACCCCTGACTCTCCGCCTTACTGACAACCATTTTCTATTCAGAAAGAAATTAAAAACCTGGCTGTTTGTGGGATAAGGCCCTTCGGGTTCAGGTTCTGACTTTTGAAGTGGCCCTTCTAGGAGAGCCATTAGGGAGCTTTACAGCCCTGTGATGTCCTCTAGGAGATGAGTGTTGCACTTTATTAGTCCCTGAAGTAAATAAATAAAATAAACCCTTTGTCAGCTCTCAACATCCGTACAGCAATCCCAGCAGTCTACAAGATCTCCGGACAGGACTGCCTTCACAAGCCAGTAGGAGGACTTACTATTTTCTACAAGGAATCCATCAAATGCGCAAGATCCACAGAGAACGGCACCCCATTCATGGAATACCTGCATTTCAATCTGAAATCTATGAAAAAATTCACCCCGAATGGAACCCTTGCCTACTGACCATCCGGACCATGACCCTCCTTTACCAATCTCATCACCAACTTTGTTGCTCTGCTCACCATTGACTTCGGAGCCTATACTCTTCTTGGGAACTACAACTTCACCCTGGAAGACTGAAATGACCCCTTCTCCACAGCACATCTCAAAAGCTTGAGCAACATCGGACTCACCCAACTCATCACAGAACCAACACACAACAAAGGACATACATTGGACCCAATCTTCTCCAAGGGTGACAGCGACAAATACAACTCCACAACACAGTTCACATCCGACCACTCCATCATCCACTTCCAGTTCAACATTGCTAAAACAACGTCCCTATCAGGTTCAGCTGTCCAGGCTGCAGCTGGGGCAAAATCACAGAAGCAGACTGGCTCAGTGTCCTTAACACTGATCAGCCTAGCCCCACAGACAACCTTGACAAGAACATCAACAACTTCAACAGTTGGATCAAGAACTCTGCAGACTCCCTCACACTCATCAAACCCAACAAGCATAGCAGAGCAAATCAAAAGGCCAGCTGGTACACAGAAGACACCAAACAACACTGTAAACAGCTAGAAATAAAATGGAGAGCGAGTCACAGCACAACTGATGGAGTTACCCAGAAGGCTACACTCAGATGCTATCGCCAACAAATGAAAGACACATCAAACGCAATAGCAGACCACATTCCAAGATGATTTCCTTGATGGTCAAGGATTTCACCTTGCCCTCATCCACTGTAAACAATATTGTTGTGTCCCAGCAACTCTGTTTAAACCTATCTAACTTCTCCCACAGCAAAAACGCAAACATCTACAGCAATCTTGCCACTAACCTGACTCCAGAGAACTAATTTCTGATCTACTCAACACCAATCAAGATGGCCACCTGACCAAATGGGCATCCCTCATCAGAGAAAACACAGCTGCAATCATTCGGACCGTCCACTCAGTGCCCCCAACGGACCCATGGGCCCACCATGTCTACAACCTGGAAAAATCACCAATCAGCACCACCAGACACATCATCAGCACTGCCAACATGTCTCCCACTGTCCCAGATGAAAGGAAACTTGCAGAAACCAACACCCTCCTCAAGAAGTCCAAAGCCAACCTGAATCAACTCAGCAGCTTCCGCCCCATCTCTCTGATGCCCTATCCAGCCAAGGTAATTGAGAAGGCCATTAACAGGGAGATCACAACCCACTTTGAACTTCACCATTTTCTAGACAGCACACAATCAGGACTCAGAAAGAACCACAGAACTGAAAGAGTACTCATTGTGGCCACTAATGACATTTAAAACATCCCGGACTGAAGAAACCGTGGTTGTCGTCTTACTGGACCTCTCCACAGCCTTCAACCTTGTCTGTCACAACACTCTCATCAGAAAACTCCACAAGATTGGCATACAAGGATCAGCTCTCATGGGACGGATCCAAAGGGTCAGGTTGTCACCTTTAACATCAAAGTCTATGTATTTTATATGTGATGTCCCTCAGGGATTGCCCCTCAGCTACACTCTTTTCAACATACACGTGACATTGCTTGCCCACATCATCCAGTCACAAGACATCACCTCCTACGCCAATGACACCCAACTCATGCTCTCCCTGATGGACAAGACAAGCACCACCAGAACCAACTACACCAACTGCATGACAATCGTAGCAGACTGGGTGCAAACCAACTGCCTGAAGCTCAACTCTGACAAGATAGAAGAACTGGTCTTTAGCAACAAGACCTAGCCGTGGTATTCCACCTGGTAGCTGTCGGAGATAGGAAAGAATACCCACTCCCACAGAGGATGCAAAAACCTAGGGATCATCCTAGATGACAAGCTCATCATGACAGCTCAAGTGAACGCACTATGCACTTTGTGCTTCCACATCCAATGAGTGCTGCGAAAGATCGTCAAACAGTTGCCACAGAACACCAGACTGACTCACACAAGCATTCATCACCAACTGACTGGCAACTCTTTCTATACCAGAATCTCCAAATAGCTCTTACACAGACTCCAGACCATCCAGAATGCAGCGGCAAGACTCATATTCTACTTCCCATGCCACACCCACATCACACCACACCTCAGGAAGCTTCATTGGCTCCCCATTCCAGTGCAACCAATTTAAAATTATCATGCACAGATACAAAGCACTATACAAGGGGCAGAATACACAAACAGCTAAATACACTTTCACCAACCCACCATACACCTATGTTATTCATCACTCTCACTCGCTCACAATCCTCACAAAACTGGAGGTTACTCATTCTCCTACATTGTACTCAAGGCATGGAACAACCTACCTCAGAACAGTTCCGCAAGAAGCTGAAGACCTGGCTTTTCATATAAGCACCTTGGGACCACACACCTATACACCTTGCCCAACTGTCTGGATGCCCACTCAGGGGATTAATGTGCTAAAGAAATCAAAATAACATAACAATGACTTATCCCTTGTTGTGCAGTTTACTACAAGCAAAATGTAGAATAATTATATAAAATGCTGTCCCAGTTTCCATATTGTGATTCATTGATGAAAAACCAGATGAAAGTAATCAATGTCTTTCCTTCTCTCTCCCCTGCTTTTATGTGTGAACATCTGTTTTCATTTATTCATTTCTTAGTCACTGCTGTCGTTTACTTCTGTGTCATTATTCTACAGTACCTGAGGGTGATCCTGTAACTTGGCTACAGTAGATTTGAGCCTCTGTGTGCTGTGGGACTACTGGAATAGAAGTGGGTATTTTGTCTGTAAATTTCAATGGACTTACCCTTTTTTAGGTGTGTATTCCTATTGCACATCCCTTCATGTGCCCTCCTGAATTCCAGCCTCCTTCTACTATGTAGTATCAATTCTTTATTTTCCAGCCACCCAGACTATTCCATCCACATTTACAGCTAAAACAAAAGGCTAGTTGTATGAACTCTGTGCGTAAATCTCTGCATATAAGAGAAAGGACTGACACCAATGTAGATCCATGTCTATACTAATGTGAATTACATTTCTTAATACAAAAAGTAGAATGCCTTTCTGAATTGCCACTAATGTGTTTAGTGCCTCTGACATATAAGTCTCTGGACCAATCTACCAACGCTTCTAATTATCTCACTCTCATTCTAAATGGTCAAAAGAATGTGTGCTTGAAGATTTAATTCTCTGAATGATGTGTACATTTTCCTATATCCACATTGAGTAACCCTGTGATTGAAAATCTCAAAACAAATAATCTCACTTTAATGAGATCTCACAGTGGCCGTTTTTAATACCATACCTAGTCTTAAACTTTCCAAACACTTTGTTGACAACTTACCAGCCCACATAGAAAAAATCATGTTGTTTGTATCTTGCACCCTTCAAGACTAAAAAATTAAAAAGTGGTTAAAAAATTCTATTCTATCTTCCCATTGTACTATTCCCTATATACTATTATTATGTCACTAGAGAAGAGTGATGTGCCACCAAGCTAGTCTGTATGTTTATATACTGTTTCATGATGATCATTCTCACTATCTGGCTAACTGAATACCTGCCTGAGTGTTATGTAACTTAGAGAAGCTTCCCTTCAACACTATAGCTTTCAATAAAAACACAGCCTGGATCAACCATTTTACTTTCCAATTTCAACCCCACCTTTGCTCTCTCCCTTCCTTTTCCTCCTTAAAATGGATCTTAAACTACTAATCTTCTTAACCCGTATCTTCTTTCAATCGTGGCTCAGGTGGGGTGGAAGGGTGGGGTGGCACAGCATGTGGCAGGGGAAAGACAAACAAAAAAAAAACATACCTTCCTCGCCCCCTCCACCGCTCTGTACCTCAGACCTCAGAGCAGGCACAGGGTCCCAGCCTGTCCTGCAGTCAATGCTGGCAGCATGAAAGCAGCATTAGGATTGCCTAAGCACCCTGGTTTGAGAGCTTTGAGGCAGAATGGGAGCCTCTGCCTTCTGTATCCAACCCATCAACACAGTGCAGGGTTGGAGACAGCCCAGTGCTCATATGTGTTTGACCAGCACAAGATGCATGCTGTGCACTTCTCCTCCGTACCTGACATGCCCCCATGGCCTGCCCCTTTTATAAAAAAATGATAATAAGCATATTTTATTATAGTTTTATTGGAAAAGGTTTGCAGCTGCTGCTGGCAGGGAGCAATGCTCCTCCGCCATAGCGTAGGAGCTGCTGCTGTCCTCTTTATTTTCCAGCAACTCTTAAACAGTTCATCTTATTTCCATTGTAACCATGGGTCATTTAGCTCTCCTATAAGCCATCAGTAATATCCTTAACATTGTATACCTTGATCTGTGTTAGTTAATTTCATGTGACAATTCCTCATGTGGCCCTTCCATTCAAATGGCCTCACTTCTGTAGATAACAAATATTATTTTCCCAGTTTGATCTTTTGTATCTACTTTGCTGCATGTTGCAATTGGCAGTGTTCTGTCACCCTCTACAAAGAAACTACTGACTCCCTTCCATAATTTGTCTTGTTAATATCATCAACTCAAGGTCACATACAATATGTGACAGCACTACAGCTGCATTCACCTGCATGGTTGTAAAACTATTACAGGAGTTCAAATTGTTAATATTTTGGACCCGATTTAGAATTTGGCAAAGAGTGTACTCTGTTCCAACAGTTTCTGCAATGGAGTACGATGTCCACCAAACTGAAGACCCTCCCACCTAATTTAGATTCAGGCAGACCCTCAGCAGGTCGCCAGAGGAGACGGGAGGGACTACTCTGTCTCCACCACTGATAAACACCTCTGCTGGTCCAAGAGAGTGGCAGTTAGAGGTTTTACCATTTGTCTGTCTACCCTCTCTATCATGGGAAGACAAAATGAAAGTTTTCAATGTCCATCGTCACCAGGTATATATAGGGGGAGTGTCCCCTACAAATCAAATTTTAAGATGTCTGCTGGCCCAGTGGACATTTCTTTTATTTCTAGGAACTGCCGTCATTGTGGCTCCTATAAATAGATTGAAAGTTTGATGGAATGGCATGGGGTTTTATGCATGGGATGCATAACCAAGCTAGATGATTAAAAATAAAAATGCATTGCAATGGGGATCGAATCCAACATCATCCTTGCCAACGTTAAGCTGTGGAACCCTGGACAGCTGAGACAGGAGAAACTTTTCCCAATGGGATTTGGTTCCAGGCAGTGCGTCCACTCCCAAAATGAATTCCTTCTGCCTCAGTGCCAAGCTTCCCTACCTTATCTTATATCTTAAACAAACCCAAGAGGAAGGTTCTGGTAACCTTCCCTCTCCATACAAATAAATTATGAAATTCAAGCGCAGTCTGTACTTGGCCTGTGTTGAAAACAGGCAAAAGGACTGGCCAGGCCCCAATGTACACTCCCAAGATAGAGCTGTACCTTTCTCGCTGTAAACATTCTCATCCTGGTACACTCTTATCACCTCTGGATTCCCCATGATATGTTCCCTGCACTGGTGAGAAGAGTGAAAACATGTTCAGTGTAGAAAACAAGCTTGGTGTGGAAAAATACCTGCTTCACTGAAGTGAAGGCATCTGAAGCTAAGCTAAGCACAAAATGGAGACAGTGGTCAAGATGGAGTCAGTGATTACATATAGATAGCATTACACTCCACCCTTTGAACAGTGACTCACATAACCTTTTCATTCTACACATTGCAAGCAAATGAGGTATGCACTGTATACAGCAACATAGCATGATTAAAATACAACTCACTACAAGCACTCCATCTAAAATATTGGGTAATTGCCCAAAATCAGGCAATCAGCTAAATATCCAGCCCCACCACCCTTTATCTACATCTTGTTTTACTCCCTTCACCAATTCATGCAAAGCATCAATGTGGGACTAAATAGAGGTTGAGTGGTCTGACAAATTAAAGCAACACGTAGCCTTAAATTCTGTGCAGCCATGTTCATACTTCAAGAGCAAGTGGTCAATAGCAGCCCTGTTTTGCAATGCAGCTTTTCTAGTGCCTGGTATATCTAGTAGTAAATGGACAAAGGCAATGGATGTGTTATTAATTTCCTTGATCATCAAACTTGCTAATTTGTTAATAACTCTAGTATTATAAACAACTAATCCTGAAAGTCCTACTATAGAAATACTTAAGCTTACATACTCTGACTTAGATAATAACTGAATTTCAGAGTCACAGTTTTCACTTAATTTAATTATTTCTCTTATATGTTGCTTATTTGATGCAGAACTAAATGAAAACTTCATAAGTCCTACCCGCATAAAAGCACGTGGTCCTCCGGTTATATTGGCAGAAATGTACGTATAGGTAGTATTTCCACAAGAGAACAACCACTCCACTGGTAGTTTAAAGTGCTTGATGTTACTAGCAGCAGTCACAATGTGTTGGCAAGACATGCTATTATTCATGTTTTTATGAGTTTTATTATGTCTCTGCTGACGCAGTACTCGTTGTTCCCACGGGATCTCTTGAGAAGACCCTGTTGTTGCTTCAAGATGCATTTGAGCAAATTTTCAGATTTGTTAAGTGTTGCAAGTTAAGCTGTAGCAAACATCACAGGTAGTAATGTTGTAAGTAATCACATGGGTTATGTTATCCCATTTTTCATCTGTTACCTCTTGGCAAAACCTACAATACACTTAGGGAGTAAAGTGTGATAATACATCACTTTTATCTATGGCTACATCTTTGTTGGTGGCATTAAAGAATTGTGGCAAAACACTGGCAGGAAATGTTATGGCAATCAAACAGGTTGAAATAACGTCAACAGTACTTTTCATATTCATCATGCAGAAATCCGAACTGTTAAGCACGGTTCGTGCCCGATGTTCTAATTTAAATGCAGTAAAGATGTCGATTGGCGCAGTCGGCCAATCACTTAGGAGCTGGGGGCTTTCGGTCCCTCCTGACCCCACTTGCATGCACCCGAAGGGAGATCACGTAGAACAGCTAGCACAAAGATACCTCATACTCTGATATGTAAAAGAGACAAGTATGATCATTCTTGCAAATAACATTTATCAGCGGCCATGTGTTCCCACTTTTCCTGTCCTGGTTTCATAACTAGTAAAATGTTATACTTGCTCTTTTCTATAAATTCTGCTGGTTCAGGAGGATGATTTAGGGATTATACCCACACAATTGCACAATATTTTTTGTCAGTTGAGCCAAAACTTCCTTCCTCACACACTGTAAGAAAGGCTGGGCAGTCCACTTTTTAACTATTCATCCATACACTGGAATAATGACTATCTGAATAATTATGTCTCCAAGTTGTATTATCAAATCAGTATCTCCACTATTCAATCGGATAACCTTAATTTCTTCTTGGTAGTCTGCATCAATCACCCCCACAAGACCTGGATACCTTTCAGTGCCAACCAAGATCGAGGAGCAATCAATCCGAAATGCTCCGGAGCAATCTGTATTCCAACACCGGTCTCAAGAAGCATCATTTCTCGTGGTTTCAGTTTGTCTATTTTCAAAGTATGAAAATCAAGATCTGCTGATTCTGGTGTGGCTCAGTAAGGAACTAATGCTCCTGGTTTTAGGTCCCAACACATGATGTTGTTGGTTGCTACATGGGGCTGTATCTGTTACGCTCAGATCAACATTCGCTGCATTTGTCAAAGGTCTGTTATTCAAAATTTGGTGGGCTTCATTTGAATGCCATCTCTAGTTTCTCAAAGTTCCATCTGATCATTTTCATAATTTGGCTTTCAGTAAGTCATACATTCTCTCAATCAGTCCTGCAGCTTGTGGGTAGTATGGAATGTGATAAATATAGTGTTGTGACCAACAATCTTTCACCAATTTACCCTTTAAATGTGACCCTTTGTCACTCTGTATTTGGAGTGGAACTTTGTAATACAACATTAACAATTCCAGAGTTTAGAGAGTTTTAAAATGAGTGCCATGTTTGCAAGGGACAGCAATCAGGTAGCCAGACTAAGGCCCTCATTATGACATGGGCGGTAAATTTCACTTACCACCATGCCGACTGCCTCCAACATACAGCCGCAGCGGCAGATAGCCGCCAACCATATTATGACACACACATACCAATCCGTCACTATACAGTAACACACATAAGTCTACCAGCCCAAAGGTCAGTGATAAACTGGTGGTACCAAGCCCACACCGTTACGCCAACAGAACAGCTCCCACATCATTATGACCCATGAATCACAGTGGTGGACATTCAATGGCGGTAAACCATTGGCGGTACATACTGCTACGCTCAAAATACACACACACATATAAAACAACACCACATTGGTCAATTTACATAACACACACCTGACACCTATACACACACCACACATACCCACACCACTATAAAACACATACCCACATTGCCCACACCCTTTACGACTATAAACCATTGCCAACAGAGAGAGAGAGACAGCAAGAGCACCCACACAACCAGAGCCACATACCACCATCACCTATACACCACCCACGCACCTCACAACACACACCCCAACACATCACCCTACACACCCTCACCCACACCACTCACACCACACTCATGGCACCACAACAACACCCCAGGTTCTCTGAGGAGGAGCTAAGGGTCATGGTAGAGGAAATCATCCGGGTAGAGACACAGCTATTTGTATCACAGGTGCATCAGATATACATTGCTAGGAAGATAGAGCTATGGCGGAGGATCGTGGACAGGGTCAATGCTGTGGGACAGCACCCCAGAACAAGGGATGACATGAGGAAGAGGTGGAATGACCTACGGGGGAAGGTACATTCCATGGCAGCAAGACACCAACTTGCTTTGCAGAGGACCCCACCTCCTCCCCCACAACTAACAACATGGGATGAGCAAGTCTTGGCAATCATGCATCCGGAGGGCCTGGCAGGAGTAGGAGGAGGACTGGACTCTGGACCTCACCCTCACTCACATCACTCCACCACTTCCCACACACCCCACCGTCACAACCCATTCATCCCAATGCCAAGCCCTGCATGCAAAACCAATGCATGGACACGACTCACAGACCTGCATGGACACCTGTCACCAAAGCATGCACACTAGAGAGAATCACCTAACCCACCAAATAACAACATTCACAAGGCAAAGATGCCAGGGCAAATCCAACCAAAGAGGGCAACACACCCATGAACAATATGTCATACACTGAAACAATAATACTGCATTTACATCCCCACAGGTAACCCAGCCAATGTCACCGGCAAAGAGGTGGCAGAAACATCCAGTCCCCCCACAGAAGAGGCCCACAGTAATGACAGCAGCTCTGGTCCCCTGGATCTGGATGACCAACCTGGCCATCAGGGAGCTCCGGACAGTCGGTTTCCCAAGCACACTCTCACACCACCACAGAGCCTCCCCCCTCATGAAACACCACCACAGCACCCCCACAGTGGGCCCATACCTCTGTCCCCAGGACAGGTCAATCAGCAGTGTGTCCACCGCTACAGGGACCCGAGGCCACCCCACAAACACAAGACAATCAGGGACCTGGGGTCAGTTGAAGTGGGCACACGGTTCAGTGGACAGAGGCACAGGACAACAGGGAAGATGGGAGGACTGCTGTGTGACAGGGGGAGGACAGGTCCAGGGAACCGACCCGCCAGGAGGCACTCACCGCAATTGTCAGAGCATATCAACATTCCCAGGAAACGCTGGGCCAGATCATGGACAAGTTGCAGGAGAACATGCGGCTGCAGGAGGGACAGTACCTAGGGATCAGGGGGGACTTAAAGGCCATCAACACCACCCTGGTCTCCATTGCAGGGGTGCTAGCAGACATGGCCAACAGTATGAGGGAGCCAGTGGCACACCACCGGGCCCCTTACTCTAGCCAAACCACTGAACAACCCTCCAGCTTCACTGCCACTAGTGGACAGGAGGCCCAGCCACAGGACCGACAGGCCACCAGCACCCCTCTCCCTGCAGAAGGAGAACCACCCCGCAAAAGTTCTTTGCGATCCAGGCAGAAGCCAGAGACTATTGCCAAGACCCCCCCCCCAGGAAATAAGACTCTCCTGATTGTCACCCTTGTGTCCCACTCTATCACCCTATCCACCCTGAACTGCCATTGCTCCCCTTCCTATGCCCCCTTGGACAATGCACCTGTGATACAAATAGACTGCACTCTAACCTGCATTTTCCTCCATCATCACCCCAGCCCATTGCACTACCCCCTTTTCTTCAGAGCACTGCAATAAACACACTTTGATAAAACACAATTATGGTGTATGTCAAATGTTTTCAAAAGGTATTCATTTAAACAGATTAAAACATTGCAATTCAACTACACAGTAATGTTTACATAGGAAAGACCCGTAGTTGGCTGCAGTGAACACACCAGGAGCAATAGTGGGGCACCAACATCTGCAAAAAGAGATGCCAAAAGGTACAGTGAGTGGGCATAGAAGTAGGAATACACAGCCTGCCAGAGACAATGTCACACATCAAAATGTCAATTATATGTGTATTAACAGTGTCTTACCTGTGTCTCATTGGAAGTATTGACAAATAATTGCACTTCTGTTGTCCTCATCCTCATCCTCTGCCTCCTCATCTTCACTGTCAACAGGATCCACTGCTGCCATACGGCCCTCTCCAGCCTCCTCCTCCTGCAGAAAAGGCACCAGGGGAAGCAAGGCAAGGTTGTGCAACATACAGTGTGCCACGATGATCTGGCAGACTTTCTTGAGTGAGTAGCACAGAGATCCACCTGTTAGATGGAGGCAACGAAACCTGGCCTTCAGGAGGCCAAAGGTCCTCACTATAATCCTTCTTGTTCGCCCATGTGCATCATTGTAACATTCCTCTGCCCCTGTCCTGGCATTCTTCAAAGGGGTCAGTAGCCATGAGAGGTTGGGGTAACCAGAGTTACCTGCAAATATCGAGGGACAACTGTTAGCCACACATTCACCCTTAGGACCCACACCATACCCATACACCAACATCCACTGGGTGGGCACCAGGGATCACCTATCAGCCACACCCTGTGCCTCTGGAGTTGGGCCATCACATTTGGGATGCTGCTATTCCACAGGATGAAGGCATCATGCATAGACCCAGGATACTTTGCATTGACGTGGGAGATGTACTGGTCAATCACACCATCTGGACACCATCTCACACCATCTGGACACACCATCTGGCCAGGCACACCATCTGGCCAGGCACACCATCTGGACATTCGTGAAGTGAAAACTCTTTCGATTTCTGAACACCTGTTCATTTCTCCAAGGGGGGGACAAATACAATATTGGTCCCCTTGATTGCTCCAATGATATTGGGGATATGTCCCATTGCTTAGAAGTCAGATTTCACTGTGGCCAAATCCTCCACCTGGGGGAAACCGATGTAACTGCACATCTGTTTAATCTGGGCAGACAACATTCTTGTCAGCACTATTGAGAACATTAGCTATGACATTCCTGCTGCCAAGCCCTCTGTCACTTGGAAAGAGCCAGTTGCCTCAAAATGGAGCACTGATAGGACTTGCACAAGAGGGTGGATCCTGGTAGGTTGACGGATAACATAAATTAGGTCAGGCTCCAATTGGGCACACAGCCCTGTGATTGTGGCCCTGTCAAGTCTATAGGTGAGGATAATGTGCCTGTCCTCCATTGTTGCCAAGGTCACCAGCGGTCTATACACAGGGGGATGTCTCCATCTCCTAATCATCCTCAGGGGTTGCAATATATGGGGCAAAAGAGTGAGCAGCTGGTCATTATCTCTACATTCCAACCACTACAGTTCAATGCATATTGTGATTGTAACATTATTTTGTTGGAGATGTCCAAATAATGCATTTGTGTACTGTGATGCAGTTAGGATCCATGGCCTGCACTCCCCGTGAAATGGCGTTCGCCTGTCATGTATGGAGGGACAGGTGGAAATGAGGTAATTCCGCTGACATTGTGGGCCATTGCGGGAGGCGGTCGAGAACCGGCATTCAACTCCTCATTGGTTATTTTTGGGCCCTATCAGGTAGAGTGGCCAATGGTGATGTACGCCAGCGGTGACTGTACGCACCGCCGCGGACGTGACCGCCATTTTATATCTGTTCACTCACTTGCTACCTGACCTTCAACAGGAGAGGACCTACACTTCAAATGCTGCTGTGCCCTGTGTCTGTAAACGACCAAGGCTCATGTTACTGGGGAAATGGGTCCTGCCTTCACCTCGGCGAACTTGGAGAGACTGGTGGATGCGGTCCTTCCCCACTACTGACTGCTGCATGGGCCTCCAGACCAACAGGTGAGTACACTGTGAGTACCATTCATGGGGCGTGAATGCAAGGAGTGCTGTGTGTGAAGGCCTCAAGTAGGGGGGGTTTGTGGATGGGCCCTGGGCAGTGTACAAAATGTATGATAGGCCATGTCTGTGCTAATGGGGCTGGGAAGGGGTGTGGTGGGTCATGAATGTAACAGGCAGGACGGTCAGACTAATACCCTTTGTTTATTTCCCTGCAGGTCAGCCCCCATCAAAAGAAGGGTATACGGCGTGCCATCGCCAAGGACGTGCGGACCCTGGGGTCTACGGCAGGCGGAGCACCCACTGTCGGAAACGGTGGGAGGACCTGAGACACTGGTTACGGAAGATGGCGGAGGCCCAGTTGGGGATGGCCTCCCAAAGAGGAAGAGGTGCCCATCGAACCCTAACCCCGCTGATGGCCCGCATATTGGCAGTGTCCTATTCGGAGCTAGATGGATGCTTGGGGGAATCACAGCAGCCACAAGGAGGTGAGTAAAGTGCCCTAATTTACAACTTACGCCTGGTGGGGTGGTGGGTGTGGGCCCTATGGGTGCCCCTAGGCCAGGCCTGCCATTGCAGAGTAGGTCCCATGTTGGGCAGGATTCTGATGTGAAAGTCCTCCAACCAAGCTAATAGGCATACACTACTGGGCAGGAGTCTGTGGGTCTCAGGTATGCTGCAATTTGTGTTAGATGTCTCCATCCATGCGCTGGTGACTTGCATTGTTACTGGTAGTACATTGCCTAATGCGTAGGGGTGTTCCCTGTGTGTGTCCGTCTTGTGTACGCCAACAGTGGTGTTGTTGCCACCATTGACCAAGTGTATCCTTTGTCTCTTCCCCCCACTTTTTGTTTTGTCACCCTGACCTTATGTGCATTAGCATCATCTGGCAAAGGAGCATAGGCACCGGTGATGGAGGGAGCTGCATCCCACAGGACCCAGGAGGCCGAATGCACCGACGGTGAGGGCACCAGTGGGACGAAGGGTGAGGGGAGCTCCACGGCTGAGACAGGAGGGGACAGTTTGGACATGGATACCTCCTCCGATGGAAGCTCCCTGACGGTGGCGGACACCCCTGTGCCCAACGCAGCTACAGGGACAGCCGCCACCCTGTACCAGCACCGCCCTCCCAATAGCCCCTCAGCGAGTTTCCCATGCCTGCTCACCCAGGAGGGTGGGCATCTCCTTCGCCCCTGGCACCTCAGTCCCTGCTCCAGTTAGCCCTGCTGCTCTGAGTGAGGGAGTGAGGAGGCTATTGAACTCCTGCGATCCATCTATCTTGGGCAGTCAACCATTGTGAATGCCATCCAGGGGCTGGCAGCCCAAATACAACAGTCCAATGCATTTCTGGAGGGCATTCACTGTGGCTTGGCAGCCCAACAGAGATGAATCCAGGCTCTGGCCTCCTCTCTGATGGCAGCCATTGTCCCTGTTTCCACTCTCGCCCCTCCCCCCTACCCCCTCCAACTTCCTCTTCCTAATCCCATTCTCCTCAACCCCAACTTATCACAAGCACACAGTCAGACGAGGAGGCACCCAGGACAACACACAAGAGTTGACATGGCAAACACAAGCACCACATTTCATACCACAGGCACTCACACAAACATCCAGAATTAGACATACCAACATCCGCTGCCTCCACTGTGTCCCCCTCCTCCTCGTCATCCACCTCCCTCCTAGTTCCGTCTACACTCACACCTGCATGCACTACATCATCATCTATTACCACCATCACCAGCACACCTATCAGTACACCCCCCTCACTGGCAGTCACCACCCCCACATCCATGCACATGTCCACTGTGTCCTCTCCCAATGTGTCTGTGCCCCCCTCCGCCCAAAGTACACAAACCTAAGCACTCAGACACCCAACAGCAATCCTTCTCACAACAGCATCCAGCCCATGCACCTGCACCCAAACACAGCAGATTGACACCTCCTACCACCACTACCTCTTCCTCCACTCCCAAACCATCTCCCTCTTCCCACCCCAATGTCCCTAAGAAGCTTTTCCCCGCCAACATTGACCTCTTCCCTAACCCCCTCCCCACCATCCCTAACGTCAGGCAAGGGTGATCAAAACTCAGGCAAACACCTCAGCTACCCAGTCCGCGGGCACAGTAGTGTCCCCAGCTACCCCAGGTGGGAAAGGATCCCGGCCACCAGCCAGCCAGATGGAAAGGTTGCCTGCCTCAAGTGCGTCAAGGAAGGGCACGGAGTCAGTCCCAGCTCCAGGAAGGAAGGGCAAGAAGGCAGCCCCAGCTGCAGGAAGGAAGGCAACAGAGGCAGCCCAGCTGCAGCAAGGAAGGGCAAGGCAGCCCAGCTACTGGAAAGAAGGGCAAGGAGGCAGCTCCAGCTGCTGGAAGGAAGGGCAAGGAGTCAGCCCCAGCTGCAGGAAGGAAGGGCAAGGGGCCTGCAACAGCAGGCAGTAGAGACAAGGGGCCTGGTGCTTCAACTCAGTCAGAGCACCCACCACCAACCATGGTGGTGCAGCCATCTGAGGCTGCAGGGGAAGGGTTGGAGCTTCCCCCCAACACTGCCAGCACTGCCACCAGCACTGCTACCAGCAGCAGCAGCCCCAGTGGGCAGCCGTCCGAGGCTGCAGGGGATGGGCTGGAGCCTCTCCTCACCACTGCCAGCACTGCCACCAGCACTGCAACCAGCAGCAGCAGCCCCAGTGGGCAGCCGTCCGAGGCTGCAGGGGATGGGCTGGAGCCTCTCCCCACCAGTGCCAGCACCACCACCAGCACCGCCACCAGCAGCAGCAGCCCCAGTGGGGGTGCCGTCCTAAGCTGCAGGGGATGGGCTGGAGCCTCCCCACATCACTGCCAGCACCGCCAACAGCACTGCCAGCTCCACCAGCAGCACCTCCACTGAGCAGCCGTCACCTCCGGCGGACAGTGTGTAGTCCTATGTCCATTGGCTGTTGGGCGGCCTGGCCTCTGCAAATCCTGTGGGTATGACACCCAGGTGGGAGACTGTGACCTTGCACTCGCCAAGATCTGCATCACAGGGCACAATGCCCCCTCTAGAACCAGTGGAGAAGCCATCCACTCACCCCATCCTCCACAAGATTTGCATCACAGGGCACTGTGCCCCCTCCAGAACCAGTGGAGAAGCCATCCACTCACCCCATCCTTCACAAGATCTGCATCACAGGGCACAATGCCCTCTCCAGAACCAGTGGAGAAGCCATCTACTCACCCCATCCTCCCCAGGATGAAGCTCACAGCGCACAATGCCCCCTTCAGAACCAGTGGAGAAGCCATCCACTTACCCATCCTCCACAAGATCTGCATCACAGGGCACAATGCCCCCTCCAGAACCAGTGGAGAAGCCATCTACTCACCCCATCCTCCCCAGGATGAAGCTCACAGCGCACAATGCCCCCTTCAGAACCAGTGGAGAAGCCATCCACTTACCCATCCTCCACAAGAGCTGCATCACAGGGCATGATGCCCCCTCTAAAACGAGTGGAGAAGCCATCCACTCACCCCATCCTCCCCAGGATGAAGCTCACAGGGCACGATGCCCCCTCCAGAACCAGTGGAGAAACCATTCACTCACCCATCCTCCCCAGGATGAAGATCACTGGGCAAGATGCCCCCTCAGAACTAGTGGAGAAGCCATCCACTTACCCCATCCTCCCCAGGATGAAGCTCACAGGGCATGATGCCCCTCCAGAATCAGTGGAGAAGCCATCCACTCACCTCATCATCCACAAGATCTGCATCACATGGCATGTTGCCCCCTCCAGAGCCAGTGGGCAAGTCACCCACTTGAGAGACTGTGGCCTTGCACTCCCCAGGACCAAGCACAGGGCATGTTGCCCCTCCAGAGCCAGTGGGCAAGTCACCCACTAGAGGGACTGTGGTCTTGCACTCCACAGGACAGAGTGATGGGCATGTTTCCCCCTCTAGGACCAGTGGCATTGTACCATCTTCCGGCTGAGGTGCCCCCCCCCCATTCCCTGTCCCCCTGATGTGCCTGGCTATTTTTGACCTGATACCCCTGCAGTGTTCTCTCTGTGTTGTTGCAGGAGTGAGGTGGGACCTTGGACTTTGTGATGTGGCCCTGTGGCCAACGAACATTGAGGACTGGGCAGTGTCCCTTGATTTGTGAATATGTATATACTTTTTTTTTGATGCACGTATTACTACTATATTTATCTTATTACACTCTTTTTACTCTATTGTAGTACGGGGTGAATATGTAATGTTACTGCATCTGCTTGTGTGTATGGTGTTGGGGGTGGGGGTGTTGCGTGTTGCGTGTGTATGTCACTCTCTTTTTCCTCCTCCCTCCCCTTGTGGTAGGCAGCAGTACTCACCGTGGTCATCTTTGCCAGTGTTGGTGTTCGTAGTGGAGCAGAATGTAGAAAAGCATGGGGAACACATGCAGCTCGTGCTCCATGACGGCGTGGTTCTTCCTTTAGACTCCAGAGGTGAGTCATTTCCCTTCTGTGCAGTGTTTCCGACAGGCTTTTGATGTCGTTGGTACCGTCCCGGAAAAGGTGGCAGATTGGTATGTCATTATACAGTGGGCGGAACATTGTCTTCCGCCTGGTTGTAGGTGGTTACCGCCGTGGTGCCTATTGATTTCGCCCTGGCGGTCGGTGTGTTAAAGTAGCTGTCTGTCTGAGTGGTTTCTGCCATGTTTCAAAGTTATTACCCCTGGCCTTATGGCACTATTACCGCCACTTTATCACCGACTGACAGGGTTGTAATGATGGCCTAAGTGTCCACTACTGTGCAGGCATATTGACACCTGTGACTATTCAATAGTGGTCCAATATAATCAATCTGCCATATCTACCCCTGCACCTTCCATCTCCCCAGCTGACCTCTGACAGATCTCTGTTATGTGTGTTGACAAATGGGACATTGGATAATGACGGTTTTGATCAAATATAGGGGAATGTGCATCCCTCTAATCTCTGCCACCTGTTAGTGGCTTTCTCTTCCACATCTCCACATTTTTGGTGCGCCCACTTAGCCAACCCCATCAAGTCAGAATCCTGTGTCGTCACTTCTGCCCCTGAGATTTTGGCCTTATTGTCTGCAATGGAACTAAACCATTGTTCTAGTGAGTCAGTGGGACAGTGGGCATCTACATGATACACAGTAAAAGTACTTTCTTCTAGCATTTCCCAAATTTCTTTCTACAGTTCTTTTCTATGCACCTCCTTGGAATGTATTTTCCAGTTACGTGCCTGCCACATGGAAGCCAAGTGACTAACCCATTGGTGGTGGACCAAGAATCAGTGTAAATGTGACATATCGCAAGCAATTCTTGTTTTAGTGCCTGATATACATCATACATTTCTGCATATTGACTACTCTTCCCTTCTCCTGTAGTGGAAAGCAACTTCTTGGTGACTGGTTTTTAAGACACTTCCTTCCAATGTCTTTTGGCCCCCACATACTTGGCGGAACCATCAGTAAAGCATACATGCTTCATATTCTCAGGGGGCAGGGATTCAAATGGCACACCTCAACTCACTAGTGACTCTCTTATCTCTGGTACCTCCTACACCCTCTCATCATCCTGCCTGGTGCCTTTTGCCATCTGTTCCTGCAGTGCTGCTGTCCCTGCTTGTCCCACTCGGGCCCTGTCCTGTATGTGTCACTTCCACTTTATCACACTGGCTTCTTGTGCATGTCCTATCTGGTGAGTTTTAGGTGAACTCATCACCCTCTGCATTTTTGTAATCTCAGGTCTCAGAATCTAGTTATGACCTAGGGTCATTTGCTCAGTATCCACGAGAGCCCAGTAACACGCTAGTAACTGTTTCTCAAAGGGAGTATATCACTCTCCAACATCTGATATATTTTTGGTCCAGAAACCCAGGGGCACCCTCTTTCTTCCCTGTTTTTGCCACATAATTCAAATTGCATACTACCTGTACTAGCCATAAGTCTAACGCCTGCTGAATCGCTTCCTTTGCCAATTCAAACATACTTTGCTGCTGCTAGCCGCATCCAAACTCATTCTTCATTCTTGCCACTTTGTAGAAAGGGTCCAAAATTTGACTCAAGTGAGGGAGATGCTGTCTCCAAGAACCAAACAATCCAATGAATCGCTGAGTCGCCTGCTTAGTGGCAGATTCTAATATCTTTTGTTTTACCTGCAACAGCACCTCCCTATGTTGCTGATTCCACTGGATTCCTAGAAACTTCACATTTTGAGAGGGTCATTGTGTCTTATCTGGAATGATCATCCACCCTGTCCTCTGCAAGAGTTCCACCACACTGCCCAACTGAATTTGCACCTGTTCTTGTGTCTCTCCCTGAGTCAATACATCATCAATATAATGAGACAATTGCACCCCCGAAATGACAGATACTTCATCAATGTGTTCTGCCACGAGTTGGTGAAGCTAAATTGCTCCTGACTCTCAGGGGCCAATGGTATAGAAAAGAAAGTATTAGCAATATCAATAGCTGCATACCAGGTCTCTTTATGTTTCTGTATCCTTTCAATCCAAGTGATGGTGTCAGGGACTGCGGCAGTCAGAGGGGGCCCTTTATTTGTTCAATTTGCTGTAATTGATCATCATTCTATAGCGCCCACCTGCTCGGCACACAGGCCACAATGAATTGTTCCACTCAGTAGTGACTGGAAGCACCACACCTGCCACTATCAATTCCTGTATAGTCTCACTTATTTCCACATGCACTTACAGGATGTGGTTTTGTTTCAAACAAACCACCTTGGTTGCTGGGGGCACCTTCCCTGGGGGTATCTTTAGAGGACCCACCCTCATGGCTGCCACTGAAATATATCCCTTTGATCCAAATTGAAATAAATCATCGACCAAGTATAGAGTCATCCCCTTCAAAATGTCAATTCCCAATATCTAATCTAGGAGGGGCACAATCAAAACAGTGTATTCTCTTTTAGGCATTCTCCCTATTTTCATTTGAACAGTAGTCTGCACTGCAGGATTTTTCTTCCCAACCGACCCTGTGACGGGGTAGTGCTGACCTGTAAACTTTGTGGAATTTCCATAAATTAAAGAGGCATCTGCTCCAGTGTCCACCAAGGCCCACACCTTTTTAAAATGTTTATATTTCTAATGAATTTCTAGACCAACATGGGGTTTGTTATATTTATGGGCCCATCACTGTACTGGAGCTTGGCCTGTTTCCTAATCTGATTTTAACCTGTCAAATTTTGCACAAGTCAGGTCTGGATATATATGCTCTCATATCTGCATGGAGATTCCTCTCCTTCCCTGTTTTCAGCAGCTAACCAATTGCTGTCCAACTCTTCCTCCTCTTTATCTTGTGAAGAAACACTTTTCTCCCTCCCTTTTCCTTCCTCCTGCATCTGCGAGTGGCAACGATTTACTTGTTTATTATTCTGCTTGTTTGCTTTTCTGCTGCCCTCCTTTCTGTCCATCCATCGTTTACAGTACATCTCCCACCAGCTTTTGATATCTATCCCATCAATCTGTTCTTTGTTCACACCATCCTTCAATAATGCCATAAATATGTCTCTCTTAGATACTCTGTTATTGGCTGTGTGACCCTCAGACGTCGAGGCTCTGTCAGGTTTCATCCACTCTCCCAGCTCACCAAGCTCACGGACGGCCTGCAGTGCATCTTTCAAAGAAGTACCAGTCTGATTGATTAATAGGGTCATCATAACATGTTTGTAAGCTGGAGGAGCAAGCCAAATAATGTTATTTCACACTTACATGGAGAGTGGTCTGACTAATAGACAGTGAGCATCACCCTGTAAAATAGCAGTTTCCATTCCCTCCTCCTTAATCCTCTGAATTGCATCTCTTAAAGTATACCAGGGCTTTTCATTTTGTGGCCAGTCTGATTCTGTAGGATACCTATGGGTACACCCCATGACTGCTAGCTGCAGTAGGGAGATCTTCTGGTTACCCTGATAGCTCCCAAACTGCTCCTGTACAGTGGGAGCAGTGTTAAGTATGCAAAATGTAGGAGCATTTCCTCCATCTAGCATTACTCCAGAGGCTCCTGAGTCAAATAATCACACCATCCATGTAAATAATATTTCCCCAGATCTCTGTCTAAATCTGTCTATTATATCATTCCTTTCCTGTTGTGTATAATCCTCTAAAGAATCCATAGCCACACCCCTGGCTGGGAATTGAGGTCCCTGTTGTAAATTTCATCTGTATATGGGCTGCGCCTGAATTATATTCTGTTCATCTGCTTAGTTTTTAATAACATTACTTTTACAAAGCTCTTCACTGGAGTCCGCAATATCTGTGGAATCCTAAATATTCGCATCCCAGACTCCTGGGTTCCAATTTAGCCCTGCTTTAGCAATGGCTAAATGAACTTTCTTTACATTAACTCTACCACTGGGTTTACAGTACATATATTGTGTATTTTAACTGGTCCCCAAATAGTTACATTTATTAATTAATATTATCCACACTAGAAAAGAGGGCACCTGTAAAATGCTTTTGCAAAACGGTAGGGAACTGGCTTTGTGAATTGGATTTGGGGGATTTTCTAACACAAAATAAAAACACACGCAACAAGACAGGAAAACAAAACAATATTGGAAGAAAATGTTCCAATGTGCATTTTCTCAAAGGATGTGTTTGGAGAACCCAAATGTTCCCTCTCTGGACCAGTTTACTAAACTGATCTGCTTTACTAAGGGTAATATTGTCTATACTTTAGCAGACTAATGACCCAGATATTGGCTTGTTTGTATTGCAACACATCACCTCTAAACTGTTGGAGAGGAATAAAGGCATGTGACTTTCAGCTCCATATGTGGCCCGGTCATTTGGTGGGAACCAAGCTGGGGAAGTCGTTACAACTGATGACAAGATAGGGGATAAGGAACCTGAAGAAGAAAGTGCTCTCCAGGAGACCTTTTCTTGGTCCAAGCAAACTGCTTGTGCGTGCCACCTGTGCTATCACCGAAGTTTTGAGTTGACTGTTGGCTCTGTTGAGTAAAATCGCAACTACAGCCAATGTGAAGCATGTGAAAAAAAAGAGAGCTTCACAAAAAAGTCTATGCATTATTGGTCAAGAAATTATGACCAAGATACTACAAAAAGGTACCGTGCAACTAGCAAAATAAAGTTCTATATTATACGGAGATAAAGGCGGATTCAACCAGGTTTATAAAAGCACAGTTAAAGACAAATATCAAATAGCGCTGAAGATAGATCAACCAGGTATAAATCAATCCAAACTGAAGTGTAAATAGAATAAAGTAAAGGACTTAACAAGCCCGCAAAAGAGAGTTGCTGCATCACAGACGACACTGGGCCCAAAAACCAGCACAGGGGTTGTGCTAAAGGAGCGGCCCATATTTACAGCAGCCAGAAACTCAGCAGAAAGATGCTCTGCCGGTGGAGCCCATCAAGGACACCCCTGAGGCCAGCCCATCACAGGGCCAGGGACAGGGCCAGGGCATGAATGGAACTGATCCTGATTTCCAATCAGAGAATCCTGGGAAAGTGCTACTCTCAATGCCAGTGAGTTCCAAACGGGTTTACAATGCTGCTGTATTCCTCAAACCACCATTTGGTACTGCCAAAAAGCAAATCATTGGTGATAGATGGACTGCCAGGATAGAGACATTTGAAGATTTAATTGATGCATTTGAAGAGACTGACAACAGGAAGATTATCAAATATCTCAAAGAGCTAAATGAAAAGTATATAAAAGTATAGTCTTTGATAATTATTTGCGAGAAACAGATGCAACTTCAGCAAAACAACTTTTTACAGCTGATGTCGATAGAGTCACATTAATGATAATGTTTATCTGTCACATTAATGATAAAGTTTATCTATTTACAAACCCTCATTGGTCAATGCTCGTCGCTCTCGTCACCTTCCAAGCAGCATGTGGATAAATATGATGCTACTGTCAGGAATGTGTCCAGTGAGTCAGTTGAAAGCAGAATAGTATTGTGCGAGTGCATTCATCTACATGCATCAACCTTTCTCATAACAGCATAAAGTATGTGATTTTTTCAGTTCCATAGAGAGAACATCGACATTGGTCAGAGCTGTGGGAAGACTTGATCCAGGTCTTGGCGTAAGGAACATGAAGGGTTCCTACTCTAAATTTGAAGTACAATGATCTTTTCTCTTCAATGTGGCTCAAAGGAGGAATTATGTTTTACTGTCAAGAATTTTTACAAAAGAGTATTTCGATTGGATGGGTCCCTCCTCCGAATGAAAGACCAAAATGGGTTTTTGACTGACTCGAGGTTTGCTTTTGATGTAAGATCTGAGTTGAGCCATAGATTCTGACACCCTATTTCTGAAAGTGTTTTAGCGACATGTCTGAGACAATGTAACAATTGGGGGTTTTTGCTCCCACAAATGTCATGCAGACTGAATGTCTGGGATTAGATCAAAGTCATGACCAGTACAAAGCTGATTGAAGGGCAATGTTTTGCTCCAATTTGTTGATTCAGATTTGTAATCTAAATACTGTCATTAGGCCTAGGTGCAGCAAGGGTCGTGGGATGCTATTCTCAATTGTTCGCAGCGCGGAACAGTCTTTTGTCACATCAGATCTTAGCTCCATTCAAACTTGCTAGCACAAGTAACTTGTATCGATGTTTATTTGAATACTGCTTCACTGTTTTTTGCATAGGGCAGAATTACTTTTGGCTAATTACTTAGCGCAGGTGAAATTGCCATCCACTCATATTCCCAGATAGTCATTAGAATGGACTCTCTCAATTTCTGTGATATAGATTTTGTGGGGTGATTTTAGCTTTGACCTTGGCTTGTGTAACATAAACTTGGTCTTTTTAGTGGTGACAATTAATTTTTTGCACATATAAAAGGTCTCAAAGCCATTGAGTAGGAGGAGGTGCATTACAATTTCTGTACATGCCAGAAAACACTGCATCATCTACAAATAGCAAAAAAATGTATCTGATCTTCTCTCAACTCAGGGGCATCAAAGTTAAAGACAATTGCAAGGTGTGGAGAAGATTTCATCAGTTGTAAAGGGAGAACACAACTGTGGTGATTTTCCTGCACTTAGGCACGAGAACTTGACAGATACAATTAATCCTAGGGGTCCCATAGTAGGGCCAGTCTTGAAGAATCCATCAAGGTCCCCAGATATCCTTTGGTCATTGCTTTGTTCTTTATTAATATCAGTAGGAAATTAATTGATTTCCCCATTGCTTTTCCAGAGTTATAAAGATTTGAATTCTTTCCATGCAGGATTTGTCCTGGTTTTAGCTCTGCTTACTTGCATGGTGATTAAGGAGTGGGGGTTAAGAATCTTCCACTTACTCCTTTTCAGTGGCCACCACCACGGGCCCGCTACATTGACCAAGTAGTATTGGAAATACATAGGAATTAGAAATACATAGATGCCGATTGTAGGAGCTGATCCAGGGGTTGCAAGGCTGTGGGATGCTCAAGGGTTGGAATTAGGCACCTGGAGATGCTGTGTAGTGTTTTGAGTGCTTGGAGTCGTCTGCACTCTTGAATGCAAAGTTCCAGGCCTACTGCTTAGACTAGCTACAGGTGTCCTCCACACTGAGGGGCTGAGGCTCAGGAGTGGTTTGGAGCAAGAGTTGTAGCACATCGGAGCTCCAAAGTGTCATGAACCTGCTTAATCCTCCTAGCCTTGCAATCACAAGTCATACCAATGCTGTGTTCTTGGCTCGTGTGACCAGCACCTCAGTGCAGATCCAATCCAGATAGATTAGTAAAGTGCAGCTAATCACCCATGAGGGTAGCCAGACATTGGGGTTACCACTGCCAGGGTTTATTGGAATAACCAGGTCTTGAGCCCTTTTCTGAATTCCAGCAAGGAGGATGAGGTCTGTAGGTGGAGAAGGAGGGTGTTCAAGGACTTCACAATAAGGTGGGAGAAGGAGCAATTTCCATTGTTGCTGCAGGAGGTGTGGGTGAGGAAGAAAAAGGTGGAGCATAGGTGACTGGACGGGATGTGGAAATCAGTCAGTGGTTGATGTACGCAGGTCCTAGGTTGCTGAGGGCTTTGAATGAGTGGATCAGCATCTTGAACTGGCATCTCTTCTGAAGGGGGAGCCAGTGGAGCTTCTTGAAGTGGGGAGTTGTGTGGGTCTGCCTAGGGAGGTCAAGAATGAGTCTGAATGCAGAGTTCTCTATCATCTGTAGTCTCTTGAGGAGTAGTGTGCTGATGCCTGCATAGAGTACCTTACCATAATCCAGTCGGTTGGTGACCAGGGATTAAGTGATATACATCTGATGTTGATGGAGAGCTACTTCTTCAAAGAAAATCTTGCAAAGCATGTGGAGGGTGAGAAGCAGGAAGACAAGACTGCATTGATCTGTTTTTTCATGGTCAGCTTATTGTCCAGGATGATACCATGTTATGGGTGTGGCTGGTTGGGGTAGGTGAGGGTCCTAGTTTGGAGGGCCACCATGTGTCGTTCCATGGGGAGGTGTCTCTGAAGATCAGCAATTCTGTTTTGTCTGTGTTGAGCTGTAGGCAGTTAGTTCTCATCCAGTCTGCAATATTTGTCATGCATTTGCAGACGTTTGTCAGTCTGGTGGCTAGATTTTCTGATAGTGAGAGGATGAGTTGTTTAGTCCATGTGATCTTACAGCATTTGCCAGTGGAGTCATGTAGGTGTTGAACAGGGTGGGGCTGCAGGATGAGCCTTGAGGAATGCTGCAGATGTTGTTCTTAGGTTGAGAGGTGAAGGGCGGGAGGTGGATTCTCTCGGTTGTATCTGTGACAAAAGAGGCAATCCATTTGAGGTTGTTTCTTCTGATTTTGATGTTGTGCAGCCTCTTGATAAGTATCTGATATAATACTTAATTGAATGCTGCTGAGAGGTCAAGAAGGATCATGGCCAGCAGTTTTTCCCTGGTCAAGGAGGGATCTGATGTCACTGGTGGTTGACAGCAGGGCAGTTTTGGTGCTGTGGTTGTTTGATGCAGAATGGAGATTGAGAGGTGTAAAAAAGATTGTGGTTTTCAGTTGGCAGTTGATGGCCTTTTCGAGGACTTTGGTGGGGAAAGGGAGCAGTGAAATTGGGTGGTAGTTCTTGAGGTAGTTTGGGTCGGTGTATGGTTTCTTGGGTAGAGGCTTGACTTCTGCATGTTTTCAATCTTTGGGGAACATGGCTATGATGGCCAATCTGTTGAGTATGATTGTGAGCTGGCCGCTGATTGTCTTGCTCCAGATTTTGAAAATGTGGTGGGGGCATGAGTCCATAGGTGTTCCTCAGTGGATAGATTTCATGCTGGCAGAGGTGTCCTGTGTGAAGAGCTGGTCCCAGGTAGTGATCAGGATGTTGTGCTCCTCGTTTGTGGGATCTAAGTGGCTGGAGAAGTCAGTTGGTTGGGGTTCAAAGTTTCTGTATATGGTGGCAATCTTGTTGTAGAAGAAGTCTGCCAGGGAGTCTCCGACGATGCTGAAGAGTTCCATACTGTGGGTGGAGCTTGCTTTGATGTGGTTGGCCAGGGCACTTCTCATCTTTTTCAGGAGCCAGTGGTATTGGTTGAGGGTGGTTTTTAAGGTGGTATGGTCCACAGGCTCAATGCAGTCGCACACAATACATGGATTCTCCCACCCTCCTTCATGCCTTGGGCTGGATCTCCTCCTCCTCTTTGCTCCCCAGCTGGATGGAGCATACCAGCTCCAGCAAAGACAGATGGGACAGAGGACTGGGCTGCGGGGTGAGTGCTGCAGCGATGGCCACGGCACGAGCAAACCAGCTGCTTCCATGACTGGGGCCGTGATTGATGGATTTTTTCCTCTTACTACTTTGTCGGCCTCTTCTTACTTGTCCTTGTTTTGTTCTGATTTTAACAAAGGGAAAGCGTTTGTCATGAAGTGAACCTCACTGTTGAATGGGGTATGAGTAGGGGGGATGAGGAGCACTGGATAAGTGTTGGCTAATCTAATGGCTGCCCACTAGTCTTTTGGTCATTTGGCCATAGGGCGTATGCCTTACCATTTTGTGTACCCTTTATAGCCACAGCTACTGGAGCCCTGCCTCTCATGCCACTGAGCTTGACCACCAGACGTCTGACAGCAGAGCCTGAGTTTCAGAAAGTGGTTTCAGCACTTACGGATTTTCATGCCATTGCCTTTTTATAATGAGAAACCAGAGGACTGTTTGCTGTCTTGAATCTGAATCTTGATCTATGTTGAGTTATTGTATGTGATTCGCCCCTATTGACAAATTACATATGATATGGCTGTGGCAGGTACATCACCTTTCTTTCCAGCAACACAGTTATCCAGGGCATTGTATTACGCAAGTAGTTGCTGAGGAATGGAGCAGGTGGAGCATTACTTGCTAGAATCTCCTGTATGGGGGGATGATTAGCTCACTGAGTGCATACCCAACAGTTCCTCAGTTTAAAAAGGAAGGTTAAAATGAGCATAAATATGTAACAGATGGCCATAGTCTCATGCATTGCGGTTTAGCTTATAAGACTGTCTTGTCTAATGAGGTTCATGCAAAGGCCACAACAAATCATATAGAAGTGGCAACATCAATATTAGTATCATTGCTTGAGGCATTAAAATCAACACTCAAACCACTGTGTTGAAAACAATCAGAAATATTTGAATTGAATTGTTCTGGAATATTGAACATTGTAGCTGGGATGTGCTGACAAACATTTTCATGGAAGAAGAGGCGGTGTTTTTCATCAAATCAAGCATTGTGTAAGTTACCTAATGGAGAGTGATGGAGATGTAAGTTGAAGTCTGACAAGTATGTCACGTTTGTTGTCAGGTATATCATGTGCATGCTTGTCTCCAAGAGTGACTTCAAACCAATGTATCATTGTCCTGTGTCACCTTGGAGTAGAGAAAGTGGAAAAATAGAGTGGCTCAGCATTCATTATGGACATGTAATCTACACTAATTCTGGGAACCTCTCCCCTACCTGTTAAAAGAGTAGGGTGTAGAGGCCAACAGTGTGGCCAGCGGGCCATTTCATACATGGTCTACTGCTTGGCCTTGTTCATACTTTAAGGCATATTTGCAATGAATTGGCATAGGACACCACCACAAGTCTTTTTGCTGTGCTGCCCTACACCAATTCAAATGGACAGGAATGCACCATATTAATGAGATACTGTACATTCATGTCTTTTCAGCCAGCGCCGGTGCAGAATTTGGTGCCTAGCACCTACGCAGCCCAGCCACTTTCGCACCATGGTGCAAGGGTGTCTGCATTAATGGCAGGATTGTTTCCATGCAGGAAGAGACGCCTTTCTGCACAGAAACAATCCGTGGAGGCATTTTCCTGTTTCCATGTGTGCTGCAGAATTCAGCATGCATTGAAAGATGTAAAATGGAGGAGAGTAAAATATATTTCTCCTTGTTACACCTCCCCTGGGGAGATGTACAGGTTTTACACATTCCCAGGTTTACAGATCATTGGAAATCTAGGAACGTGACAAAACCCATGGGTGTTGCATGGGAAAGGCCATCGCAATGCACATGGAACTCCTCCTTGACACAGTGTAAGGGCAACACAGAGACTAACATTGCATTGCCTTACAACACATCTATGAGGCCAGGAAAAGCCACGCAATGTGCCTTTGCATGGCCTCGTAAATATACGGTCTGCATTGTGCACCGCTGGAGTGTCCTCAAAGTGACACACCTGCGGCACAAGGGGCTTGTAAAAACGCCTCTTCATTTCCATGCTCTAAAGAGGCATAATAATGCTTCTTTTGGCTTCCATGGAAATGCAGTGCCTGCGAAGAAAGGTTTTGAAGTTGTATCTGTTTGCTAATTGAAGGTTACTGATGCCACAGACATGCTGGGTTTGGCAGGGCTTTTCATCCTCCTTGTGAGATATGACACTTGATGTGGAGTTCTGCCAACTTATGCACCATCATTATTATCTCATTTGGGCACTTCAGATTTAGAAGCTGAACAAACAGCTATCCTGACTTTGATTTTATTTTTGTGGACCTCTCATAGGCCTCTATTTTTGCCTTTAAAGTGGGTTAATTAGACATCAGTGGCCAGATATTTGCCTGACTTTCAACAATGTACTTCAACATGGGACAATGTGCACACTGCAAAGTGTTGATTGTTCTTGTGAATCTTAGAAAAAAGCCCAAAACCAGGTGTCTGCTCTTTCTTGGAGTGTTGCCAGGTGTAATGGGCGTAAGGGCTGAGTGTTGGGTACAACAGAGATGGTGGTTGTTTTTGCTGTTGTTTCTGCAATTTCTTTTGTTTTGGCTTATAGGCAAAAGCTAGAACCATCAGAACTGCAAGCAGTTGTTGCATAAGAAGTGACTCCACTCTCTCAGTGCCACTCTGACCAGAAATCACAAGTACATCTTCATCATCAGCAATGGCACTGGTAACCGGGCTTTCCAAAAAGTGTCCAGTGCCATGTTGTTACAAATCAAGATCTGTAGTTCTGCAGAACAAAGACACAACACTTTATATAAGATACATATTTATTGTGTCAGGTTCCACAGTTATTCAAAGTGAAAGAACTATTCAAGTTGTGGGTAAAGTGAGCCACCAGCAGCAATGATATTCCTAGATAACTTTCCACACCCACCCTTCCCAAAATTCCACTCCTGCATCATTACATGTGGCAGCTGAGCTTTAACATATATCATAGGATATAGATGTAAACAATACCCGCCCCTTAAAATTGACATGAAAGCACCACATCCCCTTCACATAAAAAGAAAACATAGATACACAGCCAATCCCAGTACATGCATGCTACACATGCATACTTTTTCACACAGCCAATAAAAGATTGAACAGCACATTTTAATTACAATCCTGATTCCCCCTTCATTTAGCACTTTAGCTTAGCACCCTGCTCGCAACCTACATAACAGGCACAAAAGCTTTACGTCGCTTGACTGTCTTTATTTACCTTTTCATGGTAAAGCTACAGTGCAGAATAAAATCAGCAATCCTGCACAATACAAGGCAAATCATGCTTCAATTAATGTTTATCAGCATATTACAACAGGACTCCACTTACTTTTGCATAACAAAAAGTTCTGTAATGGTCATTGTCAACACAACTCACTCACCAGCAAATTCACAGCTCTTAAGCACACAACTATTTTTAGAAACTGGTGTTTTCATGTTTTCAAGGCATACATACCGAGACAGCTATAATAGCCCATGTTCATATCTCTTACACAGGACAATATACTTGCTCCAAAGCAAACTCAATGGTGTACACATTGCTGACAACATACCTTTGCATACTGCATTTGCTATTTCATGAATCCAACATATTGTGCTTCAACACACAACACAGCAGTTTACTGCCACTTTATATCACATACTGTAGCATTTCATATTTGTGATCTCTCTGTTCCATTACACTGCAAAAGCATGCTATCAAAGCACACCATTTACTGTTGCATACCACAGAGAGGCATTACTCCAACAAACTACAACAGTATTCCAAAATCTGGAGCAAGGACATACTGTCTTACCCACCACAACTAGGATGGAACATCAACAAGACACCAATGCCCATATTTATACTTTTTTAGTGCCGCATTAGCATAATTTTTTTGACGCAAAAGCGGCGCAAACTTACAAAATACAATTGTATTTTCTAAATTTGCACCGCTTTTGCGTCAAAAAGTGTGGACCCAAATCCCCTCACAATGCCAAGACAACAACTTTGCAATCGAATTTCCTTAAGAAAATGTAACCACCCAGCTAGTTGTCAATTCTCTTCACGAGCACTTACTCGCCATAAATTGTCACACATCAGTTCATCTCCTTTATTGACAAAGATAGTCTTTTTCCTGAAGGGCTGATGATGGTGATGGTATGTTGGATTGAGTTGCCCTTTCTATTGATTGTTGTTAAGGAATACTGATATGCTACTAAGTGCATTTCACCCATGAATGAATGTATTTGTATCCCAGAGCATGCCATAGTGGCAGTAGTCTTTCTGGCGATTTGGCTTTATTGCCACATCCTTGGCACCTTCATACTTTTTAGAAGCCCTGTTCTTTAACTCAGTTAATATGAGAGGCTGGACTCAGGAGATTATCATCAGTGAAGGAGACAAGCTCTGGCTCATTACACCTGCAGGCAAGATTGTCCGCCGTGCAATACATAACACCACTTGTGATGGATACATGATACAGCATGATATGATCCTACCTATCAATAATACAAACTAGATGTATAATGTGGCCAATGAGTCAGACTGTCATCATTAACCACTACCCCCTCTAGCAGGCAAACAGGAAAGCCATCACATGTACAATGGAGAGAGGGAAGAAGAATATTAGGTTGGCATCCCTTCTTCCACTTCGAATAAGCCGCTTATATAGAAAGGAATGTCACAAATCAATATTCAACAAAGACCTAGTACTATTCTCAGCCAAAATCAGGGAAAAACTGTGGCATGCTTCACAATCGAGTCCTCACTTGGCTTGTTAATGTGAACCTGGCGAGCTCTACCCTACTTGTGGAGGGAACACTTTTTGGTAATGGATACTACTGATGGGATCAGAAAAAATAAAATCGCTGAAGTTAACCTCCAAAGGCTTTAATAATGAGGGTACCCTTAGCAAGCTTAAAAGTAAAACTGGATGTCACTGAAGTAAATAATGCTCCCTACGTCCATGGGTGAATCCATTTCATTCGGATCTGTCAAGCCAAATAGGTCTTCTGGCTTTCGTCAGAACCAATATGAAACCAACTGTCTTTATTTACCTAATTCTTCCACAAAGGGGGAAAAGCCCATCCGGTAAAGACTAGATAATATTGTCTTTCCCAAATTATGTAAAACCTACCTGGGTATGACAAGGTAACTAGGCGAAGGTTCCGTGATGAAGCATGCTACATAGTTGTGTGTGAGAGTCCTTTAATGAGTTCAAAGTTTTTTCCTTATTTGGGTCGAGAATAGGATTCTTGAAAATTCATGGGTGACATCCCTTTCTATATAAGCAATGTCATATACAGCCTGCTATCAGCACGTAATATAAAGGGCTTAAAACTTGCACACAAGGGGCATCCCATCCCTGCCACTGCCACACAAAAGATCACTGCAAGATGACTGTCAAAATTGCAGCTTTATTGGTATAAATACTGTGAGTTCTCGATATTGCTTGCAATTCCAAGGACCAGATTTATGAAAAGTGGGTCATCATATAATGATGTACCACTTTTCTTGCTCCCCATTGTGTCCCCTTAAAGCCACCATTTGTGTGCGGTATTTATGATATGGCGCACTTTGGCGCACGTTAGGGAACTAGCATCAAAAATGTTGATGCTAGTTTGGCACTTTGCAGGATTAGCGCCAAAAATGTTTACGCTAATCCTGCAAATTGAAAGGAGGCCTATCGAAAACAATGGGATTGTCATTGTAACATTAGCCTTGTGCAGGTGTTAAAAATGATGCTAAAAATGGCTCAGTGGAATCTCATAGATTTCCCTTCTTGCATATATTATGCCTAGCGTAGGCATACTGTGGCACAAGGGGTTACGAAGTGGCGCAATGCGTGCATTAGGCCACTTTGTAAATATGGCACTGGGTTTTTGCCAACCTAATGCCACATTAGTGTAAATAAATTATGCTAATGTGGTGCAAGGTGGCGCAAGGGGCTCATAATATGTCCCCAAATTACTACAATGTCCTTAACACAACCAGAATCCTAGTAGTAAAACTAGTTAACATGCATAAAATGTGTGAAAATTAGTTATAAGCTCCACAAAGCTACAAAAGTACTACATTAGTCAGAATAAAGTAAACTTATTCATTTTACATTCTATGGGCCTGATTACAACTTTGGAGGACAGTGTTAATCCGTCCCAAATGTGACAGATATACCACCTACCGTATTACAAGTTCCATAGGATATAATGGACTCGTAATACGGTAGGTGGTATATCCGTCACATTTGGGACGGATTAACACTGTCCTCCAAAGTTGTAATCAGGCCCTATGTTTGCTTCCCAGAGCGCAGAGAAACAAATGCCTATTATGCCATCACCAGTGGGTTAGGTCTTCAACAGGTCTGGAAACCCAGGCTGGTCAGTTCCTGTGGGTGGCCACAGCAGTGTTAGGTCAGTAAAGGAGTCAGCAGGACAGGTCTCGCTTACCTTGAGAGTCTTGTCTCAGTAAGATCGCTCAGAAATGCAGTAGCAGGACCCCCTTGCATGGAACACTGACAGTGTCTGGGCAGATTCCCAAAGGTGGGATGGTGCTAGCTGTAAGAATATGTGGCAACTGGGCCTCTTTGTTGGCATACAAACTCAAAGAGTAGGTCTGTACAGGGCTCCAAACTCCTCATGGATTACATGCGCAGAGGTAATGCCAAGTCTTTTAAAGTGGCAGGGCATGTCCTGACCTACCTCAGGCAGGGAGGTTGCTGACAGGTGAATAGTGGTGGAAAGAGGGGGAACCTGGAAAAGAGACCAACCCCAATGAGACTCGAGATGATGGGGAAATCCACCCCTATGGTCACACATATAGAAGGCCTACAGTGCACTAAAAAGATCTGCTGGATTCACAAGAAAGATAATTGACTCCTAATCTCATTTTCCATTAGGCAAGTGGGAACTAAGTATGAATGATGGAAGATGAAGACAGAGGGCTATGGTGAGCTGTTGGATCTAGTAGGCAGTTAATCGACTCCTGATCTTTTCCACTCAGGACTTACTCTCAGGATATGAGGCCCCCTATCAATCATTATAAGCTGACACATTCTAAAGTATATTAAGGAATGTAACTGCCCCTTTAGGAAGGAGTTTTACATGCACTTGTTTGAACTGCAATTTTATGGGAAAAATAATTTGATACAACAAAGTAACTATGAGAAAGGAATAGCCCCTCTAGATTTTCCTGTTGATTTGTGGGTGCATTGGTGACATACACTCAGAAGAACTCCAGCACGAAGACTGTAAAGAATTAAGCTAATTCTTGATAAATATCTGAGCGCTACATAGGGTGGAAAACTCCCAGGACCCCAGCAGAAAAACATAGAAACAGAAAGGAATAGAAAAATAGCATAAAATCCAAAGAAAACAAGCAATGCGCATGCACGTGTACACCCTCGATATGCAACAGGCTATTTCATGGAACCAACAAAAGAAAATACTAAAATCACTTGGTGAATATTCGGAACATTCACAGAGCCTACTACAAAGAAAAGCACACAGCTCTTAAAACAAGCCATTTGACTCTCCCAATTCATATAGGCTTGACCTCTGTGTAACCATTGCTCCTCTAAAAGAATAAAAACTAATTTCCTTGGGATACAGAACTGGTGAGATTACATATGAAAACGTTTTCTGCAGAGCTAAAGCATTTAAGGACAGACTAATGAGTCATGCAACGCTAGAGAAAAAAATGTGTCATGCTATAAACAAGCATTATTATCAAAGAATGAACCTTTAAATGGAATTCATGTGATACAATCCCACTGCAGCTTCTAAATAAACATATATAGCTTACACCAAAATGTATGATTAAGATCACAGACTGAGATAGCCTGTAAGTCCAATCACTCAAATATTTGAGCTATTCCAGATACGAGTTTCACAAATGTGTAAAATATCTCTCAACTCTAAGTATGTAAAAATGCTGATATATTTACAAAGAAAACACATTTCCATGATATATTTAGGCTTCTAATTCACTCCAGGAGGTGCTTCTCCATTGACCATAAACGGCAGATGTGTGGTACATGGAGCTAGAAGGCTGCCATTAATCATTTGCAGCTGGTGATCTTGGCTACTACCACTGTGCGTGTAAATGAGCAGTACCGCACGCAAGGCACTGCGGGTTCCAATTTGTGAGCTGTCACAAAGAAGGAGTTTTAAGTGTGTGAATTTATAAATATGCAAAATTAAAGAAAAGAATCATAAAAACAAAACAGGTGCATATTACATCTGACATTATCATTGTCAGTGACTACACTTAAGATCCAAGGGTACAAAATATTTATTTTGAAGTAATGAAATAATTTACATGAATTTGTTTCCTTGCCTGGTAGGTGTTACTTATAGTAAATAGAATCTGCACACAATTACACGCCTAAGCAAACAGCGATTCTTTTGGTAATGCTTAGAACATGGTCTTTATCTACATTCCTCTCTCATCAGCAATATAATATCCTCCAAAATGCCAAAAAGGAATTGCCCAAATTACTATTTTATCTAAATCTGCATTTAAGTTATGGGGCAAAAGCCATACTTAGGCTATTGCATGAGCTTCCTCGCTGAAGATCTGCGTTCTGGAACAGCATGAAGCTAACATTGCTCTTTAGGTTTCCCTATAGACAGCTTTAAATGCTTGTTATGAGAGCTCATGTCATCAATACATTAAAAATTAGTATAAAAAAAGCACAAGGAAAGTTAGGGCCTCGGGTGTGTCCTCTTCAGCCTTTGCCTTATTTTACATTTTTAGGTTGAGCTTAGCGTTCGACATGTTGTATACTTTTTAAGTATACTTATATTGTGGGTTCCAGTGATTTAATATGTTGGTTCCACTGTCATTCACAAATCCTTGCTTGCTAGTAGTCAGTTCTGCCTCTTTGTCCTGCCTTTTTCTCTGTGGGAGCACCACAAACTACTGTATAATTACGCTATGTCCTGTGTATCTCTTCTGAAGGGGACTTTTTCTTTCAGTATTGGCCTGTCTGTCTTACACTGTGGGTGTATATTCAGCCCCTCCTCCCCACCAGCTCCCTCTGTAAACATAAACCAACAGCAGTGGGGGGCTTTTCCAAGGCCAGCTTGCTCTCGCTTTCTTCCTCTTGTTTTTAGTAGTGGCTTCGGGAGCAACTACCAACATTCTACTTCCACTCGACACAATAGAACATCATAAAAAGCAGACACTGGCAAACATACTTGCTCCTAACCGAGTTTAGGTGTGTTCATAAAGAAATTTAAAGGTGAAGCCTGGTTTTCATTTTGGCAGAGTTCTCCCTGCTCCGAGAACACCAGCCCAGTTCCCTCCCAGGCTCAGCCTGCAGCTTTACCTTTCCAGCAGCCCCAAGCTGGATGCGCGCTCAGAAGTGGAGAAGATTCCATGGAAATGGAGCTGGGAATAGCGAGCAAACTCCTCCCAGAGACTCGCATCAATAGGCGCGGGGAGTGGGGCAGCCGCAGTGCACTTTTACCGACTGCAGGAGGCTATGGGTTCTGGTTCCCTGTGCCCACAAATGTGGCAGCAGCACCAGGTGCTTGCATCGTGACACTAAAGGCTCCTTCACACCCAACAAAACAGAAATATATCTCTGGCCTGGAGTCTGCGGACCGTTTTCTTATTATTTCAGCAATAATTCACTCAGCGGGAAGCCCTGATTGTATGAAATGGGGTTTTTGGTTGGCAGTTAGGTTGCCCTCTGTCCAAGCAAGAACCCTCACTCTAGTCAGGGTAAGTCACACACAATCCAAAATCAGCCTCCGGTAGCTTGGCACGAGCAGTCAGGCTTAACTTAGAAGGCAATGTGTAAAGCATTTGTGCAATAAATCATACAACACCATAGCATAACACCACAAAAATACACCACACAGTATTTAGAAAAATATATAATATTTATCTGGGTATCTTCAGGTCAAAACGATCAAAGTTGCAATATGAATTTGTAAAGATATCACTGAAAAGTGATATAAAGGCCCTCATTACGACCCTGGCAGTATAGAACCGCCAGGGCCGCGGCACGCGGGAGAACCGCCGACAGGCCGGCGGTGCCCCGAGGGGCATTCTGACCGCGGCGGCTTAGCCGCGGTCAGTAAAGGGAAACCGGTGGTCTCCCGCTGGTTTCCCGCTGCCCCCAGGAATCCTCCAAGCCGGCGCAGCTTGCTGCGCCGGCTTGGGGATTCCGACTCCCCCTCCCGCCATCCAGTTCCTGGCGGTTCTCCCGCCGGGAACCGGATGGCGGGAGGGGGAGTCGCGGGGCCCCTGGGGGCCCCTACAAGTATTTCACTGTCTGCTTGGCAGACAGTGAAATACGCGACGGGTGCAAATGCACCCGTCGCACCTTCCCACTCCGCCGGCTCGATTACGAGCCGGCATCCTCATGGGAAGGTCGTTTTCCCCTGGGCTGGCGGGCGGCCTTTTGGCGGCCGCCCGCCAGCCCAGGGGAAAACTTGAAATACCCACCGCGGTCTTTTGACCGCGGCGCGGTATTTTGGAGGGTGGAATTCTGGCGGGCGGCCTCCGCCGCCCGCCAGAATCAGAATCAGGGCCAAAGTGTCTTAAGTCTTTAGAAAGTAAACAGAGTCTCTTTCAAACACAAAGTACCTGGTTTCTGGTGGAAAATCTCCTCAGAGGGCCATAAAGGAAGAGGTGCGTGGAAAAAGGGTGTGTGCGTCGATTTCTCCCCAGCACACATGGACTTGCGTCGTTATTTTCCACGCGGGGAAGTCGGGCGTCGTTTTCCGGCGCGCGGACAGTCTCTTTCTGTGGGTCGCGGGGATTACCAGATGTCCCGGGTCTGTGCGTGGATTTTCCTGCTTGTTTTACGGCTGCTCGTCGTTCTGCAGGGCTGCGCGTCGAAGTTTCGATCTCACGGCAGGCGTCGCGTTGATTTCTCCTGCGGAGTTGGGCGGCGTTGTCCTTGCGAGGCCGTGCGTCAAAGTTTTGATCTCACGGCAGGCGTCGCGTCGATTTCTCCTGCGGAGTCGGCGGCATTGTCCTTGCGAGGCCGTGCGTAAAAGTTTTGATCTCACGGCAGGCGTCGCGTCGATTTCTCCCGGGAAGTCGGGCGGCGTTGTCCTTGCGAGGCCGTGCGTCAAAGTTTCGGTCGTCCCGAAGGCGTCGCGTTGATCAGCGTCGGTGTGCGGCGTTTTTCTTGCCGCGGAACAAGCTGTGCGTCGAAAAGTTCGGCGCACGGAGCGTCCAAGAGGAAGAGTGAAGTCTTTTTGGTCCTGAGACTTCAGGGAACAGGAGGCAAGTTCTATCCAAGCCCTTGGAGAGCACTTTTACAGCCAGGCAAGAGTTCAGCAAGGCAGCAGGCCAACAGCAAGGCAGCAGTCCTTTGTAGAAAAGCAGACAGGTGAGTCCTTTGAGCAGCCAGGCAGTTCTTCTTGGCAGGATGTAGTTTCTGGTTCAGGTTTCTTCTCCAGCAAGTGTCTGATGAGGTAGGGCAGAGGCCCTGTTTTATACTAAGTTGTGCCTTTGAAGTGGGGGTGACTTCAAAGAGTCTCTAACAAATGCACCAAGTTCCCTTTCAGCTCAATCCTGTCTGCCAGAGTCCCAGTAGGGGGTGTGGCAGTCCTTTGTGTGAGGGCAGGCCCTCCACCCTCCCAGCCCAGGAAGACCCATTCAAAATGCAGATGTATGCAAGTGAGGCTGAGTACCCTGTGTTTGGGGTGTGTCTGAGTGAATGCACAAGGAGCTGTCAACTAAACCTAGCCAGACGTGGATTGAAGGGCACAACAAGTTTTTAGTGCAAAGAAATGCTCACTTTCTAAAAGTGGCATTTCTAGAATAGTAATATTAAATCCGACTTCACCAGTCAGCAGAATTTTGTATTACCATTCTGGCCATACTAAATATGACCTTCCTGCTCCTTTCAGATCAGCAGCTGCCACTTCAACAGTGTATGAGGGCAGCCCCAATGTTAGCCTATGAAAGGAGCAGGCCTCACAGTAGTGTAAAAACGAATTTAGGAGTTTCACACTACCAGGACATATAACTACACAGGTACATGTCCTGCCTTTTACCTACACAGCACCCTGCTCTAGGGGTTACCTAGGGCACACATTAGGGATGACTTATATGTAGTAAAAGGGGAGTTCTAGGCTTGGCAAGTACTTTTAAATGCCAAGTCGAAGTGGCAGTGAAACTGCACACACAGGCCTTGCAATGGCAGGCCTGAGACAGGTTTAAGGGGCTACTGAGGTGGGTGGCACAACCAGTGCTGCAGGCCCACTAGTAGCATTTAATCTACCTGCCCTAGGCACATGTAGTGCACTCTACCAGGGACTTACAAGTAAATTAAATAGTCAATCATGGATAAACCAATCAGTAGTACAATTTACCCAGAGAGCATATGCACTTTAGCACTGGTTAGCAGTGGTAAAGTGCCCAGAGGTCAAAAGCCAACAACAACAGGTCAGAAAAAATAGGAGGAAGGAGGCAAAAAGTTTGGGGATGTCCCCGTCAAAAAGCCAGGTCCAACATGACCCCCTACCAGCCTAAAGCCAGGGGAGAACAATCACTATCCTGATGTACTTCCCTGTTTGAGGCGACAGAACAAGGACCCAGGCCCACAACAGCAGGGGCATGCTCCAGTTCTTCGCCTTCCTGACTCCAATTGGATCACTCTGTCCATACTCTCAGGGCCCACTAAGCCATCCCATGGGGAACATTTCTCCTTACCTGCGGATCCCATCTGTGCAGCACCTAACCTTACTTTGCTCACAGATGTATCCCAGGAGCAGGATGGTACCACCATGACCAACACAGTGGTGTTGCCCACTCTACCCCTGGGGTGTGACACTTGTCCCCTCCCCAGGGATAACTCTGTCCACCCGGACAGCAAGCCACAGTGATTACTGACAGCTGCCAGGGATGAGAGCCAGGCCCCAGGCCTCTCAAAGCTCTCCAACCACTGTGGCTGTGGAGAGTGGGGGGCGGTAGCCCCAGGTGCTGGGCACCCTTTAACCACTCTCCCTTCCACCAGGTCAGGGATGACAGCCTGAACCTGGTCCTCCCCTCTGGGGCTTTGTACCCTCCCTCCTGGAGCGGTACCCCCAGAGTCCAACATGGTCAGGGTGCTTACAGAAGTCACCCTGTACCATTCCTCCACCAGTGCAGGGCTGTTAACCTGCAACTGGCCCTCCAACCTGGGGCCTGTACCTTCAGGTTGGACTAGGGCCCGGGGTGAGGCTTCCCTCCCCCTGCCCTCCCTTCTGGGGTCCAGCACCCTCCAACTAGGAGTGGCCTCCTCAGAAGACAACATGGTAGGGGCACTGTTATCAGTAGCCCCTCCCTCCAGGTCCGGGGGGACACCCTGAACCTGGTCTTCCAGCCCAGGGTCTGTACCCTCAGACTGGATCACTGCCTGGCAAACCAGGACTTCCTGGGAGGCACACCTACCCCCCACCAGGTCAGAGTTTAACCTCTGCACCTGACCATTCAACTCAGAGTCACCACCCTGAAGTTGAACAATTGCCTGGCACGCCAGGACTTCCTGGAGGGCACACTGACCCTCCACCAGGTCAGAGTTTAACCTCTGCACTGGGCAATTCAACTCAGAGTCACCACCCTGAAGTTGAACAATTGCCTGGCGCACCAGGACTTTCTGGGAGGCACACCTACCTCCCACCAGGTCAGAGTTTAACCTCTGAGCCTGGTTCCCCAACCCAGTGTCACCACCCTGAGGTTGGGCAATTGCCTGGCACGCCAGGACTTTCTGGGGGGCACACCTACCCCCCACCAGGTCAGAGTTTAACCTCTGAATCTGGTCATCCAACCCAGAGTCAACACCCTGAGGTTGGACAATTGCCTGGCACAGCAGGGCTTCTTGGGAGGCACACCTACCTCCCACCAGGTCAGAGTTTAACCTCTGAACCTGGGTATCCAACCCAGAGTCACCACCCTGAGGTTGAACAATTGCCTGGCATGCCAGGACTTTCTGGGGGCACACCTTACCCCCCACCAGGTCAGAGTTTAACCTCTGAACCCGGTTATCCAACCCAGAGTCAGCACTCTGAGGTTGAACAATTGCCTGGCACGCCAGGACTTTCTGGGGGGCACACCTACCCCCCACCAGGTCAGAGTTTAACCTCTGAACCCGGTTATCCAACCCAGAGTCAGCACTCTGAGGTTGGACCACTGCCTGGTACACCAGGACTTCCTGGGGGGCACGCCTACCCCCCAACAGGTCAGAGCTTATTCCCTGAACCTGGTTAGCCAACCCAGAGTCACCACCCAGAGGTTGAACCATTGCCTGGCAGGCCAGGACTTCCAGGGAGGCACACCTACCTCCCACCAGGTCAGAGTTTAACCTCTGAGCCTGGTTCCCCAACCCAGGGTCACCACCCTGAGGTTGGGCGATTGCCTGGCACGCCAGGACTTTCTGGGGGGCACACCTACCCCCCGCCAGGTCAGAGTTTAACCTCTGAACCTGGTCATCCAACCCAGAGTCAACACCCTGAGGTTGGACAATTGCCTGGCACAGCAGGACTTCTTGGGAGGCACATCTACCTCCCACCAGGTCAGAGTTTAACCTCTGAACCTGGGTATCCAACCCAGAGTCACCACCCTGAGGTTGAATCTTTGCCTGGCATGCCAGGACTTCCTGGGGGGCACTCTCACCCCCCACAAAGGACACACCGTCCCCAAGGGCCACACAAGAGTCTGGTTGGCGCAGGTCTCCTGACCTCTGCCCATCCGGCAGAGTCTGGGTTTCCCCCAAACCAGAAACGGTTTCACCTGGGTCATTCCTGGGTGGCTCTGCTCTCAGAGCTGTCCCCTGACTCTCAAGGTCCTCCACTGGGGTCTGCAACCCCCTCTCAACCCTATGTCTGGACTTCTGCACCCCCTCACTATGAGGGGAACTGCCAGACACCAGAACTGTTGGGATGCTGGCTACAGTCACCCCCCCAAGTTCTTCTGACACTGCGGGCTTCCTTCAAAAGGTGGCCCTACGGTACAGGCTAGGCTTCCCTCCTGGTGTTCCCTCATGGAACCCTCTAGGACCTGGGACCTACCTGGGACACTACAATCCTTTCCCACCACACTCGGTTGGGAACCACCTAGACCACTCCCTTCAGGAGCACCCCCAAATGCCTCTTCAGACTCTCTGGTACTCACCCAGAAGTCTGCCTCCATTGTAAGCTCCCTGGGGTCAGAGAACTCACACTCCACCTGGTGTTGGCGTAGCTCTGGAAAATAAGGACCAGACATATGCTCTCCAGCAATTACATCACTCTGCCCTTCACATGTATTAACCACAGTACCCTTCACCCAACCACCCAGTAACTCAACCTTGGAAAAGCACTCTACTTCGCCCTCCTGAGACTGGTGAGACAGTATCTGTCTGTCCCTGACACTCAACCCAAACTCTTCTGGGATGTCTCTACACTCTATATCCAGGACGTCCACCAGGGGGGAACCCTTTTCTCTGTCACTCTCTGCTAGAGTCAGTAAAGTGTCCCTTCCCCCAGTAGGAATATGACTCCCTGTGCCAGTTCCCCAATCCTTCTCAGGGACCCTGTGCATAACGGGAACTACCTCATACCCTTGAACCGCCTGGGGTGTGTCAACTCCCTTCTTCAAGTTGGGCACCACATCTCTGGGCTTGTGTCCTTCTTCAGCAGTACTGGATGCAAGATTTTTGCTGCCACCATCTGAACTGGACTCAGCCCTTCCGGCCTCCAGTTTCAGCTCTTTACAGCTCAGCTCTTGAGCTGCAATCTTTTCTTCTTCCAGGGCTAAGAGACTTGCTGCCTCAGCCCTTTCAAGCTGCTCATCTAGCTCTTCTAGACACCGCTCTAGAGCTAGGAGCCATTCATCTCCCACTGGTTCTCTTTCCTCATCTGAGTAGTCTTCCTCCTCATGTGAGCAGTCTTCCTCCTCATGTGAGTAGTCCTCCTCCTCATCTGAGGGGTACTTAGTCATTTGGTTTCTTGCTGCCTCTCTCTCTGCCCATCTTTCCTCCCCCCAGACTATGTAGTGATGGAGCATCTCCGCCTTAGTAGATCTCCTTGCTACAGGAAGGCCCCATTTTCTGCAAAGCTTCCTTAGGTCAGCCTTAGTGAGGTGGTCCGTACGAACAAAGAATGAGTAGGTACACAATCCCATTTTGATAAGATCTTATCAGCAAAAACCAAAATCCAATAGTTATATCCAGGAGGACATCAGAGAACCAAGAGCCAAAAAAGATGAAAAATCAAGTTGACCTTCAACTGTGGGTAGGTAGTGAAATACTTAGCTACTGTATGTCACTGCACAAACACAAGTCCTATCCTCACCGCTGATCACCAATGTTAGAAATGGGGTTTTTGGTTGGCAGTTAGGTTGCCCTCTGTCCAAGCAAGAACCCTCACTCTAGTCAGGGTAAGTCACACACAATCCAAAATCAGCCTGTGCTCACCCTCCGGTAGCTTGGCACGAGCAGTCAGGCTTAACTTATAAGGCAATGTGTAAAGCATTTGTGCAATAAATCATACAACACCATAGCATAACACCACAAAAATACACCACACAGTATTTAGAAAAATATATAATATTTATCTGGGTATCTTCAGGTCAAAACGATCAAAGTTGCAATATGAATTTGTAAAGATATCACTGAAAAGTGATATAAAGTGTCTTAAGTCTTTAGAAAGTAAACAGAGTCTCTTTCAAACACAAAGTACCTGGTTTCTGGTGGAAAATCTCCTCAGAGGGCCATAAAGGAAGAGGTGCGTGGAAAAAGGGTGTGTGCGTCGATTTCTCCCCAGCACACACGGACTTGCGTCGTTATTTTCCACGAGGGGAAGTCGGGCGCCGTTTTCCGGCGCGTGGACAGTCTCTTTCTGTGGGTCGCGGGGATTACCAGATGTCCCGGGTCTGTGCGTGGATTTTCCTGCTTGTTTTACGGCTGCGCGTCGTTCTGCGGGGCTGCGCGTCGAAGTTTCGATGTCACGGCAGGCGTCGCGTCGATTTCTCCTGCGGAGTCGGGCGGCGTTGTCCTTGCGAGGCCGTGCGTCAAAGTTTTGATCTCACGGCAGGCGTCGCGTCGATTTCTCCTGCGGAGTCGGGCGGCGTTGTCCTTGCGAGGCCGTGCGTCAAAGTTTTGATCTCACGGCAGGCGTCGCGTCGATTTCTCCCGGGAAGTCGGGCGGCGTTGTCCTTGCGAGGCCGTGCGTCAAAGTTTCGGTCGTCCCGAAGGCGTCGTGTTGATCAGCGTCGGTGTGCGGCGTTTTTCTTGCCGCGGAACAAGCTGTGCGTCGAAAAGTTCGGCGCACGGAGCGTCCAAGAGGAAGAGTGAAGTCTTTTTGGTCCTGAGACTTCAGGGAACAGGAGGCAAGCTCTATCCAAGCCCTTGGAGAGCACTTTTACAGCCAGGCAAGAGTTCAGCAAGGCAGCAGGCCAACAGCAAGGCTGCAGTCCTTTGTAGAAAAGCAGACAGGTGAGTCCTTTGAGCAGCCAGGCAGTTCTTCTTGGCAGGATGTAGTTTCTGGTTCAGGTTTCTTCTCCAGCAAGTGTCTGATGAGGTAGGGCAGAGGCCCTGTTTTATACTAAGTTGTGCCTTTGAAGTGGGGGTGACTTCAAAGAGTCTCTAAGAAATGCACCAAGTTCCCTTTCAGCTCAATCCTGTCTGCCAGAGTCCCAGTAGGGGGTGTGGCAGTCCTTTGTGTGAGGGCAGGCCCTCCACCCTCCCAGCCCAGGAAGACCCATTCAAAATGCAGATGTATGCAAGTGAGGCTGAGTACCCTGTGTTTGGGGTGTGTCTGAGTGAATGCACAAGGAGCTGTCAACTAAACCTAGCCAGACGTGGATTGAAGGGCACAACAAGTTTTTAGTGCAAAGAAATGCTCACTTTCTAAAAGTGGCATTTCTAGAATAGTAATATTAAATCCGACTTCACCAGTCAGCAGGATTTTGTATCACCATTCTGTCCATACTAAATATGACCTTCCTGCTCCTTTCAGATCAGCAGCTGCCACTTCAACAGTGTATGAGGGCAGCCCCAATGTTAGCCTATGAAAGGAGCAGGCCTCACAGTAGTGTAAAAACGAATTTAGGAGTTTCACACTACCAGGACATATAACTACACAGGTACATGTCCTGCCTTTTACCTACACAGCACCCTGCTCTAGAGGTTACCTAGGGCACACATTAGGGATGACTTATATGTAGTAAAAGGGGAGTTCTAGGCTTGGCAAGTACTTTTAAATGCCAAGTCGAAGTGGCAGTGAAACTGCACACACAGGCCTTGCAATGGCAGGCCTGAGACAGGTTTAAGGGGCTACTGAGGTGGGTGGCACAACCAGTGCTGCAGGCCCACTAGTAGCATTTAATCTACCTGCCCTAGGCACATGTAGTGCACTCTCCCAGGGACTTACAAGTAAATTAAATAGTCAATCATGGATAAACCAATCAGTAGTACAATTTACCCAGAGAGCATATGCACTTTAGCACTGGTTAGCAGTGGTAAAGTGCCCAGAGGTCAAAAGCCAACAACAACAGGTCAGAAAAAATAGGAGGAAGGAGGCAAAAAGTTTGGGGATGTCCCCGTCAAAAAGTCAGGTCCAACAGGAAGCAATACAAGTACACCAAAACCAGTCTTAGAAAGCATCACCTTAAAAAAATGAATGTTGTTCTCAAAAATAAAGACTGAATTGGGGAAAAGCATCAGCGCGAGGAAAGGAGCCTGCTTTAGAAGTCTGACTTGCCACCCGAGGGTTGTGGAAGCTGTTTTTATTTGACTTGTGAGGTGCAGAAGCATCGGCCACAAATGTCCTTTTAATAATCAAATGCTGAAAATATAAGTGTGTGCCTGGAATGGGAAGGTGCTTGAGTAGGTAAGGCTGTAATGAGGAAGAAAGTAGCAGGGAAAGCAAGCTTGAAAACTATTATCTGCTGCTTAAAGCCTGCCTTGGGTAACATTTCAACCCAGTTTTACAGCATTTCTAGTGCTGATATAACTTACAATTTCTTATTGCTGTATTGGTGTTGTATAGGAGGAGTCGGCCAGGCAAACTGGTCTGGAAAGGACTAAGACACACACACAAAATCAACCAAACGCAGATGTTCTCACTCTCTCACACACACACACACACTAGTACAGAATCTAGCTAACGCCGATATTACAAACTCATACACACCAGCACAGACACTCATACAAACACAAATACACATAAACACTCAGACACGCCCAAAGACACACTTACACACCAATACACACAGCTACACATTCATACACACAGATACGCACAAAGACACTGACACACTACATTGATACACAATCACACAACTACACAGCCATTCTCACAAATACATGCACAGAGATACACACTCAGGCAAATACACAGACATACACACACCCACACACACACTCAAACAATGATCTACACACAAATTTAGATACACTCCCAAAGACACACGCACAGTTACATGCACAAACACGCGCATGCATTTCTATACGGTGCCCAGATAAATGCACATATTCAGGCGCACACCATGCAACTGCGCTCGCTTATCTACACACACAGATGCACACTCCGTCCTCCCACTATTGCCACAGTTTTCCCCTATCCACCAGTTGTCATGTGACGTGAGTCCTCAAAACAAATAAAAATGTACTAAGTGTCATACAATATACAAACTCTCAAAGCATAAATGCATAAAAACAATAAAGCAACATTTACCACACCACAAAGAGATGTTTGTCAGCAGTCCCTGTTTATCATGGGCTATGTGAATACATTGTCTAGTTAAGTGCACATAACCAAACCCATTATTAATGGCTTCTTATCCGAACTGAAATGCTACTGTTCACATATGATATATAATTATCAGTACTGCACGTCTGTCACTCTTCCCCAGTGTCTGTAGAGTGCACAAACCATCTGACAGGGCCATGTAAACAGGGGCCTCAGCTGAGTGGGTCCGAGTAAGACAGCTACATTGTGGGTCCAGGGTAGGGATGTAGGCAGTATTACACGTCTCCGTCCTCATGTGTGAGAATCAATGTGCAACTACCCTGTTTACTGGCCAAGTCTATTTTAAGCTCCATTGTCTTAACTGTAAGAGTGGATTTAAAACAGTCAAAGCAATGAGCCCTACTTATTCTCACTAATATGGCACAGGCTCACCATATGTCTACACATTAGTTATTTCCCTTCTATACGCAACTTTTCATGGGGAATATCGAATGAAACAGTAGTGTCAAAGTAAATGTATATTTTGTACAGCTGTGAACATTGATCAATATACTGCTGTTTGTGCAGGTAAGCAGTTAAGACAATCAAATTGTATTGCTCCGCACAATACATGTATAATATTGTTGCTGACCAATTAACTATATGGACATACTCCTACAGTCTTACATACCACACACACACATACACATCAGGCTCCCTAGTTTGTTACCAAAGAATTATTGCACACACAAGGGATGCTAGGGGCTGAATATATGGTTACACTGTATTGCGTTCTGCCTTTCTGTTTTCATGTGGTTATGCTCCCTGCGGGCTGACTTTATGGTTACATGACCCTGTTTCTTACAAATGTTTATAGTGGTGCTCCCTAGGGGCTGTTCTGAGCATTAGAGTCAAGATACTAAAATATTTGCTGCATTCGGAAACTCGCCCCATAATGCTTTGCAGGGCACTGCTTTTACAAACATTTTTGCCCATAATTCACTGCACGACATGCTGTTTCTGTCTAGGTCATCTCTAGGTTGGGGGGGCAAAATAATAATATAAAAAATATATTAAATAATGGCAGTATTTTCATTTTTTGCTGCAGATAAAGGAAGAAGATAAATGGAAGTGCTTTAGTTATATGCAGGGCCACTGGAATTATGTGGCAGAGGACCAGACGATGGGGCAGTGTTGACCAATTTATGTGGCAAGAAAAGTCCAGTTATGCATTTACAACAGCAAGAGCTCTAACTCAAGAAAATGCAAGACCTATTGCATTACAAATGCTTGTTATTGTTAGCCATGGCTTAAATGTGCAGGTCATCAAGGCCTAGGCATTCAAAGAGTGGTTACACAATGTCCCAGTCATACTCCCATTAGAGTTTGGTGATGGGATAAGGTATCCTTTTTGATAAACTGCAGATGCATCTCATGGTGGAGCTTGAAAAAGGATCCCAGTTTATGTTATTTGATAAGTTTACTTTCTTGGAACAATACCAATTTACTTGTTAATGTATAGCTACATTGGACATTAGACACCACTCTGAGCAATTAAATTTAAGCTAGCTATCAGCTGCTCTTCATAAAGGTAGTAGCCCCTGACAGCTACACATTCCACCACTACGAACTGATTAGGCAAGACCCCATCAAAGATCACTTAAGATCAGTTCTTGGAACATAAATTAGGATTAGTGCTAACAACCAACTAAAGGACCTAACAACTCTACTAAATTAATTTCAGATCATTATATTACAGGAGACTTGGGCTACAAAGCCCTTTTCAATTAACGGCTACCTAGGCTTTTTTCTCCTGCACAAAAGGTGAAAACGTTCGGTCGTCCTAGGGTGGGCCTAGCGAGAGTTACAGCAGCACGGCTAAAAATGTTGTGCATACAACTAAAAGAGGAAAATGCTGTTTTTTGGTAATAAAACTGCTAAACTAGCACAAAAAGATAGGGAGACCCCTCTTACTTATTAATGCCTACATTCATCCTGATGCCTATTCTAGGAAATATATGACCTCTAAACTGAAAGAAATAATTTTAACAAGCTTACAAGAACCTGTCGCTCCAGAGCTTCTAATAGCAGGTGATTTCAATATGAAATTATTCCAAGATCATGAAAGAGAGGATCAGATTGTGCAACAGGATCATATGTGGGCTGTCCCACAGCAATCAGTGGTGCCAATAGGAACTGGTATAAATGATGCTAAGGTGGTCTCCTTTGTTAAAAACTTGGAGGGGCTTGGACTTACATCTCTGAATGGGAGAGTTCAACAAGATATCCCCCCTTCAGCAACCTGTTATGCTTCTGGAACCCAATCCATAACTAACTTCACAGTGGCTAAGTTGCTACTATTAAGTTTAGTATTTGACTATCACATTGTAAAGACAGATAAGAGTGATCACGGTCAACAGAGATTAGAAATCAATCACTGTTTCCCTAAGTTCAAATTTGCAGCTACACTTCCTGTGGACATAACTACTATGAATTATGAGAAACGTCGCTGGTATGAAGATACAATTGATGCTATAGGAGAAAATTCAATTCCACTGCATAATCAATGCAGGAGCAATGCAATTTATGATCCAATAAGCATATAGTCAACCTTCTTAGATAAATTCACAACCAAGTTTTTTATCGGAAACCCTCAAAAGCCCCATCAGTGTTTTGTACTCGAAAAAGTAAAAAATAAAAATAAAGCAAAATAGGCTTTTAAGACTTGCCAAGAAGCACCCAATTGATTGTATAACCCAAAATGATCTAAAACTTATGAATAACACCTATCAGAAGCAAATCTTGGATCATAAGACACATTTATTGGCTCTGGGTACCTTGATGAACCTACAAGCACTATGTATCCCTACAACCAGAAGGGACCAGCAGACATAACAGTATATTGCTTTCAAAGCTTTGCCATAGTTTGAAAAAGTTAAAGAAGAAAATGTAGATAGAAATGATTGTTTTTTTTTCAACCTAATTTCAATATTTTATTTCAACTGTTACTTTCTATAGGAAAACCTTGAAGGATCTACACAAATGACCCCTTGCTGAATTCAGAATGTTGTCTACTTTTCAGAAATGTTAGCTGTCTGGAATCCACCATTGGTTTTACACAATATCTGCCACTAACTGGAAGCATGCTGAAAGCACGAAAAATAGTAAAAATGGGGTATGTCCCATTTAAATGCCAAAAATGTGTTGAAAAATGTGGTTTTCTGATTAAACGTCTGCCTGTTCCCGAAAGCTGGGAAGATGGTGACTTTAGCTCCACAAATCACTTTTTGATGCCATTTGCAGGAAAAAAACACATGCTTTCTTCTGCAGCACTTTTTCCCATTTTTCCCAAAACCCACAAATTTTTGCTTTATTTTGGCTAATTTCTTGGTCTCCCCCATGGGGGTCCACACACTCTGGATACCTTAAAAACTCCCAGAAGGTTGAAAATTTGGCATGGATAGCTTAAGTGGACTAAATGTTATGAGGGCCTAAGCGAAAACTACCCCAAATAGCCAAAAAAAGTTCATAGAACAATTGTGACCTGCAGTGACCGACCACATTGAGAAATCAGGCTGGGAGTTATCCTAGTACCTTAGCGTAATACAGGATGTTATTTCTCACTCGCCAACCAAGCCACCCACAAGCAAAAACTTTACCATTCTGCGGTTGAAGGAGTTCTGCCAGAACTCTGCATTCAAAGCGGGAAGCAGAGTGGGTAAAACTCTGTGAACTCTGCCAGTAGAGTGGAATTTTTCACCCACCCCTACATTTTATAAGTATAATTTAAAATTAGAAAGAGATGGGATCCCCTAGTTTGGTGTCTCAGAAATCTCGATTTAAAATCACAACTTATGGTGAAGGTTTTAAATTTTAATTCTGGAAATGCCACTTTTAGAACAAAAAAATTCTTACTTTAACCCTCTGGTGCCTTCTGTCTGTCTCTGAATACACATCTGGATGGGTGATAGCTGGCTCTTGTACATTCCCTCCAGACAGCCACACAAAAAAAGGATCTTAGGTTTGACTGATAGGCCATTCACAGCCTGATGGCCATCCTGGGCAGGATGGGAGGGAGAGGATGACAGGTACATCTGAATGGGCAGTGTCCTGATCCCACCCAAAAGGTTGCGTAACGCACTGTAGTGAGTCGAGAGCTGTGCAGGGAGGGCAAGGACTTTGTGTACTTCAAAGACTTCTTCTTGAAGTCCCCCTCACTTCAAAGGCACCACTGGCTGCTAAGAACCGGACCTCAGACACCAACAATTCAGTACACTTCTTGACATGTGGTACTAGCAAGAAGGAGCACTGTGCTGCAGAAAGGACTGCTACTCTGCTGGTTTTTGTTGGACTCCTGCTCTGCTGACCTGCTGTCCTCCTTGCCTGGTATTGAGAAAGACAGGACCTGAATCTCTCCAACCTAGAACCAAAGTGACTCCAAGGGCTTGCTGGTTTGCCTTCTGTTCTTCTGAAGTCTCGAGGGTCATCAAAGACTTCTCTTCATTTTGCAAAAGCACCTAGACTTTGCTTGCTAAATGTCTTGCCCTGCCAAGTGGTGCCAATCTAGTCTTGGGTGCTTAGAGATGAGTATAAAGTGCTGCAACTGCCAGAGACTCAGTCTCAACCCCATTGCCCAAATTGGAACCAGTGCATCTCCATCTATGTCAAAACATTGTCTCTGCTGCGAGGATCAAGGACACTGCAGTGGCATTAACCTCACTGCATTGCTGCTGCAAGAATTGGGAGCACTGTATTGCAGACTGCATGATGCATAGCGGCTATTCCCGGCATTTCTCCAAACTTGTGTGCCTCAGAGCTGACGCATCACCTACATCTACAGAATGGACACTAATGCATTGAATACTTTGCCTCTTGCATCTTGTCCTCAATGTTGACACAAATTAATTAAGAATACTGAATTCAGTGGGCCAAGGCTGATTCTCATATCTGACCCGAGCTTCATCCTGGTCAGCCTCAATTTTCAGATTTGACCCAGTCTAGTGTGACCAGATTCCCCCATTTGGCCTTTAATGCTTCGAAGGACTACAACTAAGTTTATTCTTCAAAAATTCATATTTCAACTTACAATTATTCTCTTTTTGTCATTTTGGTCTTGCTTTGTTCATTAAATTTAGTTTTTTCTAACATTGTGTGGTATCTTTTTGTGTGGTGTTTTTACTATGTATCTGTTTGAAGTGTTGAACAAATACTTTACACCTTCCCTCTTAGGTTGAGACTGACTGCTGTGTGGCAAGCTATCAGAGTGTGAGCATAGGCCAATTTATGGTGTGTATCTGACTTCCCTGACTAGGATTGTGGTTCCTGCTTGGACTAGGTACATACCTCCGCCAACCAGAAACCCAAATTCTAACAATAGTGATCAGCAGTGAGGAGAGGACTGTTTTTGTAGTGCCATTAATTAAGTTGGTGTACACTGCCATTCCATAAGACCAATTGGAACTTTTTTCAATTCTCGATATTTGGCATTTTTATTTTTTCTAGAAATCATTTATCTGACTGGAAGTTCCACACCTACACCTGAAAATATGGACTGTGAGCTGAACAACCTAAAGTGTTTTGCTGTGGCTCAGGTCAGGAAATTCTGCAAGGGAAATGGAATTCCTTTAAAGAACTCCACATGGATGGTGGAGCTGTAACAGACACTGAGGGCATGAGAAGAGCCTGTGCTGCTTTGGATGTAGACCCAGAGGAGGACGAGGAGCTGGATGAGGAGGAATTGAACCATGACTCACAGGTGGGTCTGAAACTGTTACCTACGGAGGAAGGGGGCAGTATCCTATCAGGATTGGTGATTCCATGCCAGCCTGGGAGCAGGCTGGCATGGAATCACCAATCCTGACAAAAAAAAACAGGGGTCTGTCCCCAGAGGAGTTGGAGGAGAGGAGGAAGGAGAGAAACTTAAAGCTGGAGCTTGCCAAATTAAAAGTGGAGAATGAGAGAACCTTGGAGAAGAAAATGCTGGCCATGCAAGAGGAAGAGAAAAAAGGGCCTCATGAACTGAGCCTGAAGGAGCTGCCATTAAGGCCAGAAAAGGCAGAGTCCAGTAGTGATGGTCGTAGTATTACCCCAGTTCCCTCTGGAGACAAGAGTGTCCACACACTTAAGGGTCTCATGTCTGACTTTTTGGTGGGAGATGACATAGATAGATATTTATTTTGAGGCTTATGAGATGGTTCTGCAGATGCACAAGATTTCTGAGGGGTTGGGAAGCTAGTCTGTGAAGCCATAGCGCTAGGGAGAAGTGTGGCTCAATGGTTAGAGCGGCAGACCCTGAAGCAGAGATCTGGCTCAAGACCAGGGTTCAAATCCCGCTTCGGCAGGTCTTGGGCTCAATTCCCCTTGACCAGATAATTCTCGCCTCGGTGCCTAATCTAATTCATGGGTCCCACTCTGCAACTCTGGGCAATAGCTTGCTTAATCTCCACAACGGCCCCAACAGCGCTTGGATGCCTGGCTTCACCCTGGGGGTGCTCAGGAGTGGGCGCCTCACAGGGAAAAGCCAGGAGGGGTTCCATAGCGGTATGAGTACAGCGCCTTGAGACCCTAACGGGTGAGTAGTGCGCTATACAAGTGCTAATTTACTATTACTTACTTTACTTACTTACTAGGGAGGGTAGGGATACCCTTCTGGCCTGTGATGCTGGTAGTAGGATAAGGTATCCCCCATAAAAGAAGCCCTGATAAGGAAATTTGGTTTGACTCTAGAGAAGTACAGGTAGATTATCGGGCATAGTCAGAAGCTATTCCAACAGACCTGGAGAATTGTGTTGGTTCTTTTTGCAAGGCCCCGGATGATTGGGTGAAGGGCAGAAAAGTCAAGGATTATCAGGGCTGAATAACTTGATTGCAAAAGAGCAAATCTTCAGTCCTTGTTTTCCAGATCTGCACCAACACCTGATTGATAGTAAGCTCACTGACCCCAGGGAGCTTCCTAAGGAGGTTGAACAATGGGTCAGCACCAGGGTCCACAAGAAGGTTCCTAAGAGTGAGCACAAGAAGAGTGGTTCAGGTTTCCCCCAGCTAAATGGGAGAGAGGTCAAGGGAGAGACAGACAAGACCCAGAGTAAGAAAGGAAGAAAGGGTTTTCCTGTCACTTTTGAGAACCAGGGAGGAGGTTCTCATTGGTGGTGGTCTAGAGTGCCCCGTTTTTAACCCCACTGCTTTGATTGTTCTAAACCAGGGTACAAGCAGGGGGACAATGTCTGTCCTAAGAAACCACCCGCTGATGGGACCTCTACAGGAGTGGCTAATGTGGTCTTAGGGGTAAGTAGTCCCCAGGGGCAGGTCATAGCCCATGCTGTGGTCTCCCTTAGTTGGGAGGGTATCTCATTGGTCCTTGAGGGAAGAAGTCATCAATTCCACCAGATGACAGTGAATGGGGTAACAGTCACTGCTCTGAGGGACATCGGTAGTAGCCATACCATATTTGTAGAAAGGCTAGTTTCACCAGAGCAGTACACCAGCCAGGTGAGGAGGGTGACTCCAGTCCATGTGCTGGCTTTCTTCTGCCTTATGACAGTGGTATAACTGGAGTGGAGAGGGGAGGTGACTCACAGGAGGGTCACAGTTCGTCTCCAAATGCTGCTAGGCTGCGTTCTGGGAAATTAGTTTCCCCTCTGTTTCAGAGAAACTGGGAGTGGAAGCTGCCACAGGTGCCATAACGATTTAGTTTTCTGGGGGTGCCACTCCCAAGCATAGGGCATAGGACCCCTAATGAAAGTGGGAGGTGAGGGAGAGCCCAGCCCTGTTTCCTGTTCAGTCCTAGGGTACAGGATAAGGCATATGGGGCTACTGCACCTCCCAGTCTGAGAAACTACAGAAGTCAGATACTTTTGGATGACCAAGGCCTGTATGATGACACTCAAAGCTGTGAGTGGCTTCTGCTGGTTGTTGTCCTTGTGGACATAGTTTTCCCTGGGTTGGGGAAAGACATCACACTCAAGGGGTGGAATGGGCCAAATCACTTTGTTGGCCATGGTGGTACTATTTGCCTACTGTGTCATGTATTTGAGCAAGTTAGGTACTGCACAGATGGAGCCCAGAGATGTGGAGAAGACTTCCTCATGGGTCAGTTCAGTGGCCCAGGAGAGTATATACATAGGGATCCAATTGAATTCAGTGGGACATAGAACTGATAAGTACCCCTGCAGTGGGGGGACATTGTCCATGTTCTATCACCTGAGCAGGAAAGCCTATCAAAGTATTGATTATACTACAATGACTTTAGACTGGAGGGGGCTTGTGTTGTAAATGGCCCTTTCCACAGGGTTATCCTCAGACTTCTTGCCTTTTCTAGAAACTTTTATTTTGCTGAATTGTTTTTTGTTGGCTTTAGGACTCTGGGCACATTACCTCTGCTTACCAGTGTTAAAGTGCATGTACTCTCTGCTTAAAACATGATAACATTGGCTTATTCACCATTGGCATTTTTAATTGCCTTATGAGTCCCTGGTAAAGTGCACTACCTTTGCCTACGGCCTGTAAATTAAGAGCTACTAGTGGTCTGCAGCACTGATTGTGCCAAACCCTTAAGTAGCCCTTCAACATGTCTCAGGCCTGCCATTGCAGGCCTGAGACATGTTGCAGCCTGTGTGTGCAGTTTTAAACAGGTGTATCGACCTGGCAAGTCTCTTTGCAGTCTCCCCCACTTGAAAAGCACCACTGGGTATAAAAACTAAACCTGGGTGGAGCTTGTGAAGTTTCACTCCACAAAGTTACCGAAAACCTCTGCCGAATTCTGTGAAGTTCTGTGTTGGGCAGAGTTGTATCAGTTAAAACGATGTGCCGTCATATTAAGTTGGAAAATCAGCAAAGTTATTTTTTTCTAATTAGCAAAACCAACTCAAACAGTACAGTTGGCTAATGCTGTCCCTAATATTCCCTAGTTTTTTATCTAAATGTGTCAACTCAATTGATTCTTTGGAGGTAATCGGAAATAATTAAAGCAATGCTAAAGTCAAATACTGCCATACCTGTCTATGAAATAGTTTCTCCCCCTGGGATTCAAGTGTGAACCCGCTACAAATGCATACAACACAGTTGTGAAATACAGGGCACTGCCATCCATGAATTTCATTATATTGCGCAGCAAAAGTGGTAGTACAAATTAATTACCAGATAGTTGTGTGTGCTTTAATTATGTGGAGTCCATTCAGTGGTGCTGAAAACAACCTCTAAGCACTGAGTGATAACGGCAGCTGTGACAGAGACCAAGATAACAAAGGGAAACAAACAGACTCTGTTGAAGTGTACACAAATCAGAGGCCTTCGAGACACAGCACAGACTGGAAAGGGATGCACACTACTGTGCATCACCAGTGGAATACTGCACTCCTCTGTGTTGAAGCAGCAATGTGTGCCTTGTATCACTGAACAGATAACTTATGGGTGGCATCTCCGAGGAAATCCCTCAGCACGTTCCTTGATAATTCTACTTCCTCCACTCAGGCTATTTACTGTAGCACAGACACTTTCCAAGTAGCCCTAGGAAGCAATTTCAAACAGGGGAGATGAATATTTATTTTGCAGAGGAGACGTGGTGAAAGGGTTCGGGAGGACACCACTAAGCTGCATCACCACAGTCCTGTGGCAGTGCCAGCTTCTCCCACACCATTCCTTCTAACATGCCTGCTCCATTCTTCGACACTTTCTGGAGGGCTGATTTCTGAGGACTCACATTGTCTGGTTCCCTAGCTTGGGAATAAGATGTCAGTCAGCGTGCTTATTCAATCTTAGGTCTCCGACTTAAGCATTGGTTTTACATTTGCATAGCAAAACTGACATGCCAGTCAAAAATGCAACATTCCTAAAGTTAAACACATGGGGCCCACCTACCCATGATGATGAGCAGTCTACACTCAGCGTCGGCCGCTGTTCTGAGGAAAAATGTTTTGCTCTCTGAGGTGTTCTATGTGAGAGGCTGCATATCTCCACTCTCCACCCTCTACACCTGCAGGTTGCACGTGAAGTAAAAATAAGCACAAAAGGCCTTCAAAAAAGGCTCATAAGTCATTACATGCGCAAGTATCAGGAAAAAGAAAGCCAAAACTACACCAGTCCACACAACAACAGAAGCAGGTGATATAATTCAGCTCAATCGGAGCACCTAATTTGTATGCAAAATGGGTGAGCACCAGTAAACTCCGCTATGCGATGGCTGACAGTGTTTCTGCTGAACTCTGTCAATGAACTTTGCTGGTGGAGCAGAGTTTTCGGCCCACTCCTAATAAGAACTGGACCTCAGACACTGCCAATGCAATACACCTCTGGACCAGTGGAGGACCAATGACTACCAGGAAGATGGACTGTTGTGCTGCTGAAATGACTGTAACTCTCCTGGACTCTGCCAGACTCCTTCTCTGCTGTGCTTACCTGCTGGCTACTTCCCTCACTGTCTGTTTGGGAGAAGGACTGGACCTGAATCTCTCCAACCCAGAAGCAAAGTGGCTCCAAGGGTTTGCTGGCTTGCCTCCTATTCTTCTGAAGTCTCAGGGACATCAAAGACTTCTCTCAATCCTGCAAAAACACCTGGATGTTTTTTGTTGCCCTGCCAAGTGGTGCCAATCCCATCCTGGGCGCTTGTAGGTAGGCATAAAGTGCTGCAACTGCCAATACCTGCACATCAACACCGTAGCACCAATTTGAACTGGCACATCTCCATCTCCATCATCATCAACTCATTGCCGCTGCTGCGAAGATTGAGGGCACTGCATCTCTGTCAACACCGGTGTATCACTGCTGCTACAAGGATCAGGAGCACCACATTGCAAACTGTGTGACACATTACCACTATTCCCGATGCATCTGCGACTTTCTGTGGTTCAGAGTAAACACCGCCTACATCTGCAGGGTTGATGCCAATACATCACCTCCTTTGCCCCTCCCATCTTGTCCCTCAATGTCGACTCAACTCCGAGCTAAGGTACTGTTTTAAGTGGACCAAGTTTGGACTCTGTATCAAACCTGTGCTTCATCATGGTTGACCTGATTTCTCAGATTTGACCCATTCTAGCATTACCAGATAGCGCTGGTTGGCACTACAACTACTTTTCTTCTTGAAAAATTCATATCTTGACTTCTACTTATTAGACTTTTGTCATTCTGTTCTTGTTTATGGTATTTTTATGTGTGGTGTTTTTACTGTTTTAATTTTTGAAGTGAAGCTTAAACACTTGACATATCCCTGCAACTTAAGTTAAGCTTATCTGCTCTGATCCTAACTTCCGGAGTGTGAGAACAGGTTAATTTATGGTGTGTATCTGGCATGCCCTGACAAGGATTGTGGTTCCTGCTTGGATGAGATGCATACCTCTACCAAGCAGAATTCCAGTTTCTAAGATCTGGTCTCAGTATTGAATATAAATCACGAAAGGTTTGCTGCTTTTAACATTACATTGTCCAAATACACTGTGTCCGCTTCTCTTTTTACCTGCCTCTCTAGGATATGTGGCAGAAGAACCAGAGAGGTACAAACTGTGGACCACAGCAAACAAGAGCCTACCACCATTCTTTCGGTATAGCTTACAATGTCACTGGAGCATTGAAAGGATGGAGGGGTGAAATCTTAGCATCTTCTACACCTCTCTATCTTAAAGTTTGATGCAATGTAAAGTATGAAAGTTAGCCTGAAGAGTATGTGATGTGTACACAGCTAAAGTGCATTAACCTCTTATGGTTTGAGTGATGGTTACTATAGATGAGACATGACATTATACTGTAAACATTCATTTGCCCACCCCCCTTAGATGACCACAGAGCTGAAACTCAGAAATTGAGAGTGGTAGCATATAAACATAGTTTGCATTTGGGTGTAAGATAGCTGCAATATTTTCTATCTAAAGATATTTTTAGTTTCCTGTCTGACATCCTAAGAAAGCAATCTAAATCAAATCTATATGAAAACATTTAGATACAAACTTCATAAAGCAGGCAAAAAGTATGTTGGTGTGTGCTTAATGTAGTGGTGACATTTGGGTTCAGATAATGAAGTGAAAAGTTAATTTGCACATTGTGTGTCCACTCAGTGTGAAAAGGAACACAAGTACTGCAGCTAACAAAGTAGAAACAAAAAGAGGAAAGGAAAGTATGCAGGATGGTCTGTTTCTCATGAATCACTTGAACTGAAGTAAAAAAGCAGACATAAAAAATCTGTGAAGTTTTGTAGTTATCTTCAGCTTGGGTTTTTAACGGTGGAGCAGACCTTTAATGGCCAGTATAGAATCCCTCAGTGGGTTTTAAAGATATATTAGAGGTTATGGAAGGTGCTCAAGAAGCTAAATTAAAAGCACTATTTCTATAAGTTCATGCTATCTTTCTCTGCCATGTAAGAATAAAGTCTGATATTCTAAGTACAAAATGTACTTCCAACAGTGGCCACAACCAATGAAATTAGAAACAGTTTTCTTCTATTACTGTACTACAGTGTTTCAAAGGAACAACTACAGTTTATTTTCTATAATTTTGACAAAAGTGTTGTAAGTGGAATGCATCCTTACGGAATCAGAGCGATAAAATGGATATTATGGTTAGTGCTCTAGAAAGTTAGTGCTGAAATGAGAATGCATTGTTGATGAATCCTCAAATATCCTCCTTACTCATGTCAAAAATACATTCTGACATTCAGAGCCAAACATACTACAAACACCAGCATCAGTCTATCATTTAACTGCATCCTGAGTAGCTGCAGCTTTCCCACAGAATCTGAATACGCAACTAGAGTGCTACCATTCCATTTTCATGACAAAGTATGGCACACCTGAACACTATCTTGAGTGAATCGAAGCTATAAAACTCAAAGAAATGTCCTACATAGGGCACTGCACTAATGAAACACAATGAAGGGGCTATTTTTGTCTTAGCAATTATGGCTGGTGCTCTAGAAACCTACTTTCAACACCACAGTAATCTATCAGTTAAACTTTCTAGTAATCAACTCACCACTACTCCCCAAAGAGCATCTGAAGTGCTAACATTTTGTATTCAAGACAAGTGTGAGGCACTCCTTGAACATTTGGTTAGAACTGAAGACATGAGGGGTTTCTCTTTGACATAGAAATTATGGTAAGGGTCCTAAAAAGTAAAAATGAGGTCACATTTCTTATGAGTTTTCAAATATCCCCTCTTCCATTTCAGTAAAACATTGTAACATACAGAGTCAAACGTGCTTACAGCACAAGCTGCAGTGATAAACTGCAATGTCACCACAGAGTACTAATGAACAACTAAGGATCTTACCTTTTGTGCTCAAGACACAAATGAGGCACTGATGAACTCCATTTTGTTTTAACCAAAACTGTTGAATTAGTGCCTTTCTGGAGGTGCAGATTGAAATAAATGAGCATTCAGATGTTTATACAGGTATGAAAGCAATAAGTTAAAATGTGCAGAGAGATATGAGTTTTTGGGAATTTGAGGCATAATGGGGGTTATTCTAACTTTGGAGGAGTGTTAATCCGTCCCAAAAGTGACGGTAAAGTGACGGATATACCACCAGCCGTATTACGAGTTCCATAGGATATAATGGACTCGTAATACGGCTGGTGGTAAATCCTTCACTTTTCCGTCACTTTTGGGACGGATTAACACCTCCTCCAAAGTTAGAATAACCCCCAATGTATTTTTAAAGGGTTTAGAAATAGTTTCGTTAAAGAGGGAGATCTCTACTTTGATGAGGAAAATATTTAAGAACTCATTGAAAATACGATCTCATTTTAGCTCCCTAGACCACTACCCATAACTTCTATGACAAAAGCAACCCTCATTTCTGCAGTCTTATCTTAAGGAAATACTTTCAGTTTTATAGTTCTGATTCTATCTAGATGGCTCAAATGTGACGCAGCTTTCTCAGTACAGAATGTTAGCATTCGCGTTGTTCACTAGGACACTGTCAGAAATTACAGTACAACACAGGCATGGATGAGAAATATGTTTTAGAACTCATATAAAATGTATCCTCCTTTTAGACTCCTAGAGCAATAATCATACTTTTTATGGCAAAACAAACCCCTCATTTTATTCATTTTTTAAGGAAATGTTTTTGATTTTACAGTTTTGATTCCATTAATGATGGTTTCAGTTGTGCCACAGTTATGTCATAAATACAGAATGTTGGTGTTATAAATGTGAGGAAGCAACAGAAGAACATTGGGAAACACAATTTCTACAGCTTAACTGAGTAAAAAATGTGGTTTTAATAAAGACAAGGAGGCTACCATTATTCTGAAAGTCATGCCCACTCCTTCTGAGCAGCAATATTTTAAAGCTTCCAAAACAGAACTTTAAAACATCACAATGAAACTTTACAACTTTTAGTGCTATTAATAATCCTAATCCTCCATCTTCCTCCTCTTTTTCCTACTCTTTAATTCTGTTATTCTACTACTTCTATGTACCATATCCTTATACACTTTTAATTATCTGCAAAATAAATTTATAAAAACATATATTTGTGTCCCCTACTTTGACACTTACCAACGTAAACCTGATTCATACAATTATCACTTCTAAATTATTTATTGCAATAAACATTTAAAAGTACGATTAATACTTTTCCCACCAATTTACATTCTCAACATGGGAGGGTGTGTGGCCTAATGCTAGCCTCCTTGTCATTAACAAAATGGTGATTCTTTATTCAGGTAACCTATAAGAATCATCATTTTGTAGCAAGATTTGATTTGATTTAAATTGGATTTGACTTAAATGTATAAAAGGCATCATGGTGCTGTATTCACCAACGTTCAGGAACAATATAGTGTAGAAACCAATAACTTTATAGTCAGAAAAGCTGCCATAAGGTGTGAAGCCATGTCTTAAGTGCCTTTCGAAAAGTTAAATACTCGACAATTACAGTCAGAGATTAGGGGAGTGCATTCCAGAGTCCAGCTGCCACAAATAAAAAGGCTCTGTCTCCCCATCTCTTCTTCCAGACTCTAGGCACGGAGATTAAATCACAATGGACTGAGTGGAGATTTCTTCCTGGAATATATTGATGAAAGATGCCTATAATCCCAGTAGGACTGCAATAGTAAAGCACCTTATGTACACTAAGTAACCATTAATATATTGTGCTTTATGACGGGAAGCCAGTGCAACTCACCTAGCCCTGCAGTGGCTGACTGGTGCTTGGGAATTTCCAGCACTGCTCTGGAAAGCACATTCTGTACCATTAGCAATTTTGCCAGCATGCCAGTGGTCGACTCCAGATAGAGGGAGTTACAATGATCTCATCTAGACAAGACCAAGCCTACTGCTACTTGTTTCCACGCTGATGCAGAGAAGAATGGAAACGTTTTCCTTAGCCTCCTTAGGAGCCAAAAGCAAGTTGCCACAGTGCAATTGGCCTGACCATTCAGAGATAGCTTGGTGTTGTTAGAAATAGAGTCTTTGGTTGGCAGTCAGGTTATCCCCT